>NW_025999900.1:11482214-11628662 GCF_001458135.2 Marmota marmota marmota
GGGGGGGGGGAGGGAGTCGTAAGGAAATTCTTGTCTTTACCCTCTTTGGAAGAAAATTGGGTAAACACTGCATTTTTCTTTCTGGGCAGCACACTTTCTATAGACAACTGTGTGTACTGATTACTCCCAGTGCTGATGCTCGTGTGTTTAGTGAGTAGCTCTATAAATAATCCAGTAATTTAATTATGCATAAGGTGTTGGGCATTGAATCCAGGGGCTCGCACGTTTGGCAAGCGCTGTTCCACCAAGCTGCATTCCCAACCTTGTCCAATAATTTTAAACATTCTAAAAGTGTGCACTTGTATGTACAGTTATCCATGGAGAAAATGAGTATTTGTTAAACTTATACATTACTGATTTATGAATGCTGTTTTTTTCTGTAAATATTTGTATAAAACGTCTCACTTTTCAAAATGTTTAATGTGTGGTACGTTAAATACTTTATTACAGTTTTCATCGCGTAGACACCTCTGCTGTAAAGATGGTCAATGTACCTAAAACTCGAAGGACTTTCTGTAAAAAGTGTGGCAAGCACCAGCCTCACAAAGTGACCCAGTATAAGAAGGGCAAGGATTCCCTTTACGCCCAAGGAAAGAGGCGCTATGATCGGAAGCAGAGTGGCTATGGTGGGCAGACAAAGCCAATTTTCCGCAAGAAGGCTAAAACCACGAAGAAGATTGTGCTAAGACTTGAATGCGTTGAACCAAACTGCAGGTCCAAGAGGATGCTGGCCATCAAGAGATGCAAGCATTTTGAACTGGGAGGAGACAAGAAGAGAAAGGGCCAAGTGATTCAGTTTTAAACTTTTTGATTTTTTTTTTCCCATTTAATTTTGATGCGAAAATACTGAAACTAGAAAAATTACCTGTAGGGAAATAAATGACAATTATATAATCATACCTAAACCTTTTGTGTGAGTGTGTGTGTGTTTACTCAAAATTGCATGTTTAATGTAGTTAGGGCTTTAGAATGTGGTTCTTAATTTAAATTCTTTGAAAGTGAATTAAGGTTTATCCTCTTCTGAAATTCTATTTAAAATTAGTTCCACGAATTGGAATTTTGTGTTTATAAGAAAATCCTGCCTTGAATTTTACAACCAGGTTATAGACATAAGTCATGTTCTAGGGGAAAATGCACAGAGTACTATTTCCTTCTTTGTTTCTGGTCAATTCACATATACAGTAGCCATCCATTATCAATTGGGGTTACTTACAAGATCTCTGGTACTCTTATAGTACTGAAACCAAAGTTTTTTTCATTCATATATAGAGGATGAAGCTTAATTCATAAGTTTGGCATAATGGTAAGAATAAAAATTATGATTGTGTTTACAGGGTTGGGGCCTACCAGGAAACTGAGGCAGCAAGAACTCCCTTAGAACCCTGATGCTCATGACAGTCAGATTTCAGATGTATTGCTCAGAGTAACAGGAAGAATTTATTAGAAGGGATACACTCCCTTGAGTGTATCCATGTAAAAGTGCAAGGGTACACTCAAGGGAGAAAGTGGGTTTTCAGAGGAAAGGGATAGTGTGCTTCTATACTCCAGTTTTAAGTTGTTTTTATGTGGTGCTGAGGATTAAGCCCAGTACCTCACACATGCAAGACAGATGCTATACCAACTGAGCTACAACCCCAGCCCTCCTATACTCCAGTTTTATTGGGGACCCCAGAGAAATTTCCATAAGAGTCCTGACCAGGTCCACCTCATCACTTTTGACTGGCATTAGGATGATATCAGATTTTCAAGCCCCCCCCCCCTTGCCATGAAACTACACTGACTTATATAAATTCTTAATTATAAATCATTACAGATAGAGGAATTCTTCCTGAGTTTCAGGATCTGGCCTATGAAAAGGGTCACATAATCTCCCCTTCGGGGTAGCTTGAATTACTCTTAAGGACATTATTTTGGGCCCGCATTTCTGTAGTATATGACATATACTGCAGATAACAGGTAACTTTGCTAAAGAATATGATATATCCTGACCACTTAAAGCCAGGTAGGGCTGCAGGTAAATCATTCCTTGGAAAAGAAAGCATGTGGGAGTCAGCACAGTGGGCCCATTTTATAGAATTATTCCCTTAACCTCCTGTCCTCTTATCAGTTAACACTGTAATAAAATTGCCGAGATTTTCTCTGGCACTTAGGGGCCATTGAGAAAATAAGAGTTATTTGGACATAAGCATTGTGACAGTTGTATGATATAACAGATGACTACAGAATAATAGGAAGTATACACTGTGGATACACGGGACAAAGCATGAGTCCAGTCTCGGGCATAAAATTTCATCATTGCTAATCAGAGTTGCTTGCAATTTAAAACTTAATGAAAATTATTTCTGATATTTTCCATTTAATATTTTCAGAATGCAGTTTGACATGGTAACAGATGATGTAAAAGAGGATGTTGTGTATGTTTGGTGAATTTATAATAAAAAGTAAAGTTTTTTTGCTAGAATTCAAATTGCCACTAGCAATACAAACTTACTTTTTAAAAATTTATTTATTTAGTACTGGCGATTGAACTCCAGGGCACTCGACCACTGAGCCACATCCCCAGCCCTATTTTGTATTTATTTAGAGACAGGGTCTCACCGAGTTGCTAGGCGCCTCACAGTTGCTGAGGCTGGCTTTGAACTTGTGATTCTCCTGGCTCTGCCTCCCAAGAGGCTGAGATTACAGTTGTGTGCCACTGCACCTGGCACAAATTTACATTTTCATTCAATTATTCCTCAACCAGTATCTGGTCTCAGAGTCAGCTCTGAGAAGAAACTGTTTTAATGGTCACATCTGAATAAAGTTTTTAATAAGAAAGTGTCCTAACAGCCAGGCGCAGTAGTGCATGTCTGTACTCCAAGTGACTTGGGAAGCTGGGGCAGGAGTGTTGCTAGTTCAAGACCAGCCTCAGAAACAGTGAGACTCTTGTCTCAAAAAATAAAAAGGACTGGGGATGTAGCTCAGGGGTGTAGTGCCCCTGGTACCTAAAAAAAAAAAAAAAAAAAAAAAAATAAAGAACAATAATAGAGGAAACCTACCTACAAGCCCAAATAATATGTGAATACTAGAAGGTTTTTTTCCAGTAATTTTTCCCCTTTCTTTCAAAAAACAAAACACAGTTATGAGGTTATTGCAATGGTCTAGCGGAAAGTATGATTTGAAGTAGGACAGTGGGAATGAACAGGATAGGAGTTAGTACTGATTCTGTTTCCCAGGATTAAGTCAGTTCCTTTTCCATTCTCTGTCCTAGATCAAATTGTTCTTTAGCTGGTGTACTGCCACCACTTTTTAAATTAAAAACTTACACAAACTTAATAGCAAAAAAAACCCCCAATACAGTCAAAAGACAAAAAAATTCTACTAAGTACAGAATGTAATCAGTAAAAATGGCAAATTTCTGCTACCTCACTCAACCCTAAAAGTAAAAAAACTACAAATTAAACAAAGATTATGTGAAGGGCATTCTAAAACTTGTAAAAGCTTTATTCTATTCCTACTTAATGCTTGGTGAATATAATTCCGTATATAGAATAATATATGTAAAAACACCAAAAATGAAGTGCTTAACAACTTAAAACTGAGTATCTCTTATCTAAAATGCTTGGGACCAGAAGAGCTTTGATTTTGATTTTTTTCCCCAGGATTTTAAAATATTTGTGTATACAAAATTAGATATTTTGGGGATGGGCCCAAGACTAAACACAATTCATTTGTTTTATACATAAGGAGACATTACATATATATGCTTACACTTTATACACAGCCTGGAGGTAATTTCATACATTATTTTAGCATACTTTCATTTTTATTAGAACATTATAGTTAAACATAGTAGTTGGGTTCATAATACATGGAATTCCATTTCAGTTCATTCCCCACCTTTGCCCTACTCTTCTCCTTACCCCCATTCTCCTTCCTTTACTCTAATGATCTTCCTTTTGCTCATCTATTCATTTTTTATTGGTTCTTTCTGATAAATGTGAAATTCCTAGTATACATTTATATATGCACATAGCATGATTTTTAAAAATTCACTCCCCATTTCCTCCCCTTTCCCATCACTCCCCTCCCCCTTTCCCTCTCCTTTTTCTATTCTACTGATCTCTGTATGATTTCTGATATTCCCCTCCTCCTTCCTTTATTTTGCTCAAGCTTCTACATGACAAGAAAACATTTGACCCTCGATTTCCCGAGGCTGAATAATTTCCGCCCATTTACCAAATGCCATTTCATTCTCCTTTATGGCTAGGTAAAACCATTGTGTATATATATCACAATTTCTTAATCCATTTATCTATTGATGGGCATCTCAATTGATTCCATAATTTGGCTACTGTGAATTGTGCTGCTTTATACAATGGGGGGGGGGGGCTGTATTGCTATAGTATGCTTCTAGTTCTTTTGGAATAATACTAAGGAGTGGGATAGCCAGGTCATATGGTGGTTCTATTTGCAGTTTTTTGAGGAATCTCCATACTGCTTTCCAGAGTGGTTGTACTAGTCTGTAGTCTCATCAACAATGGGGTACCTGCATTTTGACTGCAACCTGTTATGAGGTCAGGTGTGATTTTCCACTTGTGGAATGTCAGTGCTCAAAAACTTTTAGATTTTGGAGCACTCTTGGGATTAGGGACACTTAATATGTGCAAAGTTTAATAATAAGTTTTCACTATTATTTGGAATTAGTCCTCCAAAGTGTATTTTATGTATAATAATACTCCCTTAATTGATATTCAAACAGAAAGGTGACATGAACATTCTTACAATTAGAATGATTGGGATTAGTATCTATTTAACATTAAAACCCAACCATACAAATCTGGAAACTTTATGGTGAAATCAATACTGCAATAAATGAATAAAAAGTTAACCCCACAATAATATTAAGATCAGTTTTAATGAAATTAAAGTTTTAAGGTCAAGTGACTTGAAATGTTGGCATAACACACATTCTTTTCCCCGAGTAAGTATATATAAAAGGCTTCCCTTGGACCTAGCACAGTGCTACACCCTGTAATCCCAGCAGCTTGGGACGCTGAGGCAGGGCCATGAGTTAAAAGCTAGCCTTAGCAAACTAGCGAGGCTTTAAGCAACCCTGTCTCTAAATAAAATTTTAAAAAAGGCTGGGGATGTGGCTCAGTGGTTAAGTGCCCTCAGGTTCAATCCCCAGTGGGGGGAAAAAAATAAATAAATAAAGGCTTCCCTTTTTCCAATTTGGCACTGCAAAATCGTAAGTCACAAAGGAATCCCAAGCTTATTTATAACTAAATGAAATTTCTTTTTGTGGCATCACCTATTACTTTAACACATCAGAGGAATTTACATAGCAGGTTAGAGAACAAAAGTAAGAGGTAATAGGTGCTTCTGTACCACCCATATTATCTACTAAGACCACAGTGTGAGCAACAGAGTGGAGATTCATGGTAGTAGTTCCTTGAATGTAACAGTTCAGACAATATCTTCCACAAACACAGGTTTTTGCAGCATCCAAATCTTGGCAAAGATGGTAAGGAATGATATGAGAGCCATATGGAATCCTATTGGAAAAAACAATGTTAAAGACATATTTTATGATAACTAGATTTCAGACTTTTATATTAGAAAGAAATTATTTGTACACTGAATTATAATGATGGAAAAATAAAATTACAATTAAGGGGACTTAGTATATTGTAATTTCCTGAAAAGTGTGGACAAATATACTAATTAACTATGAAAGTATCTTTGAGCATGACCACTTAATAGCACTATCACACACACCTATGTATAATTTACTTATATATGTAAATATAATATATGTGTGTATATATACATATACATCTCTCTCTCTCTCTCTCTCTCTCTCTCAAGGGCCTTGCTAGGCAAGCACTCTACCAGTTAGCTAAATCCCCAGTCCTTTTTATTTTTATTTGGAGACATGATCATGCTGTTGCCCAGCCTCAATTTGCAATTCCTCCTGTCTCAGCCTGAATGTTTGAATGTAGGACCCAGTTTTGTTTTCTTAAATTCCTCAGGAGATTCCAATGTATAGCTAGCTATAATTAAGAATTTCTTGCCAGATGCAGTGGTGCACACCTGTGATCCCAGATACTTGAGAGACTGAGGCAAGAGGATGGCAAGTTTGAGGTAAGCCTGCAAAACCCTATTTCAAAATTAAAAAAAAAAAAAAAAGGTTGGGGATATAGCTCAGAGATTAAGCACCCCTGGGTTCAATCCCCAGTATAAAAGAAAAATTCAGATATCTGATTTAATTCATCTACAGAGTGGTGACTGATTATCTGAAGTTTGAAAAGATCCTCAGTGCAAAGTAAAGTTTGAGAACCACTGCTTTGTAATAATAGTTCTTAATGATGGAGACGGCAATGGAAGGGTAGTGAAATGGATTTTAGTGGGGTCCGTAAGAATAATAAAGTATGCAAAAATTCTGTTTACTCATTTGTGTATTTTTCTCAATTCTTAACTTTGGTCAATTTTTAAAAGATTCCCTGAACCGTTAATAAGGAGAAATATGATCATCCTACCATTTTATAGGCATTCAAAAATATTTTGGTTATCATCTTAATTTCCACACCTATATGAAAGAAGTATGAGGGTTGGGGCTGTGGTTCAGAGGTAGAGCGTTCGCTGTGGTTCAGATGTAGAGCGTTCGCCTACCATGCGTGAGGCACTGGGTTCGATTCTCAGCACCACATACAAATATGTGTCCACCTATAACTAAAAAATAAACATTAAAAAAAAAAGAAGCATGAGCAAAATGAACAACTGGAGTTTAGAGTCTCATGAAACGAGCTGCAGTTAGTGTTCAAAGTCAAGAGGAAGACAACCAACAGCTACCGAGTTGTTCTATTATGCCAAATGCTTTGGCATTGCATTTGCTCATTTATTTTCACAACTCTGTAAAGTTAATATTATTATTTCTATTTCACAGATGGGAAAATTTAATCAAGAGGTTTAACTTGCTAAAGTCAAACAAAAGGGTAAAGCCAGGAATCAAACCCAAATCTAACTCTAAAGACTACACACTTTACCATTATGCCAGAATGGAGTTTTCAAATTTAAGGGTGCATCAAAATCACCTGGAGGACTCAATAAAACACATGCAGATCCTGGTATGTCTGGGGCATAGTCTAAGAACTTGCCTAATTAACAAGTTGGTAGGTGATGCTGCTGCTGCTGCTTCTGCTCAGAGGACCACACTTTGAGTAACAATGACATTCATTCTATTTATGAAGGGCCTACTATGTGCCAGAAGCAGAGCATCCCATGTTTTAGACCCTAAAGAAATAATGGAGAATAAAACAAAATTCAAATGGTATACACCTGTAATTCCAGTGGTTTAACTTGCTAAAGTCAAACAAAAGGGTAAAGCCAGGAATCAAGTGGTTTGGGAGGCTAAGGCAGGAGGATCGCAAGTTCAAGCCAGCCTCAGCAATTTAGTGAGGCCCTACACAACTCAGGGAGACCCTGTCTTTAAATAAAATACAAAAAAGGGCTGGGGATGTGGCTCAGTGGTTAAGTGCTCCTGGGTTCAATCTCTGATACAAAAAAAAAAAAAAAGAAAGAAAAATTCATGCCCTCATAGATCTTACATGCTTATTAGAAAATCTGACAACAAAGAAACAATATGTTAAAAAAATATAGTGTCAGGTAATAAATATTATGACACCCCCGAAACAACAACAACCAAAAAACTAAGCCATGTAAGGAGGAAGGAAGTGAAGAATACAACTTTTGATAAGGTGGACAGATAAGAACTTTCTGGAATGGTACTTAGGCAGAAAACTCAATGAAGTGAGGGAGAGAGTAGGAGAATTTCCTGAAAACCATTCCAAGCAGAGGTAAGGAACAACAAAAAGGCCATCATAGCAAGGGGTCAGGTTGTACACAGCACTTGAAGCTATGCTAGACTTTGACTATTATTCTGAATGATAAGAATATTAGAATGTTACCAAAGATCCAAATTTAATTATTATGAAAGTCTTACCTATTATATAGTATGGCTCGTGCAGAAGATTCCAATAAACTTAATGGCACTTGCAGTTTTATAACTGGAAAGACCTTTGGCTGTTCAAAAGTATTTCCAAAAAGATCCAAATACTCAAGGGATAGGTTTTTAAATTCACATGGCAAAAATGAAAGCTTATTTCTAGCTGCTGACAAAAAACGAAGGTTTGCTAGCTGTCCTATCTTGAAAGGAAACTGAATCAATTCATTATCATCAAGTTTTAAATCTGTAAGTTCTCGCAGCTGGCAAAACTGCACAGGGAGTACCTTGATTTTGTTTTTGCTGAGATCCAAACTCCGAAGTGACTTTTGGAGTGTAGACTGACACAAGGCCACACTAAATGACTCCAAGTGATTGTCATTCAGGTTAAGTTCTTGAAGGTGCATGAGGTCTCCAATTGTCGCTGGAAGCTTTTTTATGTGGTTGTGACTCAAGTCCAACTTCCTAAGGTTTTTTAAACAAAGCATACGCATGTCAACTCGAACAAGCCCACAATAAGAAACCTGAAGGTGTTCCAGAGAATATGGAAAGTTCTTGCTTAGAGGATAGTCCTTTTTGGAAGTGATAACCATTTTTGTTTTAAATTTTTCAAATTCTGATGTTTTCACTGGTGTGAGTGTGGAAAGTGATGCGTTGATATCACAGCCTTTATGAACCAGTCTCACAGCTGAAAGGAAACTCTTCAAACTGCCAGAATTGGCCTGAATAAATAAAAAAGTTATAAGATCATAAATTCATTTTTAGATAACACATATGCTAGTTCTTCCCATAACAAATCCTGCATTTATATATGAAAGTCACACATTATTTTATTGAAATTGGCTGTACAAAATATTTTTTTTAGTATTTTATTTGGTCTAAATTTCAATTTTAAAAGTTTCTGAAAAAATTTGAGAATTATATTTAGCATAAACAGTCTAAATAAAACTATTCAAAGGGAGAATTGTTAAGAGTATAAAAATGAGATAGGCCATGCTTACGTATGTAATGCAAAATGCTCAGGATGCCATTCACAGATACTAGGAGTTGAACAAAGAGATGGCTCTTCTCAAAAACAACAAAGTAGCATGGCACAGTGGTGCATACCTATAATCTCAGCGGTTCCAGAGGCTGAGGCAGGAGGATCACAAGTTCAAATTTAGTTCAACCATTTAGCGATGCCTTAAGCAACTTAGCGAGAACCTGTCTCTAAATGAAATACAAAAACAGGGCTGGGGATGTGGCTAAGGGTTAGAAAATACAAAAGGTAGAGATCCAGCTGGAGAGAATGAGAAATCACTTATAAAGTGGCATTTGAATTCAATCATCAATAAAAATAGCTAATACTTATAGGATATTTTAGAAGTTTCCTAAAATTTATAAGTGAGGGACAAATGAACTTTGAAAAACTATGTATTCCTATTTTGTGGGAATGTGGGAGTTGTGTAGAATATTGGAAATATAATATAGTATTAGGATACATTGTGAATGAGCTTGGATATCAAGACAAGGAGGGAATGATCAAGCTGTGGGAAATTGCTGAAGAATTTTGAGCAGGAGCCAGGCATGGGGGTGTACATCTGTAATCCCAGCTACTTGGAAGACTGAGGCAGGAGGATCATAAGTTTGAGAAGCCTAAGCAACCTGGCAAGACCTTGTCTCAAAAAACAAAAAGGGCTGGGGCTACAGTTCTGGGTAAAGCGTCTCTGGGTTCAATCTACAGAATCAATCAATCTATGCATCAATCTATCCATTCATCAATCAGTCAGGCTAGGAATGTAGCTCAGTGGCAGAGTGTTTACTTTAGTTTGCAGAGGGCCCTGGGTTTGATCTCTAGCTCTGTGGGAAAAAAAAAAAAAAAAAAAAAAAAAAAAAGTTGGGTAAGATATTGCTCTTACTCTCTGGGAAGGAGAAAGAAGGGGTGAGAGATGGCAAAGAAAATAGGTTTTAAAACATTTTTAATGGTTTAGTTACTTTAAAAATGATTATAGTAAATAAAACACAAAAGAGATGGTTCTCGTTGCATTTTACCCCCCTTTTAAAATCAAATTTGTTTGGTGGTACTGGGGATTGAACCCAGGGACATGCTTCCACTGAGCTACACCCTCAGCCCTTTTAAATTTTTATTTTTTAATTTTTCAGACAGGGTTGTGATGGCCTCAAACTTGCAATCTTCCTGTCTCAGCTCCCAAGTCATGAGCCACTGGGATTATAGGCATGTGCCACAGTACTCAGCTTAAAATGAAATTTGTAACATGAGGTTTAGGTGGCAAAAATGCAGTCCTGTGCTACTTGCTATTACAGTTCCAATTTAAGAACACTATCTATACTGGGCACAGAGGCAAACCTACTTTTCCTCCTTGTCTTTGGAGCCTCCCTAAGGCAGCCTCTGCTCTCTCCTAAGGCAAAAAATACACACAAGCATATCTGGGAAGCTGCCTCTTCAACATACCTGCAAGAATCCTCCCTTACTTAGCTATGTGAGATATCAGAATGCTGGAATAGCTTTCTTCTTTAAAGAAAACAGAGTCAAGCAACCTAACCTGTTTTCAATACCATACCTTACTTAGACAGATATCAACAGGAGGCTCCTTTAACCGGATAGTAGCTTTCCCTTCATCTGCAAATTTGGTGAAGAACTGCTCAATGTTTTCCTTTAGCTGCTTAAAATCAACGGGGAAAAAAGGACAAAAATAGTATTGTTATTCAATAATTCTTACTACAACTAGAATGTACCAGTTACTTTGCCATGTTTTGATTGGGCTTTTAGTCCTTAAGTCTGGGTGTTTTACAGTTGCCTCCCACTAGGTTATAAAAGAATTCCATGACAGGTGAAATTGAGTCTTTTTTATTTCTGTATTCCCAGAGCTAGAACAGTGACTGACACATAATGAGTACTCAACAAATTTTCACGACTGATGTCACATTTGCTTTAGACTTCAACAACTATTTATTGAGAAGCCACTATGTACCTCATACTATGATACAGGCTGAGACATAGTAGTGAATAAGACTGACATGGCAACTACACTTAGAGTTGACAGTATGATATGACAGTTTTAAAAAGTAATTATAAGCATGACAAATATATCGTGTAGGCTGCTATAATCTTGGCAAGGAAATCTTACATAGTCTATAGGAAGGTGACCTTAAAGGTGAGATTAGAAGTATTTGGGTGATGTTGGGCAACAGATGCAAGGAAAATGGATGGAACAGCATTCCTAGGAGGAAAAAGGTAAAGCCTGAGGAAAAGGAAAGCTTGACAACTATGAGGAACTGAAAGAAGGTAATTCAAGATGGTGGAGAGGTCTGGAGAAAAGGCAGAAGAGTATGGAAGGATAAGAAGAAATCAGACAATGAAAGACTTTGTAATGTATATTAAGAATTTTAGACTTTACCCTAAGAATAATGAAATCCACTGTGGGTTTTTTTTCTTCTTCTTCTTTTGGCAGGCGGGGATGCAGGGGAGTATACAGGATTGAACTCAGAAGTGCTTAACCACTGAGCCACATCTCCAGACCTTTTTTGTATTTTATTTAGAGTCAGGGTCTTGCTAAATTGCTGAGGCTGGCTTTGAACTGGTGATCTTCCTGCCTTAGCTTCCCCAGCTGCTGGAATTACAGGTGTGCACCACCATGCCCAGCCTAATGAAGGTTTTTAAAATAAGAAACATGATCAAATCTCTTATTTTTAAAAATTCCCTTAACTGCAAGGTAAAGCCTGAACTATGAGGAACAAGAGAATGGGACAGAGGAGGGACAATGGAAGAAGGAAGGAGAGCCTTTTAAGAGACTAGCCAGGAAAGTGATAGTTCAGAGCTGGGATGAAAAATGCTTAGGAAGTAGAATTCAAAGGATTCAATGATATAATGGATATAGGGAGGCAAAAACTTTAAGGTTTCTGGATGGTAGTGCTATTTAATGAGTTGTAGAACACTGACAAAGGCAGGTTTAGGGTGACAAGAAAAATTAATTTCTAGATATTTTAAATTGAAAATTTGAAACATATTCAAGTAAGATCTCCAGTAGGTAGTAGATTTGAACTCACAGTTAAGGAAAGAACTAGCTAAGATACAGGTTTAGTCAGATGGATGGTAGCTTGTCACAACGCAGGAAAGTAAAATGTCCCACAGTTAGTACTAATGTCTATTCTTCATGGCCCAGGTCTGGCATTACCTTAATTCATCCAGCCAATGTTTATTGAACACCTACTAGGTTCTGAGTACTATTGTACCATATCTGCCAAACCTTCTCAAGCTCCTGTAATCAGAATTCATCTCTCTTCTTTTTAATAGTCTAGTAATAGCACTTATTATAGCCCATCTTGTATTATAAGTAGTGGCTTCTGTTTCTCCCTATGATTAAGTCAAGTTTCTTATCTCACAGTTTCTAGCATTGCACCCTGCACACAATAAGTCTTCAACTAAAGATTTACAACAAAATTTGGTTAGGATTCTGACCAGCTTGTCTATTAATGCAGCAAAAATTTAAGAAGGGAGAGTACAGGGGCTAGGATTGTGGCTCAGTGGTAGAGTGTTTGGCACGAATGGGGCATTGGATTCAATTTTCAGCACCACATATAAACAAATAAATTAAATAAAAGTCTATTGACAACTTAAAAAAAAGTACATTATGAGTATTTTAAAGAGACAATACCTACACTGGGCATGAAAAAGGTCAGTTTTGGGGAACTTAATCGTGGAGAAAAAGAGAGGCCCAATTCTAGTTACAAGTTTCCTTCTGACATTTAATGGTTCTCTGAACTATAACATGTTGAGTAATTTCTAAATTCTTTCAATTTTTCAAAAAAAAAAATTGCATGAAGTGATTCCATCAAAATTTAGACTTTCAGCTACTTACAGCAAACATTAGGTGGTTATGATAGTAACACTATTTTTCCTCAACTAAGTATTCACTGTGGAATATAATATGTAAGGAAAAATAATCCTAGAAATTGTATAATACCCAAAGTTAGAAGCAAGGTGGATGATGAATTGTTTGCTTGGTTTTATTTGTAATAGCTATGAAAATATTCTGTTTTCACAAAATAATATAGTGCCTGGTAATAGAAGAAACGGAATTTTTATAAAGAAATCTATATTTGAAAGTTTTGAAACTTCAACTTCTAACAGCTTCTAGAGTTTGTCACAGCTCTACAGAAAAGATCTGGGCCTAAGAAATCAGGTCAAACATTAAAAAAGAGGGAACGGGGACATTATAACCAATAACTTACATAAAAATATGAAAATGCAACCCAAAGCACTACTGTACAGTTTTACTATTGTACTAATTGGGCCTACTGACTTTGGATGCTATTCATTATCTCTTAAAGGGGGCTGTTTAAAAAGAAGTTGGGAAAAACACAATTTACCATATAAAAGTGCAGTTACTTCACTGTTCCCTCAAATTAGCTGCTTCACTTGCAGTTGTTTCACGCAGTGACATTTTAGAGGATTTAAAAGGGCGGGGTTGCTTTCTACTACTGAATAACGACGACGTAAATTCAGCCACAGAAATGGGCAAGAAAAACAACGAAAAGGTGCATTCTCAGAAGTTTTCGGGCGGGTAAGTAGCCCCACAAGCCTGTAGGCCTGGGTGGTGGTGGGACAAAGGGGCCGGGCCGAGCTCCCCAAAGCGGAAGCGGGTTCCGGAACCGCCGATGCGGCGGTTGATCTGAGACTCAGCGCGCGCCTGACTCCCCTGGCATTCCTGCCCGCTCCATCTGCACTCACTTCATAGCGGGTCCCGCGCTTGTCCTTCATGGTAGAGATTAGTAGGCAGGCGGGGCGCGGGCTGCCAGGCTCGCCCCTCGCGCGGGGCCGCAGCTGACTCCCGGGCGTCTGCTGACAAAGGCTCAGTATAGCTCGGACACCCTTGCCTCGGTTCCTGAGCCCCAAGGCCGGCAAGTGCCGGCTGATCACCTCCACCTCGCAGTGCAGCTTCATCTCGCCCTGGCGGCGGCATCAATCAAGTCACTCCGCTTTAAAACTTCCTCCTTCCCGCCACGCCGCGCCCGCCGGGGCCCTAGAGCAGGAAGGCTGCCCGCGGATCCGCCTGTCGTTGGACGAGCCGACAGCACTGGGTTTAAGCGTCCAGCGCTAGCCGCGTCCACTCTCTTTGTCCAGCAGAGCCCTTCCTGTGGTCGCCGGTCAGCGGAGCGCCGTCATCGGCCTTCTCAGGACCTGGCTCGCGCCTTTCGAAACCGGCGGCAGGCGAGGGCGCAACGTCCTCTCTCACGAGAGGTGCAGTTGGCTGCCGTGGCTGTTATTGTTTGGTACGGATTCCTACAGTCTCCACGGTTGACCGCTGAGTTTCCCAAAGCTAGGCAGGCATCCCTCTGTTTATGGGGAAATTACGAACTGCCCCAGAAGCCAGCGAGGGCGCGGCATTTCCTGGGGAGGACGGGCTGGCGTTTTGGTGGCCCACTTTAGTTAGAATCCGACACCTGTCAATTCAGAGCGAAGCTTTAAATGACAGTATTTGACTTGGCAATTCCGGTTAAACAAATCTTGCTTTGCCACGGAGGGTGGGTTGAATGCAGTGATTGACTTGGCTGCATCCGAGACTAGGAAAGATCGTCCAGACCCCAGGTTCCCTTCCCACTCCTTATTCCTTTATTGAGCCCCTGGAAGGGCGCGGACTGAGATGTGGAAGGCGCGTGGGCCACAGACTTTAAGAGGCCATAGTCTGGGGTCGTAGTCTGGCTACCTTAAGGTTTGCGCTCCGGGAGGCTCCCTTCCCTTCTCTCACTTCTGGCCTGGTATTAAACATTCTATTTTGTGTAAGTTGTAGTTTGGTAATTGTGAATTCGCGTTCTGAAATATCAGTTTTTCAGTTAAACTGTGACGATTTCATGATTCGTCCTTAAATGAGCATTTCTGTTTACATACAATAATTGAGCCTAAAGTGTTACCTGTGGATTCTGCATTCTGAAAATAGTACTTGGTTCGGGGAAAATAATGATTAAGACAATAAATTACCACCACCCTCCATTTAGTACATGTACACCTAGTAGAGCATTGAAACTATTCATTGTTTAGCAACATTAATCTCATAAAAACGGAGAAAACTAAAATGATACCATAGAATTTTCAGACAGCCTTTGTGGGAGTTGTCTTATTTTTGTTCTTTGAATGGATAATAACAAAAGAAAATAATAAAACACCAGCCTTAAGGGAATATTACATTAAATATACTCTGAACCTGTAGGTACAGTTGGGAGCCAGGAACATCTTAAAACTTGTAAAAGCCATAGTAATTTTAATTAAATAGATTAGAAATGACTAAAAATTGATAGACCCAGCCTAATTCCCTCTTAAGATTGGGAGCCATCCCATCACAAAGGCATGAAAAGTTAATTTCGGCTTTACTATAAATTACTGCGTTTTCTAAACTTGCTTGGAATGCCTGCCTGTGCCTTGAACTCACCCATGCCTGGCTTTCCCTGACCAGATAACAACCCTCTCTGAAACTCTAGTGGAGCCTCATTAATTCTGATGTTGAGATCTAAATTTACTCCCTAAGTGCTGGACCATTAACCTACTACCTGCCATTGTGTTATGCTTGTCAAAATTCTGTTATCTGTAAGTTCTTAAGACACCCTCCCTTTTTGCAACTTTCTGTGCTATAAAGCTGTGCTCCTAGAAAGATGCCATGCTGTCTTAAATTCCCATGGGTTTTGGGAAAGACAGCCCTGGCCAGTCTTTTCTTTGCATCATGGTTTAACAAAAATAAAGATTTTTTTTAAAAGCCTCCATGTTTTATTTGGTGTCACTTATGTTCCTAAAGCATGAATTCAGTAAATAAATGTTAAATAGTTTAAATATATGCAAATCACATAACAGTTCAATGGTGATGTTAGAGAGGAACAGTGGCATAGAGCTACCAATTATCTTCTTGTCAGATTTTTCAAAAGAAATGTGGGATTGCAAAATTTTGAAAAATAAGATTATCTTATTAAGTAAATTTAAATAAGATAATATTTGGAAATAAAGTAAACATCAGTTTTTGAGACCTCATTCTTCTTTTCTACATCTTCCCCTTAGTCCACTTAGTTTTTAATAGTTGAAATACTTGGATCTGACATTCTAGAGTATCCCCAAAGTTTTTTTTTCCTTAGTGGGCTATTGGTGAAGCAGAGGATTCTATTGATACTGCGGGTTATCGGTGATGAGTCTTACTTCCCCACATGTTGAAGTTTGAACGTTAGAGAAGCACCCTGAGGCAAGCATATAAAGCAGGGTTTATTTAAAAAGGGGTAACATAGACTTGTCCCAAGAGGGAGAAGGGTATCCTGGTGTCTTGAGAAGCGAGGTGTTCTGCCCTTCTTATATGTCCTAGGCTTCCTTTGTTCTCCTGCCTTTTCCCCCTTACAAGACTAAGCCCAGGAATGCTGGTGGGAGGGCCAAAAGGTGGGAAACAGGTGGGCTGAAGGGGGAAGGGCAGGGTGGAGTAGCCAAAGACACGTGAACAACTTTATAGCTCCCTCTAGGGAGGAGGAATTCCTGGGACCCGTTACCTTGGCTACTGGTTGGAGCAGGGGCAGGTTCTTGATAAGATCCCTCAGGATCAGTCTCTAACTTCCCAGACTCACTCAAAATTGGCCTCCTTGATGAGACCTGACTTGATTCACTATCTACACTGACTGCCTGTCTAATTCTGGCTTCACTATGAACACCTATTCACACTTTTTTCTCTTTACCATCATACTTATGAAAACTGCCCTTTGATCTTTTCTAACCTCAATTAGCCCAAGCTAGATTCCATTGTAGGCTGTCTGAAATGGAAATGCAGAGTTAAATATTAGGCTTCAAGTTTTATTTTTAAATTTTTATTTTTATTTTTGCAAAAGGAATAAAATAACATGTAGATTTGTTTTCCTTCTGTAAAATTAGTTGTTCTTTCTGGCCTGAATACCACATTCATTCCCTCCCTTGTTACTGGGGGAAAACCCAAATAAACCACTAGCTTCATTCGTGCTTAGTTGAATTTAAAATAACTAATTTTGGAAGTCACACAGCTGGATCCTCTCTATTAACTTTGCTGTAAATAACACCTCTGATATGTGGCTTATAATTAGAATGGTTGGCCAGTTTTGCTAATAACACTTCCACCAGGCGACCAGCACACTGGTTTCATTAAAGAGGTTCGTGGCATAAAAGTTAACTAGTGAGATCAAAATAAAACACACAAACTCAATTACCTTTTTCTATGACCAGGTCCTAGACGGCTCTCACCTCTCTGGCTTACACCTCGAACCACCCGGTAGGGCAGCAAGTCTTACTCAGGGCTAGCAGGAGAGAGAGAGAGAGAGCACGCCAGGGAGTGGCCTTTTATTGGGGAACAAGAAATTCAGGGGAAAATTCCATCCAATGAAGGTCGAGGGGGGCAGCATTCCAAGGTCAGGGTCAGTGATTAGCCTCAGGGTCAGTGGTCAGTCACACCCCCACACCGACAGGCTCTCGAACCTGGAGAGGGTGGGGAAAGCTCCGACACAGTTTAGCCAGAGCGCCTCACACCCAATCCGGGAGGTGCCCAATCACGTGCAAGAATGGTTCCCCACAAACACTAACTCTTTACTTGGGACTCTTTACTTGGGCCTGCAGATGTCAGATGGGTAACTGGAATGGGATGTCTTCATCTTATGTCTGTCTCCTTTATTGCCTCAACCTTAAAGTCAGAGTCTACTCAGCTCTGTATGCAGACTTGTTAACAAATAGACACCTGAACATTAAACCTCTAGTGCTCCCTTGCTCTGATGATACTCTTTGATCATATCTTGTAGGTTGTATTTCTGTAATAATTTCCTAATGAATACATTTCCATTTTCAGAGCCCTTCAATTCAGAGCTGTATTCTCTGCAGAACTATTGCTAAACTTACCTGTTTTTTTTTTGTTGTTGTTGTTGTTTGTTTTTTTGGTATCAGGAATTGAACTCGGGGGTATTTAACCACCAAGCCACATCTCCAGCCCTTTTTTATATTTTATTAGAGATAGGGTCTCACTGAGTTACTCAGGGCCTTGCTCAGTTACTGAGGCTGACTTTGAACTCGAGATCCTCCTGCCTCAGTTTCCCAAGTCACTGGGATTATAGGCATGTGCAGCCATACCTGGCTTATCTGATCTTCTTTCTTCAATATATTTGTTCAAACATTTAAATTTTTTTTTAAAGAGAGAGTGAGAGAGGAGAGAGAGAATTTTAATATTTATTTTTTAGTTATTGGTGGACACAACATCTTTGTTTTTTTGTATGTGGTGCTGAGGATCGAACCCGGGCCGCACGCATGCCAGGCGAGCGTGCTACCACTTGAGCCACATCCCCAGCCCCTGCTCAAACATTTAATATTTATGTGTTCTTGCCTATATCAGCCCCTATACTAGATGTTTAGGAGGTAAAAATGAATTTATAGTATGTATGGAAAGACAAATAAGCCAACAATCAAACTATAATGGAACATATTTTAGGTGAGGTCTTAGAGGAGTATAAAAGTAGCCAGATGAGGAAAACTTGAATAGCTTGAAAGTTTTGGAGTACTATTGAATATTTTACAATGGGTGATAAAATTCAGATTTGTAGCCCAACATTAGTGGCACACCATGCTTGACTGACCATCTTTTTATAAAAACATTTTTTTTTTAGTTGTAGATGGACAATACCTTTATTTATTTATTTATTTTTTTTATGTAGTGCTGAGGATCGAACCCAGTGCCCTCCACATGAGAGGCAAGCACTCTACCACAGAGCTATCGCTCCAATCCCTTGACTGATCATCCTAACAATTTTGTTGTCCTATAGGATTTGGGGAGGATGTCTGGGTTACTTGGGCAAAATTATGATTAAGATCACTGTCCTCTTGTCAAACTGGATTCCTACAGGTGAGAAAAGCCAAACAGGAGACATTAGAGATGCTTCTACCTGGGAAAATAGTAAATTAAAAACACATTGCATCCCTGGAGGGACTGCAGAAACTAGTGCAATCAAGGACTTGAAAAATACAGAGGTGGTGATTCCTACTACATCTTTATTACACCTTTATTTGGCCTGTGCAGAAAATAAATGAATCATGGAGACTGAAAGTGGTTTAATCAGGTGGTAACTCCAAAGGCAGCTGCTTTCAAAGGCAGGTGGTGACTCCAAAAGCAGATGTGATTTCATTGCTTGAACAAATGATACTTATTATGCTTGTAAGTAAATTACAACAAAAAAACTTGGTATGCAACTATTGATCTGGTGAATTCTTTTTTCTCCATATCTGCCCATAAAGCCCATTAGAAGCACTTGTTTTCATCTAGAAAGTCCAGCAATACATCTTTACTGTCCTCTCTCAGAGTATGTTAACTCTCCAGTCTTGTCAGAATTTAGTTCACAGGGATCTTGATCACTTTTCTCTTCAGTAAGATATCACACTGGTCCATTGCATTGGTGACATTATATTGATTAGACCTAGTGAGTGTGAAGGAGTCAATACTCTGGACTTACTGGGCAAGACATTTTTGTCTCAAAGAGTAGGAAAGAAATGCAACTAAAATTCAGTAGTCTTTTATATCACTGAAATTTCTAGACGTCCAATCTAGACCTATGGGGTAGATTGAGATATTCCTTCTAAAATAAAACATATATTATTGCATATAGATCCTTCTATAATCAAGAAATACCTACTAGGGGCTGAGGATATAGCTCAGTTGGTAGAGTGCTTGCCTCACATGCTCAAAGCCCTAGCACCACACACACACACACACACACACACACACACAATCACATATATTATCAGAAAGCTCAACCCTAAGTTTATCACTTGTCTTTTCTTCTGAGAGGCAAGTGTTGCCCATGCTCTTTCTTTGAGGTTCACTCCTTTCTGTCCTGAAATAAATATTTTCTTGTGCCTCACCTTCTGATGCATGCTGAAATTCTTTTCCAAAGTAACCATCAAAAACCTGCCTGGGCTAAGTTGAGGTCTCTTTCTCCTTTGGAGGGAACTCCTCAGACCCTGTCCAGTGATGGGAAATTATAACAACCTGATCTAGGCAGGATAACCCAGACCCTTCAGAAATAAAGTTTTGGATCATCCTCCAAGTTAAAGAACCATGACCCACTGATGAAGGCAAAGGGACCACAGAATGGGTGATAGACAAAAATACTAGTTACGATCATGTGACTCATTACAGAACAAAGTACTATAATTATTAAGAACTCCTTTGTCTGTATATATACATATATTAAGCAAATATCTTTGTTTTTATTCCTCTCATCACTTTACCATGTATCATAAGTTATACTGACTTTATACCAGTATTTAAGTATTGTTAATTTATATCATAGTATTTAAGTTATGGGATCCTCAGAGAAGATTAACATAACTCAAGGACTTTACTTCCTCTTCTGGAAAGGGGATTAATGCATTTTAAGTTGTATGAAGGATAATTATGTTAGGTAGGGCTACTATCTTGGTATTTTCCTTATTTGAGACTAAGTATGGTTTTAGGAGATGCATGTGAGTGTCAGGTCAACAAAGGGTGAACTTGTGATGTTTAGTTTTAGGTGTCAGTTTGACTGGATTAAGGACTAACTAGAGCACTGTTAAAGCATTATTTCTGGACATTTCTGTGAAGGTATTTCTGAAAGAGATTGGCATGTGAGTTGTTGGGCTGAGTGGGGAAGATCTGTTCTTAATAATGGTAGGCATCATCTAATTAGCTGGGAGCCTGAACAGAACAAAAAAGGAGAGGAAAAGATTTTCTTTTTTTCCTCCTGGGGCTGGAACACTTTTTTCTTCTTCCCATGGACATCTGAACTCCAGGATTTCCAGCATTTGGACTTCAGGACTTACATCAGTGACTCCTTGGGTTCTCAGGCCTTCTTCCTCAGACTGAGAGTTGCACCATTAGCTTCCCTGGTTCTGAGGTCTTTGGACTTGACTTATATGTTACCAGAATCCCAGGGTCTCCAACTTGCGGATGGCATAAGTCACAAGTTTCTTAGCCTCCATAATTATGTGAACCAATTCTCCTAATAAATTCCCTCTCATAAACCCATCTATATAATGTCTATATATCCTACTGGTTTTGTCCCTCTGGAGAACCCTAATAAATTATGTGCATGTGTGTGTGTATGTACACACATATATGTATATGTACACACAAATATATATATCTTTATTTATACATAAAGAAATAAGAATCTAGGATAGTGGTGAACAAAATAGCTTTGAAACAAATATGAAGGTCAAAGTTTTTTTCTTTTCTTGCATATAAACTACAGAATTAGCAAGCTATTAAGAGAGTGGGCTTTGGACTCAAAGAAGTTCCCAGATAAAGATATATGGCTGGCTTATAAACATAGGAAAACATTTTCTGCCTTATCAAAAATCAAATTGAAATAGTGCTTCCCATTTCTAGGCTATGAGAAAGACAAATATGAGAAGTTTGTTAGTTCACACTACTGGGAGACTACAGGAAAACAGGCACTCTATAGGTAGGAGTTTGATTTATTATAATTTCTATGGGGCAAGCTGTATATATATGCCTGTGTTCTTTGGCATCACTTCCAGAATTTTTACTTATAGACATAGTTTTTTCTATATATTTATATCTAGATAGCTACTTTATAAGACATGATTTTACATACATTCTTTGTAAGTCTAATTTCAGGCTAGTACAGTGGCACAGACTTGTAATCCTAGTGACTCAGGAGGCTGAAGCAGGAGAATCCTAAGTCTGAGTGCAGCCTCAGTAACTTAAATAGGCCCTACGCAATTAGCAAGACCCTGTCTCAAAATAAAAAGGGCTGGGGATGTGGCTCAGTGGTAAAGTAAAAGCACACCTGATTTAAATTCCAGTACCAAAAAAAAAAAAAAGGAAAAGAAAGAAAAAGTCTTATGTTTAATAGTATTTCTGTATCTATATCCATTTCAGCAAATGTTAATATTTTAATCAACTATTTATTTTAAGTAAAACATACATACATTAGATATATTTTTAACCCTGGGCCCCTATTTCTACCTGCAAACTAAGAAACCATGTGTTTTAAATATTCCACTGAATGACTGGGGGTGTGCCTCAGTGGTAGAGTGTTACCTAGCATGTATGAGACCCCAGGTGTGTGTGTGTATGTGTGTGTGTGTATTACTTGTAATTACATGTATATATTGTATTTCTTTTCATTTACATGGTATATCTAATGCTTCTCACAAACAAATAGACAAAGCATCAGAAAGACATAAAAATTATGGAGAAATATAAGTAAAATGAAGGAATGAAGGTGAATTCAAACCTCCTTGGGTGAACATTTCTTTGCATACTTTAACTTATGTCCATATACACAAAAATTCAGTCAAGTGCATTTAGAGATCAGATACATTATGGGCCATAAACTTGAATAATATTTTCTGGAATGGTGTGGGTGTATTTCTTGGAGAAAGGTGTCAACGGCCCCCCCCCCCAAAAAAAAAAAACCCAAACCAAACATCAACCCAAAATTCAATAACTACCACCAAACAACTGAAAATGTATTCAGTTTATTAGAACTTAAAGAAGCTCCTATCTTTGAATCCTACTTAGTCGAGTTTAAGTTGTTTTAAAAATTCACGCCAGTAGGTGTCAGTGCTGAATCGAGGTAAAATTCTTATTTTAAATGTAAAATGGTAATGAAGAAATGGAAAAGTTTCAATCAATAAAGTCAATAACGATACTATAACGTAAAAAGTTTCTTAAGGACTGAAAATTCTACTTCATGAAAATTTAAAAGAGACGGGGTCTCGCTATGCTGCCCAGGCTGGAGTGTAGTGGCTATTCACAGGCGCGATCCCACTACTGATCAGCACGGGAGTTTTGACCTGCTCCGTTTCCGACCTGGGCCGGTTCACCCCTCCTTAGGCAACCTGGTGGCCCCCCGCTCCCGGGAGGTCACCATATTGATGCCGAACTTAGTGCGGACACCCGATCGGCATAGCGCACTACAGCCCAGAACTCCTGGGCTCAAGCGATCCTCCTGCCTCAGCCTCCCGAGTAGCTGGGACTACAGGCGCGCGCCACCGCGCCCGGCGATCAGACGCGGCGCAAAAGGAGATTATAGAGTTTGAGCGGTGGTGACGTCATCAACCGCGCCCGCCTAGAATGTTTAAAGAGAAACTTTCGGCCAAACAACATTGCCACACTGCGCACGCGTCACTTTCAACAATGCATTCTGGGTAAGCTGTGTCCTGCCAAAAAAAAAAAAAAAAACAACCCTGAAGAGCGCATGCGTGCCCGAGCTCGCTCCTTTTGCCTCGTTGCACCCTTGAAAGCAAGATGGGTCATCAACAGCTGTATTGGAGCCATCCGCGAAAATTTGGCCAGGGTTCTCGCTCTTGGTAAGAAATAGGTTGTGGTTTGAGGGACGGGTTGCTTTGGATCAGCAGGCTGCTGATAAACCCCAGGTAGAGGAATCCGCGAGCAGCGCTTGGGCTAGACCGACTCCGAGCTTCTGCCGACGCCATTATGTGCTGGCGATGCGGCCGCGCTGGTGGCGGGGCGGGTGGTGGCCCTCAGAGTGCGGAATCGTAACTTTTTTTGACCTACAAAAAATGCTCTTTTTTCTTTTATAGCCGCGTTTGTTCAAACCGGCACGGTCTGATCCGGAAATACGGCCTCAACATGTGCCGGCAGTGTTTCCGTCAGTACGCGAAGGATATAGGCTTCATTAAGGTACGCGTCCCCGGACGCCGACTCCATGTTTCTGAGCTGAGAATGTGGTGGTAGTTCCTTAGTGAGATGAGCCCTAGGCTCTTCCTGCTTTAGGTAGGAGGGTTCCTGGTGGAGTTTGGTGCTTATCGGCCATATAAAGTACCCAGACGTGTTTTAATCGAATGTGTGTTAATCACCCCGAATGCTTTATATCTTTTTACGCTGGACTGACTGACCCGTAAGGTTGGAGGCCAGACAGACTTTGTAAGAGTGAGCAAGCAACTACTGAAGGTCTCATTTAATAGTTGTATGGCCTTGATCAAGTTAAACATAGATTCTGTGTTGGTGTGTTTAGCGGATATAAGTTGTTGGTGTGAGATCTGTGGTGCAGCAGAGATAGAAAGTTGTTTCTAAACTCAAGACTTACAGTGTTGACCAAATAGGTTATCACTCTATGCCTAGTGTTACAGTGTAGAAGTTCAGATAACTCAGTAGGACCACGTATGTCACCAGTGAAAATGAAGCGGGGGTTGGGGATGTAGCCCTGTGTTGAAACTTACCCAGCATGCTCAAGGCACTGGGTTCCATACTGCAAAAAAAAAAACCAAAACGTAATGAGAGAATGAACTAGCTCACCTACTTGCTCTGTGACCAGGTTTATCAACAGCCAAAATGAGCTGTATATTTACAGTAATAATCGTCCGGATCATTTTTTTTTTTGGTAGTGTTTTGTATTGGGAAGTATTTCTTTGAGGGAAGGAATGAGAATACTAGTACTAAAAACCACAGTCTGAGGCAAAGTGTATGGAGTAGCTTGTAGTAAATATTTGGTAAAGTGATTGCTTAGATTAAACAAGGTAAATCTTGGTAATTCATTCAGGTAGGCTGTATTTCCAGTTAAGTATTCTGTGAGGAGCCATTTTTTTGTATCAGGTTAAGATTTAAAGCATTTAAAAATAATTTCCTGTGTGCTTTCTTTTCAGTTGGACTAAGTGATCTTCCTTGAATGGATTACCCAAGACAGCCATCCAGTGAAGGAGAACATGCTCACTCTTTGTACATAAAATAAAAGTTCTAAAAAACTTCCAAAAATGTGTTTTAATGTGATTAGTATTGTTAATTGGTTGTAGAAATCTCTTCCAAAATTTTTTAAGGTGTATTATTTTTTATGAGTTGTGTGAAAGCATACTGAACTTGATAAAAAGTTTGTTTTTATTCTTTGAAAAACATGTTTCATTGAGACAAATAGTCTCAAATAATTGACTTACTGCAGGGAGCTGGAAATGAAAAACTGAAAAGTGATTTTGGGAAAGAAGGTCACAAAACCTGCATTTGCCACAGGTTTTAGTCCTATTTTTAAGGTAATTTCATAGATGAAAGCTTGTTAAATTATATATTTGTATGTTGAAAGGAGCAGTGAGTAATTTGTTAATGTGTGCAGATACATGGTTGAAGAAAGGAGTAATCTTGGAGAATTTTAATGGGTGAAGGTGCCCGTTGTAATGGTGTTGAAGGCATTTACTGAGGACTCAAAGATGAAGGGTAGAGATTGTGTAGGTGAGGATTCTGGGAATGAAAGTAGGCTCTTACTGAAAGTTGTCTTTGGACTTGGCAAAAGAAAGTGTGGGTACCTGGGATCTGATTAGAAATGGAAAGTCTTATCTACTTAATCTAAACAGGAGCCTATATATGCTTGCCTGCATGGGGCTAGGCTAATAGCTTGTTAGTCATAAATTCAATGCATAGATCCTGTTGTGAAGAGAGTTTCCAGATGGGGCCTTGTAAGAACAGTAAAGTGAGTTGGAGGTAAAACTTTATCCTTGGGTATCAATGGTATCTTATATTTTAGGGCCTAAGCCTCAAAGTCTAGAGAGCAGATATACATGAAAGAAGTCTGCGTTGATCACTTGGAGGCTTCACAAGTGGGATGAAGAGAATTTAGCAAGGCTCTGAGGAAGCCAAATGCTGGGAGCCATTAGCCAAGTAGGTATGACAATTTCCTTGCCAGCGTACCCCATGTTGCTTAGTGGAAGGACTAGTGGAAATAGGATATTTTGCAGTGACATTGCATCTAAGGTGACCTTGCTCAAGGACCAAGGCGGATCCGAGTTTAGGGCGTTCCCAGTTTAGGTTCCAGGTTTAAGGTTATTCCTGCTGGGAATAGGGCATATCCTGCTGCCTGAGTTCCCCTTGAGTTCTCACGGGATTCAGACAGTATTTTTTGGGAGACAGAAGCCCAGTGGATGTGGATTTGGGCAGAGAACGTGGATTTCCCCAGAACGTGATTGTAGACGGCTGGTGTGAGTTCGGGAATAAAGAGTTGCTGTTTGAATCTACAAGCTGTGTGGTGGCTCGTGATTGTGTGCCCAGCCAGACTGCGGCAGCCAAACAAGGAATCAACTTGGAGCAGTTATGAAAAAATGTTAGAAGGCACAATTGAGGGTGTAGGGAAGTTTTCTAATAATGCAATGAGCTGGGTGTTATAGATTGTGAGAGTAGATGAGAAGCTGTCAGCTGAGCAAATGTAGGAGAACTTGGGAGACTAAGTTCTTTGACAGACAACATTTAGTGGTGATTTAGGATGTGAGATGTGTTTTGTCGTGAGTCTCTGTTCTCTGATCCAGTGTAAAGGCCTTAAAAGTTGAGTAAATGTCAGGGTTATGCAGTGCCTTAGGGAACAAGTGGGAGGGAAACTAAAGTTTCCACTCTAGCCCTTTTGTGTATGTGTTTGTAGTGGGAGGGAAGGCTGGTATGGTTTGGTGGTCTGGCTTCTCTACTAGGGGTTGAATAATACCTGATAAAGATTCTCTTTTAATATTTGTCATGTGGGGAGCTGAGGCAGGGGGATCCAGAGTTCAAAGCCAGCCTCGGCAACAGTGAGGCACTAATCAACTCTGAGAGCTTTTCTCTAAATTAAATATAAAATAGGCCTAAGGATGTAGCTCAGTGGGCCAGTACCCCTGAGTTCAATCTCCAGTACCAAAAAATAAAATACATGTCGTGCCAGATCTTACACTATGCTTTATATGTATTTCCTAGAGTATTTTTCAGTAGATATCATCCTTGTCATCTGAGGAAACTAGAGCTTAGAGATTTAGTAATTTCCCCAAGGTTTTCCAAAGATAAAACTGGACTAGAACTTTGGTCTGACAATAATGCTCATGCTTTTAACACCCACAGTATTATAAGGACTGTCTACCTTTTGTAACCAAACGTTAGTTATTTGAGGATTGGAGCTTTATTTTCATATTTATTACAAAAGTTTAATAAATGTTGGTGGCAAAATACAATAGATGCTATTAAGAGAGGCCAAATAACTATCAGCGGGAGCATAGACTATATACTCTTAGGTTTGGGACTTGACTCAAGTCTGTTTGGGCTTATGTAACAGAACACTAGGTGGCTTCAGCAGTAGATGTGCATTAAAGTTCTAGAGGCTGGGAAATCCAAGATCAAGCTGATGATTCTGTGGAGAAGGATATTTCTGAAAATGGTGCTTTCTTGCTATATCCTCACATGATAGGTGAATGCAAATAAGTTTTGGGGGGCTTATAAAGCCATTAATTTTATAGGGGTGGTGCTAATCACATCCCAAAGGCCTCATCTAAATCCATCCTTATGATGTAGGATTTCAACATGAATTGGGAAGGGCGGGGGTCCAAGCATTTATGCTGTAGCAGCTCTTTTAATAAAACAATTGTGAGATATAGTTCCTATTACAAATGAGGTGACTGTGGCAGAAAAAATAAGTAATTTTACCAGGATTGCATTGTCAAGTTCATAGGGAAGCTGGGTGCTGTGGGACATGCCTA
The DNA here is from genome assembly GCF_001458135.2 of Marmota marmota marmota. Taxonomy (NCBI): domain Eukaryota; kingdom Metazoa; phylum Chordata; class Mammalia; order Rodentia; family Sciuridae; genus Marmota; species Marmota marmota. Next base: position 11,509,670 of record NW_025999900.1, read on the forward strand.
TAATCCCAGCAATTCAGAAGTCCAAAGCAGGAGGATCACAAGTTCAAGGCCAATCTTTAGTGAGAGGACTATCTTCAAAAAAAAAAAAAAAAAATGCTGGGGATATAACTCAGAGGTAAGGTGTCCCTGGATTAAATCCTGAGTTGCCCCCCCCCCCAAAAAAAAACAACCACCCACATTAGGAGGTAGTATCTTGAAACTAAGGGAAAGCATTAGTAAATATTGGTAGTGGCAAAATAGCATAGAGAAATAATTTTCGATAAAAAGAAAATTGTATATGTGGTACAATTTCACTATGATAAAAGTGCACAGGAAAAAGTGAAAATACACGAGTATGTTAGTAGCGATTGCCTTTGGGTGATAAAATTATAGGTGATGAGCTTTGAAGCACTGTCAGATTCCTGAGGTATCTAGTGACTGCAATAGAAGAGTACCTGGAACAAATATTGCTAGTCAGGCTTTTATTTCCTCTCAGACCAGTTTACTGTGTTTTAGATTGCTCTGATAGTTCTTACTGTCACCATGATTTCCTTCTGCTGATTTCAATTGCTACCCAATAATATTAATTCTATGTGATCCTGTACAAAACAAATTTGACTTCTCTGCAAGAAAAAAGGTTACATATTTGAGCTGAGGACTCTTATGTTTTCCTAGAATCTTCAAGTTTCAGGATAACCATTCGAGATTATTTCACCTGTCTCTAAGACAGAAGAGATTAGTGTTCTCTTAATTTCATTCCATCTAGCTCCTGATAGTACCTGATACAGCATCTTTTACAGGACAACTAAGCAGTAAAGAATTGAATGAATGAATGACCGACCAGATTTGGTAATTCTTGAATTTGTTTGGATATCATTGCTTCACTTTTTGTGAATCCTCTTTCACCATTACAGAAAGACCAGTGACATTGGCCTTCAGACAACAGCTGACAAGATGGCTGATATCCCAACAGTTTTAAAGCAGTCAGCTTTGTGTAACTGCTGCTAAAACATATTTCTTGCTGAAAACTATTTTTAATATTAATTGGTGCCTTAGGGATATGACTTTGGAGTAGGCAGAACAAAGTTGTTCTAGTATGATTAAGAAGGTTATAGCAATGTTTGATTTTCTTCAATATACAAAAATTGAAAAAAAAAAAAAAGGAAGACTGAATTTTTTTCTTAGAGTTAACCTAGGGTTAATCTAGAATATAAAAGATTTAATTTGCTGGTAAACTCTGTGTGTGTGTGTGTGTGTGTGTGTGTGTGTGTGTGTGTGTAGGAATCAAAGCTATTTTGAGGCCAAAAGATTATTGTTTGTGCTAGTTCCAGGTGTCCTGTGTTTTAGAGTTTTAAAAGTAAATCGGAAGCGACAAACTTAATCTAGATGCGTAAATTATCATTCACTGTCTTGAACTTAAAAGTTATTTGGTTAGAAAATATATTTAAAAAGCTAGAGCCTTTCCGGCGGTGACAACCTCCCCACGAGAACATGCCTCTTGCAAAGGATCTCTTTCATCCCTCTCTGGAAGAGGAGAAGCGGAAACACAAAAAGAAGTGCCTGATGCAGAGCCCCCAACTCCTATTTCATGGATGTGAAATGCCCAGGATGCTATAAAATCACCACAGTTTTTAGCCATGCACAAACAGTAAGTTTTGTGTGTTGGCTGCTCCACTGTCCTCTGCCAGCCTACGGGAGGAAAAGCAAGGCTTCAGGAGGAAACAGCACTAAAAGCAGCCTAAATCAAGATGAGTGGGAAAACATCCCAAGAAACACATTTTGGATATAAATAAATAAATTAATTAATAAAAAGCTATAACTGGTTTTGTTTATTGAAAATCCTTTTGTTAAATTCAGCCTATTATGTATGTCAGTAGTGACCAGTCCTTTGATTCCAGACTGTACCTTCTGACTGCCTTAAACCAGTGTTGGATTCCCTGACAGATGTGTTGAAGGCCTGAGAACCACAATTCTCACCTACACTATTGTTTCTGTTAGGCTCCTTAGCCCCTGGACAGCCCCCTAACTGCTTACAAAGGCATCCCTGCTTGCCTATATAGTTTGAAAACTACTGATCTTAGGACATGGACTCAAAGTCTCTGGCTCTGGAAGCAGAATGAGTGGATCTTAAGTGGACCCTATCCCAGGAGTCTAAAGGACACATTTCAGGAAGCTGTGCTCTTGGCTAAAATGATGAACATTTACTTCACCTTTGTACATACACCATCTGGTTATGTACCTTCCAGGATTCCTATTCTTTCCGCAGAACCTCCTATTTCTGTATGGGTAACTTCTCCTGACCCAGTTTTTTTTTTTTTTTTGGTCCTGGGGATTGAACTTAGGGACACTCAATCACTGAGCCATATCCCCAGCTCTATTTTGTATTTTATGTAGAGACAGGGTCTCCAAAGTTGCCTAGCACCTTGCCATTGCTGAGGCTGGCTTTGAACTCAAGATCCTCCTGCTTCAGTCTCCTGACTGAATGTTTTTGATGTTCTTGGTCAACTTAGACCTGGTATGCTCCAACTAAGGCTTATTGAAAAACATTTACTAATTTAGATAAGTCTGAAATACATAACATTAATAAACAGGAAAAGGAGTAAATTTCCATTGAAAGAGACTATATGGAGTTGCTGAGGTCTGGAAGAAAGGGGGGAGAGTATAGAAGAATCTGGGAAAATGGGGGTCGAATGAGAATGGTGTTCCAAGAAAAATTGTACCTTCTTTTTGTTTTATATATACTTTTTAGTTGTAGATGGACACAATACATTTATTTTTAAAAATATTTTGTTGTAAATGGATACAATATCTTTATTTTGTTTATTTATTTGTATGTGGTGCTGAGGATCGAACCCAATGCCTCACACATATGAGGCAAGCGCTCTACCGCTGAGCCACAGCCCCAGCTCCTACCTTTATTTTGATGTGGTGCTGATGATTGAACCCAATCCAGTGCCTTGTATATGCCAGGCAAGTGCTATACCACTGAGCCACACCCCAGCCCCAAATTGAACCATCTTTCTGCTTGTAAATTATAATGGTTCTGTCGCCAGGAATGCAGGATCCCAATGATCTCTGAACATGTCTTAATGCAGGCCAGTAGTCAGGAACTAACTTTGTAACTTCTTACTTTATATAACCTGGGTTCAGAAGGAGAGCACCAAAAGTATATACATGATTTTAGCTGTTGCAGCAGTGAGAGAAAAGAAGAGGAAGACTTAGTTTAATAACATTGTAAGAATGGAAGTACAAGTAACGTGATGCACACTGTGTTACCCAATAGTAAGTATGCTGATCGTGTAAACAGCTCCCCTGTGTAGACTAGCTAAGACTCCACTGCCAGACATGAAGCTTTAACAGCAAGCACTAGAAAAGTCAATAAGCTTTTCCCCAGGGAACCAAAGATATGTGGGTTACTAAAATCCTTAAAGTTGACCATAAAAAATAATATCTCATTATATTAATGGTAAAGAAGCTTTGTATTTTGTTTCCTAAATAATAACAAGATGGCAAATTAAAGGAGTAGTTGACAGACTGATAAACATTCATGGCAGCACAGACAAAAGAATAGAATAAAAGAAATGGAATCCATTTCTTGGCAATCTAGTTAGCTGAATTTCATAGACTGAGTCTGGTTCATCTTGTGTTCACGTTTCACATACCCACAAATCCCAGTGCATGGTGACACTTGTGCATCTGTTCTTCCTTTGATGGTAATTAACTCTTATTAACATTCATGAAGATTAAGTGTGGATATCTAGTGTTGGTGATGTATTCAGTCAACCACAAAAGGATAAGTTTTGGAAAAACAGATTCATTTTTAGAACTGCAGCCAAAAGGTAGAGCTGGTACACTCCAACAGGCTGACAGGCTTGAGATATGCATGGAGTGTTTCACCCAGGGCACGAAGGATACAGAAACCATTTTGGATTTTACCCTAATAGGACTTTGTCTTAGGCCAGTTCTGTCAAATATCTTAGTTTCTGAAATTCTGAATGGTCCTTGCCTAGGGCGGTTCCGTTAGTGTTCAGTCAGGACTCCGGGAAAAAACATCTTTTATATCATGGACTGAAAGTGAAGCATCCTTCTTTTTTAGACATTGCTGTTTTTCAGCTTTCACATTCCTCTGTCTTCTTGCCTTCTGTTGTCAGGGCAGAGGCATGCAGAGGCATTCACAGCCCTTGGAAAAACCACTGCTATTGTATATCTGAATTGTTATCTTTTGGATACTGCATTTGAAAGATGTCTTCAGATCTGAAATTTTATAACTCCAGGATTTTATATTTAGTTAGATTTTTATAGAATAGTTTGATATACATCGTCTCCATTGATCTTCACAACAGCTTTGCCAGACAATCAGATCAATGATTGTTGTACATGTTTTACGGATCATAAAACTGAGAATTGTAGGGATTAAGAGTGACTTAGTCAGACACACAAACACAACTGATAAGTTGTGGAGCCATAATTTGATTGACTTCAAGGCTAAGGATTTCTCTTTCATACTGGGTTGTTGATGCTACTTACCCTATTTTTGGGGGAGGGTATTTTTTGTGTTTTCTTTTGGTAATCTCTTTAAACACAGTTTCCTTTAAAGTTTTCTATGTGGTCAGGAGCCCTCATCATCTTATTCCTGAGTCTTACAGCTTCTTTATTACCAAGGGAGCAAAATGTGGTAAAAGTGACTGCTTCTCAATTGGACCTTCATTATCAGTTTTCTAAATATACTTGGTCCTTGTTAATGATTTTAATTTATTCCTAAAAACACTACCAATAAGTTAAAAGATGTTAAATGAAAAAAATTTCATTAATTCTATTAGAAAAAATGATGTGTTCCAACTCATCACAAAGTACTGAAGTAATTTTCAGAAACCGGAAACTATATCAATTAAACAGTGGGAAAAAAAGCTTCTAAAAATAATGTGCAATAATTTCAAAGTATTCTGAAACCAACTGGTGTACTGAAATTCATATCTTGCACTTCTAGAGTTAGCACAGACCCCACAGGTTAAGTTAAAGGGCAAGGTCTACAGGGAGGCTACCATCCTTGAGTAGTTTGGGAACCTCCAGTCTACCTGCAGTGTTCAATAACTAGCTACAAAACCCTAATGGTTTCCACAAATCCTCTCAGGTTTCACAATTTGTCAGAACAACTCAGTTTTTCCTGGGAAAACACTCTATTTATAGTTATAGTTTTATTATAAAGAATACAAATTAGCTGGGCACAGTGGTGCGTGCCTATAATCCCAGTAGTTTGGGAGGCTGAGGCAGGAGGATTGTGAGTTCAAACACAGCTTCAGCAACTTAGCAAGACCCTAAGCAACTCAAGTGAGACCGTCTCTAATAAAATATAAAAAGGGCTGGAGATGTGTCTCAGTGGTTAAGTGCCCCTAGGTTCAATTCCTGGTACCAAAATAAATAAATAAATAAATAAATATTTTTAAAAAGATATAAATCAGGACAGCCAAAAGAAGAGACATACAAGGTGAGGTCTGACAGGGTCCCACACATAAAGCTTCCATATCCTCTCCTCATGGGTTCAGAGTGTATCATTCTTCCAACACATTGATATGTTTGTCCACCCAGAAGCTCCAACCTTCTTCAGTGTCTATAGAGTTTTTATTGGGGCCTCACTATGCAGGTATGATTGAATCATTGATCAAGTGATGGAACTGAAACTCACCTGCGTACCAACTCCCCCACTCTGGAGGTCAGTTTGCCTCAAAGGTCCAACCTTCTAATTATATGGTTGGTATTTCTGGTTAATGACACCCATCCTGAATCATCATGTTCACATAAACTGAGATACGATCCAAGGGGCTCCTGAATAACAAAGACACTTCTATAATTCAGAAAAATCCAAGAATTTTGTCTTTCTCCTAGGAACCAATAACAAAGACCAGTCAAATTCTTTTTTTCCTAATATTTTTTAGTTGTAGATGGACACAATATTTATTTAATTTATTATTTTTTTAATGTGGTGCTGAGGATTGAACCCAGTGCCTTACACGAGCTAGGCAAGCGCTCTATCACTGAGCTATAACCCCAGTCCCTCAAATTCTTTATTAGATAACAAAGCATATGAAAACATTGTAAAATTATATTCTTATAATTTATGCATGTGTGAATATGAAACAACAAATCCCACAACTATGTACAACTATAATGCATCAATAAAAGCATGGAACAAAGCAAACGTTGTATGCACTATGTAACACAATGAATACAAGTTTATTGGAGTGTCCTTTGGTAGAAGAGAGGTCTGAGGGGTTTTCTTTGGAAGGTATTTTTTTCTGCATCATTTTTTTTCAGCTTTTTCAAGGCTTATTACTGTTTTGCACTTGGAGTTCTCTTACAAATAAACTTGTGCTGGGCATGGTGGTGCATACCTCTCAGTGGCTCAAGAGGTTGAGGCAGGAGGATCATGAGTTCAAAGCCAGCCTCAGCAATTTAGTGAGACCCTAAGCAATTCAGCAAGACCCTGTCTCTAAATAAAATATAAAAGGACTGGTGATGTGGCTCAGTGGTTAAGCATCCCTGGGTTCAATCCTTGGTACCTATCTACTTAACTAATTAAGTAAATAAAATAAAGTCGCAGTTCAGAAAAATATCTTTAGGGCATAATAAATGCTAAATTAGTGGAAATAGCACTCACACCCTGACTCAAGTGTCTCAAGATGTTTCTCTCTACTCATTTGGGGTATATATACTCAAACCAAGATGTTTTGGGTTCATCCAAACTTTGATCACAATACATGCTTGTTCCATATGAAAGTCTTGCTTTGCTATATTTGTTGGTGAGTATGTCTTTGCCTGAAGTTATATTGTTGAAAGATCAGTGCTCACAGTGTATTTATTTAGAGTGTTTAGAATAAAAGAAAAAGTTATTGTGTTTTTATGTTGGGGGTTCCTAAGACCATCACCCTCAGGCTCAGTGATTCACTTACAAGGTTTCACAGGACTCAGAAAAGCTGTTATTATCATGGTTTAGTTTAGTACAGTGTAGGGGTAAACAGAAAACTTCCCAATCTCAAGGTTCACTGGAATTAACTGACAACAGATTAAATAGGAGACAAGACACACAAATTTATCAATGTGCACAGGGGAGAATCACATAAGTGTTATTGCTCAATAACCCAATGAAATCCAGATGCTTATGATAAAAGAAACATTCTGAGATGTCTTAAATTTAATTATAATGGCCAGAGGGTGAAGGGAAGAAGAGAGAAGGGAATTTCATCAGTTAACAGTTGCAGATGGAACCAACAAAAAGACTCCTTGTTTCGATATGAGATTTTGCTATGTTGCCCAGGCTGGCCTTGAACTCCTGAGCTGAAGTGATCCTCCTGTCTCAGGCTCCCAAGTAGCTGGGGCTATGGATGTGTGCCACCATGTTCAGCTTCAAAAAAACTCTCACATTCCTGAATGTATGTTGAAACCTTGACTTCAATCAAACTCTTATGGCCCACCACCAGGCCCACCTACCCTCTTATTCATAAACTTTTTGATTGTTAACCCCAACCAATCCCCAAAGCAACAGTCACTTCTCCATATGGACTACCCTTCTATTCCAAAGCTTTCCTTGCTTATCTATAGCAAGTGTAGGTTCAGGGTAAACAATTTTGTTGAGAGCCACAGCCAAGGGGCCCCAGCAAACTTCCAGCTGCCAGCAAACTTCCAGCTGCCAGCTGATGATTGGCTCACAGCGGCCCCAGCAAACTTCCAGCTGCCAGTTGATGATTGGCTCACAGCGGCCCCAGCAAACTTCTAGCTGCCAGCTGATTGGCTCCTCTTCAGTGATGTTCATTGGGCTGTTTCCCCGCCCTTTCAGAGGACGGAGCTGCTCATTGGGGGACTATAGCAAGTGTAGGTTCAGGGTAAACAATTTATAATTTCCTTCCCTAAACTTTATAAGAATACTCTCAGCTCTAGGTCTGGAAGTCACTTTCTAACTGTTACCTAGCCCTGCTGCTAGTACTTCTGGAATCATGTCTTAGGACCTGGTCCCTTTTACATTTTTTTTGCTAGCATCTGCAATGGCTCAATAAACTCCTTTATTTCAGTGCTTCCTTAGTGAAAGGACACTCTCAGAGTCCATGCAAAATCCAAAGACCATGCCACACACCAGAATCTCACACAAGAGATTTATTATTGTTAACACCAGGCAAACCAACAAGGCTGTCCCTCAGAGGACAATAGCAGTGTGTGGGCACTCAGAGCAGCTTTACAGCCCACAAGAGGAATTTCATAAGCTGTTTAGGAGTTGTGTCATAAACTGGGGTGGGACTGATTCTAAGCTGCTTAGGAGTTTAAGCTGGGATGGGGTTGATTGTTTAGCAGGCACGTGTTCTTACAGGAAGTTAAGCAGCATTGCTTCAGAATCAAAACTTTGGAGCCTCTAGATAAAATGGCGAATCTGACGTCAGTATTGATCTGATGCTAATATTGATCTGACGCCAATACTTAGTCTCAAAAATTTTGGTATAACATTTATATGCCCTTTTTCATAGGGGAGAGGGAAATGGAGAATGTGACTTTTTTTTTTTCCCCCCCTGGTACTGGGGATTGAACTCAGAGGTATTCTATCACTGAGCTACATTCCCAGCCCTTTTTATTTTTGATTTTGAGTCAGGATCTTACTAAGGTGCTCAGGCTGGCCTTGAACTTGTGATCCTTTTGCTCCATTCTCCGAAGTTGCTGGGATTATGACCACTGTACCTGGCTGCATGTGACCATTTTGAGTGATCATAATTTCATTTATAGGAGAATGAATGGACCTATAGACAGAAATTATCTTGTGAAATGATTCTCCTCAGATATGAATGAATCCAAGGGATACATGTTATAACAGTTATCCAAGTGTGATTACATTCTTCCGGTATTTCTTTCTTGATAGATAATGAGACTTCAGGGAGGAGACCAAAAATTTCTATTGGCAAAGATTCTTTACTTGACTAAAATTTAGTCAGTCTCCTGAACCTTCTCCTAGGCCTATCTGTGTACTTCCTTATAAAAGTGCTTTTAGCAAGCACTCTGTTAAGTCAATTTAGCAAGAGCCCATTCTCATTATCTGATCACCTTCAATGTCTAATCCTCCACTGTCCCCCTGATCACCCTGGCCTGTCTTCAGCAAGAAGTTACCCAGACTCCCTCTTGCCCTTAATATTTTCTCTTAGTGATTTTCTACCCCGACCCCCACCCTGCTCCTTGGCTATAAATTCCCATTTGCACTTGCTGTGTTTGAGGTTGAGCCCCATCTCTCTCCTACATGCAAAATCCCATTGTAGTGGCCCTTTATGCTTATCTCAGTGGTCCTCAATGAAGTCTGCCTTACCTAGGCTTTAACAGTATCTTTGGGTGGAGGCTCTGCCAATTACTGCTTGGGACATACACAGACTATTAGAAAAAGTTTTCTCTTTTCAACTCAATTCTTAAGATTGCATCACATGACAGAGGGGTGATTGCACAGTATTTTTTTCTGTTGGCCTTTCATATTAACCTCACTCAAAATCTGCATTCCAGGAGCTGGGGATGTGGCTCAAGCTGTAGCGCGCTTGCCTGCCATGCGTGCGGCCAGGGTTCGATCCTCAGCACCACATACAAACAAAGATGCTGTGTCCGCCGAAAACTAAAAAATAAATATTAAAAAATTAAAAAAAAGAAAAAAAAATCTGCATTCCAGATTCTTGAAAAGAAAGAATGCTATATAGTTGACCTTTATTTAATAAGAAGACACCTCAACTGGTGCAGAGGGGTCTCTTACAACATTATAGATTGACCTTTCAAATAAGGACTGCTTCCTGTTGTGGAGGAGCCACTGTGCTTCCTGTTGTTCAAGTGTGTGTGTGTGTGTGTGTGTGTTTAGCATTAATGAACATTTGTTAAATGTCCAAAAAAATCCATTTTAAATCAAAGCAGTGCTTCATCCTAATATGCCCCAGGAGACTCTCCAAACAGCTATATAGGCTTACGAAGCTAGATGGCAGAGTAATCACATACTTAAAAGGCATCATATGCAGTTGTAGAGAAGCTAAGCTTTTCTTCAGTTTTAAAAAATGAAATTCCTTATTTGTAAAAAATAAAAAATGGATTTGATTTCTGAATTTAAAATAAATGGTAAAATATTTGTAAAAAATGAAATCCCTTGGGGCTGGGTTGTAGCTCAGTGACAAAGCACTTGCCTAGCATGTGTGAGGCACTGGGTTTGATTCTCAGCACCACATATAAAGAAATAAAATAAAGGTCCATCAGCAACTTAAAAAAAAAAAGAAAGAAAAAGAAATCGCTGCTTACCTGAGTGGTAAAAATGAGGTAATTTAATGTAATGATTTAAGAGAAACAATTTTTAAGATTAAAAAAAATCAGGAACATTTTCCTTATGTTAGAGTTTTGCTAATTATGACCAACTTCATGCATTAGGCTTCTTAGAGTGGTGAGGTGTACTAGAAATGTGGACTTGGTAGCAGCCTTGGTAAAGAGTCTCTTTTAAGCCCTGTACTGACCAGCCTGGTACCAGAGTATCTATTCATAATATTTCTTTCTCTTCCTCATGCTTTCATCTGTTAAGTGCGCATCAACTCCTTTACATTACATGATAAGTGACAAATGCAGATGACTTGAAAGCAACTAAGATATTTGATTAAAAAGTTCCACAACTGTGAGAATATGGAATAGGGTAATAGGTATCTAAAAATTTGGAGTCAGACTATCAAGCTTCAAAATCTCAGTCCTGTGATCTTGGCCAACTTTTATAACTTCTTTGAGTCTTGCTTTTCTTATGGATAAAAATGAGCGTTAGAATAGTACCATGTCATAGGGTTGCTATTGTTACTGTGAGAATGGACCACTGTGATACTGTGATATTATAAGAAATATAAATAGTTTATGCCCCCAATTCTTAAGACTCTTGGAATCTCTTGAGTGATGTGTTTTATAAGCTAATGAGATGACTGGTGACTGGGAGCTCCTGAATAGTCTCAGGATGGAAAGCCAGTTACTGCAATGAGAGAGTTGGGACATTCCACCCCATTTCTCATCCTCCAGGAGAGGAGGGAAACTGAAGTCCATCGATGATCAATGGCCAATGAGTTATTCAACCATACTTACATAAGGAAGCCTCTATTTAGAACCTCAAAGGACTGGGTTCCAAGAGCTTCCAGACAGCTGAACACATGGAGGTGCCCAGATGGTGGTTGTGCTAAGAGAGGACATGAAATCTCCCCTTTTCTTACCCTATATGTTACCCCATGAATCTCCTACATCTGGCTGTTCATCACACATCTGGTGTCAGAAGTATTGTGCTGAGTAAAGTGTTTAGTAAAGTGTATAGTAAAGTGTTTCCCTGAGTTCTGTGAGCTACTCTAGCACATTTATTGAACTTGAAAAGGGGGTTGTGGAAACCGATTTTCAGCCTGTCAGAAGTACAGAGCACAACCTGGGGCTTGCCACTAGCATCTCAAGTGAGGGGAGTCTTGTGGGGTGTGGGGTTGAGTCCTGCCCTTACCCTATGGGTCCTGACACCATCTCTTAGTAGATAGAGTCAGAATTGAATTAAATTCTAGGATGCTCAGTTGCTATCTGCGTGGTGTGTGAAATCCTCACACATCTGGTGTCAGAAGTATTGTGTTGAGTGTGTGAGATTAAGAAAAACACTTTATCTCTATGAATCTGTATCTCTATGAATCAGTTTCTGTGCATAGCCATCTGTACCTGTTAGTTACTATCACTACCATCTTTTATGTTTGCAGTTTTGCACTTAAATATACACACAAATTCTCCACACATTCTGATGGGTAGACGTTATTGTCTATTTATGACGGAGACTGGGCCAGAAGGGTCATCCATTTGAAATGGAGAGCTGGAAATAGAGTCAGACCCAACTCCATGTTTAGGGCTTTTCCCAGTTACATGCTACTTCCCCCAAATAAAAGCAACTTCAAATGAGGCCAGTTTAGGATCTTTTTGAAATGCCAGTAATTCTAAACACTCCTTATTATGGTTTGGTTAGTGTCCCCCAAAGGCCCAGGTGTTGACGGCTTAGTCCCCAGTCAATAGAATTATTAAGATGTAGTGACATTTTTAAGAGTTAAGACTCTGTGGGAGGTCTTAGGTCAGTAAGGATATTTCCTCGAAGAGGACTTTGGGATACTGATCTCTTTTTCTCTTTGCTCCCTGGCTGCCATGAGGTGAGCAGCTTTCTCTACCTCTTACTCCCCATCATGATAGGCTGCCTTACCATAGGTCCAAAAGCAATAGGTTCACCTGCCCAGGCACTGAAACCTACAAAATTATGAGCAAAAGTAAACCTTTTCTCTATTTTAGCTTGATTATCTCAGTTTTTTTTGTTATAGTCATAGAAAGCTAACATACTCCTAGGTCAAATATCTTAAAAGCTAGGCAGGATAGGAAAAATTGTCCACTGTGAAGCCACACAGAGAGCTGGGGATCTGGAGGCATATCTAGAGTTTAGGAACACAGTCTGCATTCCCTTGAGAGGGTGCACAGAGGATGACTAGGAAGAAAGAAGCATGTGCCTGCCTGCAGTCCCAGGGCATAGTGAGCCTGCAGTGAGGTCCTTGAAGCTAGATGTCTTCTTTGTATCCCATGTCCTAGTGCTCTGCATGATGTGTTCCTAATAAGTATTTACTGACATGTACGTATTAACACCCTAGGAAGGAATTTCTTTCTTTTATAACTGTGTTGAGGTAAAAAAAAATCACTAATGTGAGAATATGTATGGCTCCATGCTGGAGCTCATCAAAAGAATTCTGCAAGGGACAGCTCAGGTCCTCTATCCCCCTCTCCAGTAGGAGGTGTCCCTGTGTGTGAGAGTATCACAGTCATAAATTAGGATCCTGCATTAGAGTGTTCAGGCTGTTATTATAGAATACCATAAAAGGTGGCCTAACCAACAGGAATTTATCTTCTCACTGTTCTAGAAGCTACAAGTCCAAGATCAATGTGCCAGCTGGGTTGGTTTCTGATGAGGCCTCTCTTCCTGACTTGTAGCTGGCCGAATTCTCTCTGTGTCCTCATGTGGCTGTTCCTCTGGGTACCTTTTTCTTCTTATAGACACCAGTCCTATTGGATCACCCATCTACCCTTGTGGCCATATTGAACCTTATTTACTTCTTTAAAGGTCTTGTCTCTAAATACAGTCAGGCTGGCTGCTGGGGATTTAATATATAGATTTGAGGGCAAGTGGAAGGGGATAAGGGGTGTTTGGTGGTGCACTATTCAGTGTAACAATCCCCTTCATTATTAATTGAGAAGCATGGAGGAAGTCTCTTAAAATGATTTTTACGGGCTAGGATTGTGGCTCAGGGGAAGAGCGCTCGCTTAGCATGGCTTGGACCCGGGTTAGATCCTTAGCACCACATAAAAATAAAGGCATTGTGTTGTGTCCATCTATACCTAAAAAATAAATATTGAAAAAGAAAAAAAGATCTTTACTATTAACTACTGTACTCTGTGGCACAGCTCCAGGTCTGGATCATGTGGGTATATAATCTTTGTAGAATCCCAGGGATTCATAGAGGCAGAGCTGCCTATAAACACACCAGGATAGCTGGAAGAAGCTATCCTGGAATGCAAATTCTCTTTGGCTTTGAAATTGAAAGCTGGTTGATTCACATTGTCTCATTCCTCACTGGTCTTTTTGATTTCTTCCCATCCAAATAAAACTCAAGCAGGATTACTTAGCACGGTTTGTCAGCTGTTCAATCTATGAATTCCATTCCATGTTAAGCCTTCAATCTCTATTTGCAGAGGAAAAGCCTTTTCAGAAATCAGCTAACTGGTGAGGGAAGATTTCTTTGGGTAGGCACCCTCAAAATCATCCCAGGCCTCCTTTTAATATTGACCTTGGCCTTGAGAATAGCCTTGATTTAGTGTCTTTGGAGGGGGCCAAGAAGCAAGGCTGAGGGATGTCTCTTCTTTGGTGGGCACCCACGTTTGTGAGGTATGTTGGAAGTCCATTTCTGTATGCTAGGAATCCTGTTCATGCACAGATTATATGGTGGATTCTCTCTCCTGGCTCTCCCTCTTTGATGCTTAATGTTGGCCCTCTTTTTCAACTTGACCATCTTAGTTTATTTTCTGTGCTATAATGGAATAATCTAGGCTGGTAATTTATAAAAAATAAAGATTTTAAAATTGTTATTGTCATCATCATCATCATCATCATCATTTATGGCACTAGAGATGGAATTCAGGGATGCTCTATCAGCCCTTTTATTTTTTATTTTGAGATAGGTCTCTGGCCTTGAATTGGTGATCCTCCTGTTTCAGCCTTCCAAATAGCTGGGATTACAGGTGTGTAGCACCATACCTGGCAAAAATCCAGGTTTATTCAGCTCTCAATTCTGTAGGCTGGGAAGTTCAAGGTTGAGGACCTGTATCCAGTGAGGAACTTCTTACTGGTAAGAAGTCTGTAGAGGACCAAGATGGCTTAGGGCATCACATGGAGAGAGGCCACATTCCAGAGACAGAGAAAATATGGCTTTTATAACAGACCTACTTGTGAGAGAACCCATTAATCCATCTAACCATTAATACACAATTAAGTTCTCATGACCCAATGACCTCCTAAAAGTCCCACTTCCAAATACCATTAAAAAATGACTTTTTGGATTAAGTTTCTAACACACGAATTGTGGGGGACAAACCTTCAAACTATAGCACTAACCTTACTCTACCTTTCCGTATTTTAAAGATCAAGACTCTCAGGTGCTCATTTGGCAATTTCCAACCAGTTGATCTTACCTTAATTAGAATTTAATGATATTCATCTAGAATCATCTCCTCACAAAGCCTATATCTCTTATGTTATTTCCATTTCTTTATTTTTTTTTAAAGACACACACACACACACACAGAGAGAGAGAGAGAGAGAGAGAATTTTTTAATATTTATTTTTTAGTTATTGGCAGACACAACATCATTGTTTGTACGTGGTGCTGAGAATTGAACCCAGGCCGCACGCACGCCAGGCGAGCGCGCTACCGCTTGAGCCACATCCCCAGCCCCTGTTATTTCCATTTCTGATAGTTTTATTGACAAAGCAGTGTTGGAATTATATCCTCCACATTAAGGGGAACATCTGGAAAATACAAAGAGAGCTACAAGGAAAGCCTGGCTTTCTGTTGGACCCCCAAAATGGCATATTTCTCTTTTCACTGTTGTTCATACATACTAACATTGTTTTAAAATTCAATACTCAAACTTTACTGCACCTGGAGGCAGGTTTGTTTGGTAAAATACTTATACAAATAGTAATATAAAAAAAAAAAAACACCCCAGGAAAGGAAGCTAGCTTGGACTGAATCACACTACATATAGAAAGGTAATGAACAGAGGCCCAGTGGAGTAGTGCACACCTGTAATCCCAGCAGCTTGGGAGGCTGAGATAGGAGGATCATGGGTTCAAAGCCAGCCTTTGCAAAAGCGAGGCACTAAGCAACTCAGTGAGACCCTGTCTCTCCAAAAAAAAAAAAAAAAAAAAGTAAATAAAAAATAGGACTGGGGGTGTGGCTCAGTGTTTGAGTGTCCCTGAGTTCCATCCCCAGTACCACCCCCACCCCCCAAAAAAAGAAAGGTAATGAACAGAGGAGGAAGAATGTACCATCTTCTAAACGAGTGGCAGAGGCAAAGGCTTTGAGGGTTACAATGAGGCAGGAAGACCTTCCTGTAGGCTGCGGTAGCATGAATGACTTTGGGGAGGAGACAGGCCCTGATGGGGCCTATCAGCAGAAGGAGGTGAGGAAGGGGTCCAAGCAATTCTAGGAGAAGAAGGGGATGTGGGGGCAGGAGGCTAGGATAGCTTGAGAGAGGGACGGAAACCCTGTGAACAGTACTGATGGCTTACTAGTTGACAATTTTGGAGTCCTTTTCTGTTCCTTGTACATTTTAACACACTTTACTTATGTTAACCTTTCTAATGCTTATCCATGACCTTGGGAAGTAGTTGACATTATATTCATGGCACAACTGAAGCTCAGAAAGGCTAGGTCACTTTCCTAGGGTATCCCAATCAGTTTTGAAACCCATGTTCTCAATTACCAACTATTTCCTGTGGACAAGGTATGTAGGCCAGGCTGGCAGCAGGTAAGATCTCTTGGCACTTAGAACACTGGGCAACTTGGGGGCCTTAGGAGAGTGAGAAGGTGTTGGTCATCATTTAAGTTTCCCTGGCTTTCAGGCAGTCCGGACTGCACTGACCCTGATAATTGAGGGCTGACATTTAGGCTTGTGGCACAATGAAGAATGAGTGCTCACTTGCCAAGTATCTCTTTCTCTGGAAAATAAAACCAGAGTAACTCCACTGTGGTTTCCTCAAGGAGAGGGTAGAAGGATTTTTAACCACTGGGAAATGTTTCCCAGGTAAAGGAAAGCAGGGAGGGAGTGGAAAGGTAGTCTGAGAGCAGGCTTAGAGAAGGCAGAAATAATAAAGTGCACAATAGGAGAGGAAGGGAGGAGGACGTGGTTAGAAGTGAAACTGGAGTTTCTCTGCTTCTACTGTGTGTGGGGTGTGTGTAAGCTGCAGGCCTCTGCAGCCTAGAAAGCCTGTCGTAGTGTTTGCAGCTAATGAAGGCAGGGATGCCTGCCAGCAGCATCTCTGAGGGTTGCAGCTAGCAAAGCCCAATTCTTCTATGCTACCATTGAGTGGTTTGCTGCTGCTCTTAATGACAGGCTGTGCCCTCCAGTGTTGCAGCAGACCCCAGAAGCTTTCTGCCAACTTCTTTCCAGGTTCTTGTCTCATGGATTCAAAGAATGAAATCCACAGATGATGAAAATGAGTGCAAAGAGTAGGAAGAAAAGACAGAACCTCTCACAGGGTGAGAGGGACCTGATAGGGGTCGCTGCTTGAGTGTGCTAGTCTAGGGGTTTATATAGCACTTGGGTCATGCTATTTAGGCTAATTAGGGTTTGGAAAAATACTAATGCTATTGGTTAATCCATAAGTCTGAACTTCCATTCAGGTCTACCCTACTTCTAATTCCTTGCCGCTTGTCTGCAATTAAAGCTTCCCAAGAAGTTGAGGTTAAGGATCATAGATGATTGGGGATTCAGAGTTACTGCTGTATGTGGAGCAGGCATCTGCACTGGGCTCAGCCAGGCTGCTGCAGTGTGACAGGTCAGTGTACCCTGGCTTGCCTCAGCCCGAGATTGCTGAGACTCAGGCAACTAGATGTAAGCCAGGTTTTAAAATGAACAATGTATAAAAGACAGCACCTATTGTTTCTGTTGCCTATATTAGACCTATGTAAGCTCTCATTTTACAAACTTATGTATAATACTTAGACAAAGCTAAACCATTTAGTTCTCAGGCATATACACATCTCTAGCCACAAATATTTATGGTGTCTACCTAAAATAATAGTTGTATATTTAACCAGTTACAGAGCAATTGTTTAAAAGACCTTAAAACAGGTACAAACCTTAATTTTTTAAAAATATTTTTAGTTGTCAATGGACCTTTATTTTTATTTTTTAATATTTAGTTTTTAATTATAGGTGGATACAATATCTTTATTTTATTTTATGTGGTGCTTAAGATGGAACCCAGTGCCTCACACATGCTAGGCAAGCGCTCTACCACTGAGCCACCATCCCAGCCCCCAAACCTTAATTTTTTAAGACTTAGTTTTCTTAAGTAATAAAACCTAACAGACACAGGGATTATCTTGATAGGTAAGCATTGAATATCTCTTTTAACAAACATTTGTGAAGAAAAGTTTAGCTTAAAAACTTCAAGTTAGGGCTGGGGTTGTGGCTCAGTGGAAGAGCACCTGCCTCGCATGCGTGGGGCACTGAGTTCATTCCTCAACACCACATAAATAAATAAAATAAAGGTATTAAAAAAAAAAAACTTCACGTTACCTATGAAAACCAAGATTTCAGACAAGCCTAGTTAATATTTTAAGCCAGTTATTTCTGGGGCTGCATAGATTCTGTGGTACACAAGTGAGAAAGGTGTTTTTAGCATAGGAGTAGATAAAGAAATGCTTGGCTCATGTTTTGGGGGTAAATGGGTTATCTCTTTCCCAAAGACCTTGGATCAGACTGAGACTTCATCTCAGGATCCAAGATACATCAGGTGAGGCACCTTCCACCATCGAACTCGGTCAGTCTGAAAGTGAAAGAAAGTAGACACTTCAACAAGTTGGGTCAAACTGTTCTAATGAGAGAAGCGCAAGCAGAACTGGACCTGCATCTCTCTGTCAGCGAGGAGATTGATCAAGCTTCCTTCAGCAAGACTGTGTCTAACTGCTTTTAACTGGCCTACAGGTGCCTGGTATTTCTTTTTTGTACAGAGGTAGATTTTTCTGGAAGGAGTATAGAACTCCAGAAAAACAATGAAGAGTTCCATTGGTCTGTTTCACTCACCCTTCCAAAGGGCCCCATGTTGGGCACCAAAAGATGAAACCAAAGTTTCTCTGCTTCTACTGACATGTGGGGTCTCTGTAAGCTGCAGGCCTCTGCAGCCAGGAAAGCCTGCTGTGGTGTCAGCAGCTAATCAAGGCAAGGGAGACCTGCCAGCCTCCTATCTGAGGGTTGCAGCTGGCAAAGCCCAATCCCTCTCCACTACCACAGGGACATTGTGATTGCTACCCCCAAAGGAGGACAGAGGCTGGAGAGAAACAATTCCTGCTATTAAAGATCTAAAATGACAGAGGGGTTGACAGTAGCTGAGAGCAGCCTTCTTTGAAAAATGTGGCTGCTGAAAGGAATTCCTCTGTCTGTTTGCAATGCACTTTACAGTTTGCCAAGTGCTTTTTTTTTTTTTGACATCGACCCTTTTGACAAATCATTTTTATTTAACAGGTTAAGAGGAACTCTAATAAACAGGCCTTGGGATGTGGTGGTAAGGTGTAGGAGAGTTGGGATCACTCTACAGTCCTATGGCCAGGTCTGTCTCTTGGTTGAGCCTGAGTCCTGGGGCTGTGAACTTCACTAGTGCCTCCCATACCCTGTAGGTGGGACAGGGTGGCTGGGGGTGCTGGGATTGGGCATTTCCTTTCCCTGGTTTGGCCAGGCTCTGGAACACCCTAGTAGGTTAGGCTCTGGCAAGAAGTTTCTCCAAGGCAGGCTTGTTAACAAGAACAGAATGCTCTGGTAGGTTTCAGAATGGTTTCTTTCTCCTCCCCTGCCTGGAGACTGGAGGAGATTTTTCTCTAATCTTTCCCATGAGAATCTGGAGGAAAAACTTAGGGCTACCTAAGGGGCTACCCTATGACTGGGCGTCAGAGGTCTTGACTCAGCCTGGTCCACACTGAGCCTTCAGCGATTCAGCAGTTTTCCGACCCCAGAACTAGCTCCTCCAGAGGGTTTGGCTGTGGCAAATTGTGATTCTCTTCTCTGCCTGTCTGTCTCCAATTTTGGAGGCAACTGTTTGCCCTGTTGCTTTGCCTCTTTGACAGATCTAAGAAGAGTTGTTGATTTTTCAATTTGTTCACCTTTTTACTTGTGAGGATGGAGTGGCAGCTCCCAAGCGCCTTTTCACAAGCGAGGGGCTTTATAACATCGATTGCAGTGATCATATTCCGTTCTTTCTGGTCCATTTTCTGCTCAGACTAACTGAGCCACTAACATGTGTCAGAAGCTGTTCTAAGCTCTCCACCTGCATTATTAATAACCCCACAAGGGTAATTCAGACTTAGATTGGTTGCCTAGAAGCAGAGTATACATTAGTGTTTTGTGTACATGAAACTTCTAAAAAATACCACTTTTAGGAAAATCTAATAAGGGGAGGAGGAAAACAGAATATAGAAAAAAAAGTTCTACACAGGATGGAATTTCAGCTGTAGTCTTAGCCTGATGCACGGGAGCTCTGGAGTGTGAATTGCACTGTTTCTTGTTGAGAAAGGGACTAGGGCTTTTGTACCCTAGCTACATTATTTGCAAACCATAGTGAGGGCCTTACTACTTGTTCCATTTTACAGATGAAAAAACTGAGGCACAGAGAAAGCTCTACGAGGTAGTTGGGGTACCAGCGATCATTCTTATTTTTCAGATGAGGAAATTGAAGGTCAGATACAGTACTCGTCCCCGGCCCCCCCCCCCCAAGCCGGGTCTTGCTCTTCTTTTTCCTAAAATGTCTTTCTCTGTTAAATTAAGCAGAAGTTTTTTTTCACTGACCATATGATATATAGCAGGGGTTGGGGGCTAGGGAAGCAATCACCTGATTTAGGAAATGTATAGGGTACTTACCTGAATTCTTTATTTTATTTTTAGTTATACATGACAGTAGAATGCATTTTGGCAAAGTATACAAACATGGAGTATAATTTATTCTATTTAGGTTCCCACTTTCAGAGTTGTACATGTGGAATTACCCTGATTGTGTATACAAATACAAGGCTAGAAAAGTTATCACCACTTAATTCTACTGTTTTTCTTATTCCCCTATATCCCCTTTGTTTCCCTTTGTTTAATCCAATGGATTTCTGTTACTCCCTTTCACAACCTCCCTTGTTTTGGGTTAGTATCCACAAATCAAAGAGAACATTCAGCCTTTGGTTTTTTGGGATTGGCTTATTTCACTCAGCATGATATTCTCCAATTCCACCCATTTACTGGCAAATGCCACAACTTCATTCTTCTTCATGACTGAGTAATATTCTGCTAGGTATATATATCACATTTTTTAATCCATTCATCTGTTAAAGGACATCTGGGTTGCTTCCATAGCTTGGCTACTGTGAGTTGAGCTGCTGTAAACATTGATGTGGATGTATCACTGTAGCATGTAGTGTTTTTAAGTCCTTTGGGTATAGACTAAGGAGTGGGATAGCTGGGTCAAATGGTGGTTCCATTCCAAGATCTCTAAGAAATCTCCATA
The DNA here is from genome assembly GCF_001458135.2 of Marmota marmota marmota. NCBI lineage: Eukaryota > Metazoa > Chordata > Mammalia > Rodentia > Sciuridae > Marmota > Marmota marmota. Next base: position 11,530,491 of record NW_025999900.1, read on the forward strand.
CTGCTTTCCAAAATGGTTGCACCAATTTGCAGCCCCACTAACAATGTACGATAGTACCTTTCTCCCCACATCCTCGCCAACATTTATTGTTACTTGTATTCTTCATAACTGCCATTCTGACTGGAGTGGGATGGAATCTCAGTGTAGTTTTAATTTGCATATCTCTAATTGCTGAAGATGTTGAACATTTTTTTCATATAGTTTTTGACTATTCATATTTCTTCTTCTGTGAAGTGTTGGTTCAGTTCCTTTGCCCATTTATTGATTTTTCTGGTGTTAAGATTTTTGTGTCTTTATATATCCTAGAAATTAATGCTTTATCTGAGGTACTGGTGATGAAGATTTTCTCCCAATCTGTAGGATCTCTGTACACATTCATGAGTGTTTCCTTTGCTGTGAAGAAGCTTTTCAGTTTGATACCATCTCATTTATTGATTCTTGATTTTACTTCTTGCGCTTTAGGAGTCTGTTGAGGAATTCTGTTCCCAAGCTGACATGTTGGAGAGTTAGGCCTACTTTTTCTTCTAGTAAGTACAGGGTCTCTGGTCTAATGCCTAGGTCTTTGATCCACTTAGAAATGAGTTTCATGCATGGTGAGATATAGGGGCTCAATTTCAATTCTGCTACATATGGATTTCCAGTTTTCCCAGCACCATTTGTTGAAGAGGCTATCTTTTCTCCAATGTACATTTATGGTGTTTTGTCTAGGATGAGATAACTGTAGTTACGTGGGTGAGTCTTGAAGTGTCTTATATTCTGTTCCATTGGTCTTCAGGACTGTTTTGGTGCCAATATCATGCTGTTTTTGTTACTGTAAATCTGTAGTATAATTTAAAGTCTGGTATTATGATGCCTCCTGCATCACTTTTCATGCTAAAAATTGCTTTGGCTATTCTTGGACTCTTATTTTTCCACAAGAATTTCATGATAGTTTTTTTTCTATTTCTGTGAAGAATGTCATTGAGATTTTTATAGAAATTGCATTAAATATGTATAGCACTTTTGGTAGTATGGCCATTTTGATAATATTGATTCTGCCTATCCAGGAACATGGGAGAGCTTTTCATTTGCTGAGGTCTTCTTCAATTTATTTCCTTAGTGTTCTGTAGTTTTCATTATAGAGGACTTTAACCTCTTTTTTTTAGGTTGATTTTCAAATATTTTATTTTTTTAAGCTATTTTAAAGGAGATAGTTTCCCTGATTTCTTTTTCAGCTGATGTATCCTTGGTGTATAGAAATGCAATTGATTTGTTGATATTGATCTTAAACCCTCCTACTTTGCTGAATTTGTTTATGAGTTCTAGAAGCTTTCTAGTAGACTTTTTTTTTGGGTCTTGTAAATATAGAACCAGGTCATCAGCAAGTAGGGATAGTTTGAGCTCTTCTTTTCCTATTCATATCCCTTTAATTTCTTTATTTTGTCTGATTGTTTTGGCTAGGGTTGCAAGGACTGTGTTGAATAGGAGTGGTGAAAGAGGGCCTCCTTGTCTTGTTCCATTTTTAGAGGGAATGCTTTCAGTTTTTCTCCATTTGGAATGATGTGGGCCTTAGCATACATAGCTTTTAAAATGTTGAGGTATATTCCTACTATCCCTAGTTTTTTTTAGTGTTTTGATGTTTTGAGCATGAATGGATGCTGATTTTTTTTTTTAACTGAGAATTGAACCCAAAGACACTTAGCCACTGAGCCACATCCCCAGCCTTTTTAATATTTATTTAGAGACATGGACTTGCTGAGTTGCTTAGGGCCTTGCTAAATTGTTGAGGCTGGCTTTGAACTCATGATCCTCCTGCCTCAGCTTCCTGGGCTGCTGTGATTATACCATTATACCATTCCCCGCTTGAATGCTGAATTTTTTCAAATGCTTTTTCTGTGTCTATTGAGATAATCATATGATTATTGTCTTTAAACCTATTGATGTGGTGAATTATGATTATTAATTTCTGTATGTTGAACCAACCTTGCATTCCTGGGTTGAACCCCACTTGATCATGGTGCTCTGTCTTTTTAATATATTTTTGTATGTGATTTGCCAGTATTTTATTGAGGATTTTTGTGTCAATTTTCATCAGGGATATTGGTCTGAAGTTTTCTTTATTTGAGGACTCTTTGTCTGGTTTTGGTGTCAGGGTAATACTAGTCTCACTTATCTGAATTCTTAAAAAAATATCATATGTCAAAATGGGAAAACTTATCTTGTTAATAGGGGAGTGGTCCTAGCTTTTACTTAGATATACTTTAAGTTACTGGCTGCATTTCTCTCAAGTGAATAGATTTACTGTTTTTTTTTTTTTTAATTGCAAAGTTGTGATAACAACATCCTGCCACTGAATTCCTACTTACAGAACAGTTAAGAATTCTATAGGGAGAGCTTATACATGGAAAGAATTCAGGTTGTTATTATGAAAAATCAGGCAATTATTTATTACCTTTATTAACATTCTGGAAGAAGCTATGTAGGAGGCTGAGGCAGGAGGATCACAAGTTTGAGGACAGGTAGGACAGTTTAGGAAGATCCTGTCTCAAAAAAAAAAAAAAAATGAAATAGCTGGGGGTATAGTTTGATGGTAGGACACTTGCCTAACATGTGTGAGGCAATGGGTTTAATTTTTAGATCCATTAAAAAGAAAAGGTTCTGGAAGAAAAGGAATTACAAGTTAATGAAGAGGTTATAAACTTCAGCAGGAAAAGAAGGAGAAATGTGGGAAAAGTTATTGTTTTTTTTGGGGAAAATAACTTGAAATGGGGTTATATTTATTTATTTTTTCAGAGTGGGCTTTTTGGAATTAGTTTCTTGAAAACTTTGGGAATATACTATGAACACAAACAAAAAAATAGCTCAGACTACTAAAACATGTGGTCTACATTTGATACTTTTGTTTCTTATTCCCCAATTTCTACTAAATCCTCCTAAACCCTCATCTCCACCTAGTCATTTGCTGGTTGCTTTCAGATTCATTCTCTATTCTTCCCATGCTCTGTCTGTATCGAACCTGGATTTCTGTTTTGTTTTTGTTTTCCTTTTGCAGTGCAAAGGATGGAACCAGGCCCCGTGTACACAAGGCAACTGCTCTACCATGGAGCCAAACCCAAGCCCTCAAACCAGGATTTTTGAGTAGGCTTAGCCCATGGGAAGAGTGGGTGGAAATGCCAGGTGGTTTTTCGTGGTGGCTCCATCTATAATCCTAGGTCCTATAGACTATGCTCTCTTCCTGAAGGTCCCCACCTCTGCCTTTGGGGTCCTAGACTCTGCACTTGTCCAAGTACCCACTGGTAGTCTTGGTATGGCTTTGGCATTGCCTCACCTTTTTGTGTCTCATTATTCCTAGCAGAGGCAGAACCTCTGGTATTGCTAATCTCAAATCATTGTTCATTTGGTTTTTTAGTTCTTCCATTGCATGGCTAACCATTTCCCTGTATTAAATTCCTCCTGCTTAAATTGCCTCCCCTCAATTTTAATTATTTGTTCTGATTATTATTACAGCTCTGTTCTCACCCTGTTTTTTTCCCCCACACTCTTTTAATTAGATGAATTAATCTACTCCCATTTCTTTAGCCTTCATCTTTGCCTCACATATCCTTGTGTTTAGTACCATTTTTCTGCTGTTCTAATGGATGCTCCCACCTGCAATGTTGCAAAACTTTTGAGATTTTGATGCCCTAAATTATTTAGAGAACTGAGAGGACAAAGCAGATAGTGGGGATCTCTTTTGCTCAGAGAAATATGAAGATTTAAATCAGTGGCAGGCAACAGCAGTAAGTATAATAAATACTGCGGGTAAGTCACAGAAAATTTAGACGATTTTTCTGCTTTCCACCTGTGTGGTCCAGAATCTCAAGCTGAAATGCTATAGACATCCAGGCAGGTAACATAATTGAGTGAAGTGAGCTGGGTAAAAGAAAAATGGTCTCTTAATTTATGTTCTTTTGACATAGAAATGCTTTGTGTGACTATAAAAACACAGGATTTTTTTTTCTTTTTTCGTGAGGGAAAAAATGCTCTCTTTCATTTTTTTTCAGGAAAAGTTCTACCACTTTGACCACTTTTTGTTTTCCCACTTAGTAAAGTCATAAATATAGACAAATACATTTCTCTTATGAGAAACCACTCCTGCAAACCTAATGGTGATGGACAATTCAAAAGTGAAAACATGCCCTTCACCTCAGTGTTAGACATGTGTGGGAGGTGGAAGGGCCTGGAGGGGGTGAGCCCTGTTCAAAGGGGTGCAGGTTCTCAGCTCCAGATGAGTGTTGTCCTATGGAAATGGATCTGGTGTTGCTACATTTTTCAGGTTTTAAAAGAAGCCAGAAACACATATTTTATGTGGTGTTTTCTGATTTGAAAATATTTGGGAATATTCCAATATCTGATATGAAAACATATATTTACACCTGTGTTGTATGGGCCAAACAAAACATGTCTACCTGTTGAATTTGTCTTGTGGGCTTACAATTTGTTTTGTGACTTCTGTTCTTGTTCTAGCCTGCGTGGTAAGCCTCAATTCTGTTTCTTTGAATCAGCACCTCTGAGCTGAAGGCTTGCTGGGGTATTACTTGCTATGGTCTAAGTGTGTCACCCTTGAAATTCATAGGTTTAAACCTAATCGCCAATGAGATAGCCTTACAAAGTAGGATTGTTGGGACATGATTAGGTTATAAGGGCTTCACCCTCTTGAAAGCCATCAGTGCCCTTTTAAAAGAGGTCCCAGAGATCACCTTGCTGCAACCATGTGGCCAAGCTAGCAGGTTCCAGTGAGTGGTGAAGGAGATCTCCCCATCACCTTTTCTCTCACCACATTAGGACACAGTGAGAAGCCATCCATAAACCAGGAAGAAGTTTCTCATCTGATATCAAATCTCTGATGCCATGATCTTGGACTTCCCAGTCTCCAGTAGGAAATACATTTCTGTTGTTTATAAGCTACACAGTCTAAGGCATTTTGTTACAGAAGTCCAAATGCACCAAGACACTGCCAGGGATTTCCCTTAATCCTCCTTAACTCTGTAGGATATTTGTTGTTTCTTCTGCCACATCCACTCTTCAGCCTTCCTCCTAATCTCTGTCCTGGGAGTCTGATCCAGATTCACTGCACCAATAGCCTTTCTATCTGGCTTCATATAGGGTTCAGTCAGCCAGAGGCACAGGTAGGACACAAGGGGAGAGCGACATCTTGAAGTCCTCTGTTCTCATGGCTGAACGGTGAAGATCATTGCTCTTGGACCAGGGCTGTGGCTGTCACTGACAAAATTACAGATGGACAAAATTACACACTCCTGTTTCAACCTGCCTTCCAAAAGAAGCTAAATCTACATTTCTTTTTTTTTTTTATAACGAGAGAGAGAGAGAGAGAATTTTAATATTTATTTTTTAGTTTTCGGAGGACACAACATCTTTGTTTGTATGTGGTGCTGAGGATCGAACCTGGGCCGCACGCATGCCAGGCGAGCGTGCTACCGCTTGAGCCACATCCCCAGCCCATAAATCTACATTTCTTCAGCCACTTCCCCCCCGCCCTTTGGTACTGGGGATTGAACTTAGGGGCACTTTTACCCAGCCCTTTTTATTTTTCATTTTGAGACAGAGTCTTGCTAAGTTGATGAGGCTTGTCTTGAGCTTGCAATACTTCTGCCTCAGCCTTCCCAGTCTCTGGGATTATTTGTGTGCACTAGTATACCTGGTAGTGAGAAACTGATGTGACTCCGTTTTTGAGAAACCAGCCTCTACCTCAGAGCAAAGCCTGTCCAAAGAAGGCGGCTTGACCCTTGTCCTTGGAAAAACCCACAGAGCACTCCTAAGCACATACCCACCTTGCTGAGTTGTTTGTCTGTGGGAGGCCATCCTCACACTTGATTTGAGTTACCTGCCTGCCTGGGTGAGAGGCGCTCAAACACAGTTGTGTCAGAGCCATTCCCCACCCTTTCCCAGGTCTGAGGGCTTGTCCATGCAGAGGGGGCCTGGCCACTGACCTGAAAACCCAATCGTTGTCCTTGACCTTGGGATGCTGCCCCCCTTAACCTTCATTGGATGGGATTTTCCCTGGATTTTTTGTTCCCAATAAAACTCACTCCCTCGCATGCTCTCCTTCTCTCACTAGTCTCTCCTGTAAACCTCACTACCGCATTAGGTGGCTGGAGGCGGGAGCTAGGAGAAGCCTTCTTGGAGCTGGTGTGAAAGGTAATTCTTTAATTTAAAACTCACTAGCAATTTCTTATGAACCAAACCTTCTTTCATGAAGCTCCCGCTGGTCACGTGGCAGATTTGTCTGCAAATAACAGGAGAGATCTGCAGTGCCAGGTGTCCCTGACTCAGTTAGGCTAGGTGAGGACCCATAGCAACCCCCTAGCAACTACCAATCAGCATGAGACAGGGAAAATACCTGGGATGCTAGATGACCCCCCAGTAGTTTATGGTGGTTGATAACATGTTGGGAAACCATGTAGTTTAGCATGTACACCCCTCGTGGCCTAAACCAATCAGTTCAAAGGAATCCCCCTGTTGTACTAACCAATCACCCCTACCCAACTTTTTCCTGCCAGTGAATGTGCTAATCAATGTTAAGAGTTGTTGTTTGATTTTCTCGCGGTATCAAATGATTTGCTGTGTGATGTTGTGACACATAGAGTATCCCCCCAAACCTGTAAAATCTCACTGGACAAAGGACTGGGGCTCACTCCCTGGGACCGCTGCGTTGGGAACGGTTGTGAGTCCAGGCTCGAGCTTGCAATAAAGACTCTTGTGTGCTTGCATCGGATTCAGCTCCTGAAGGTCTATTGGGGTCCCATGAATCTGACATTACATTCTCAACCAATCTTGGTATAGAGTCTTCTGGTTGCAATTATTGTCAAAAATACAATTTTTTTCTTTTCATTGATCTCTCTTGCCTAGGATTGTCACATCAGAAGAAAGGACCTTATGTCTCATTGTCTTCACTTCCTCTAGCTTTTTAAAAATGTAACAATGGTAAAAACTGGCATATTTTTTGCAGTTAGAAGTTCTAGGTGAGTAGAAGTTTACTTTTACGTCTTTAAAGTAGTGTCTGCATTTCATAAACACACTTGGTCTTTCCCCCTATTCCTTCATTTTCCCAAGGCAGGATAATCACAATCACAACATTTTGATTATGCTATTATGAAGCATAAGATCTGCCTCTTAATTCCTGTCTGCTTTCTCTCTTTGTGGTCATCTCCACTATCTCATCCCTTATTCTTCTACCATCCATCAGCCTGTTCCTGGTATTTTTCTTTATCATTCCAGATGAAATGTCACTGTGTATTCATCCTTAAGTCTCTTGCTAACATCCTTACTTCCTCTGTCTCCTCATCTTGTAGTAACACCTGCCCTACAACCTTAATTTCATATCTTCTTCTTCTTTATTTATTTATTTATATATTTGTACCAGGGATTGAACCCAGTGGTGCTTAACCAGTGAGCCACATCCCCAGCCCTTTTTAATATTTTATCTAGAGACAGGGTCTCACTGAGTTGCTTTAGGACGTCACTAAGTTGCTGAGGCTGGCTTTGAACTTGAGATCCTCCTGCCTCAGCCTCCTGCGCCACTGGGATTACAGGCATGTGCCACCGTGCCTGGCATAGTTCATATCTTCTTTACATCTAAGGTACTCCATCTCCAAAATCTGAGATTTTGAGAGGTGCTGGAGGTAGTCACAATTGGGGGTACTGTGTAGATGTAGGTTAATGGAGTGCATATTTTCTTCAGTCCTCTCCTGTTTTTCCCAGGTTCCCATCTGCATTCCAGCCACCTCACTGTCTACAGGCAATCTTTCCAGGGAAGAGACAGACAGCCATTGTTCCATATACACATCAGCCTGCGTTGGCACTAGGCTGCCATTCCATCCTTATGCTTTGATGGTGAGTCTCGAGGCACAGCTCATCCTTGAGCTGAAGTGCTACCTCTCCAGTCTCCTCCTCACCTGTCTCCCTGGAATTTCTACCACTCCTTATTTCAGTGAAGTGCATTGTCAAAGCCCAAGTTCTGTGGGTAAAAAATCTGGGCATCATTCTAAATTCCTCCTTTAACTTTTCTGAGACTCTTCCAATTAGTCTTTTCTATTCTATTTTTAAAAAAATATCTCTGGTACTGATCACCTCCTCTCCACAACTATTGCTTCTTCTCTCTGAATTGAGATCCTCCTGCTTTTTCCATTAGAAGATTTCTAAAGCTGTGTGACTTGCCTCCCTGGGACTGCCAGGCCTGCTCAAAGCTTCAGGATTCCCTGCTGGGCGGACACACCCGCCAAAGCACAGTGTTCAAGGCTCCCAAGAAACCAGCCATGGAAAGCTTTCAAGAAAAAAAAAAAATCCCTTCCTTGACTTATTCAGATATCAAAGAGGCCAATACAACCACAGACTGGAGAAAAAAACCTGGCTCCATTGCTATTAAAATCCATTCAAAGGCTTAGTCTCCTTAAGCTCCCTGCAGGGTGATATTAGAATTTCCCCAGAGGTAGATCCGACTAGAGTCTTTCTGATAGTTCAGACTTTTACATTTCACTATTTTCCTTTTAGAGGGGGAAACAGCTCATGAACATAACTTCTTTACTGTTTTTTCCCCCGCCCCCGAAGGTGTGTTAAATATTTTCCTGTTTCCCACCCTCTTTCAGCTGTCAGTGAGATCATTCCTATATTTAATTGGATTCTTTCCCTCTCAACTCCCATAGGCAGCACTTGGCCAAGAACATAAAGAGGAGGTGTGGGCCCTGGATCCAGGCAAAGTGTTATGTGTAGTTTCTCCTGTTCAGACTTGAGGGCTCTGTCTTACCCATCCTCGTGCCATTAGGCAAAGCTCTAAGCTTCAGGTTTTGGCTCATGTGTCTCTTCTGTGACCCCCAGGTAGGTGTGCCCTCCAGTGTCCCCAGACGTTGTACAAGCCTTCTCTGCCCTCCAGCAATCACTGAATTCTTTTTCTTCATTGACTGTGTTTCCTCAAGGCAGTGTAAGCTCTGTGAGGGCGGGGGTATGTCTGTTTGTCTCTATGTTCTCAGGGTCAGGCATATCCTAGGCACTTTGTTAGTTGTCAAATGAACGAGTCAAACTTCACATCCCTATCCATTTGCAATGCAAAGAATAATCCAACCCCAAAACTGGTTTTCTCATTTGGATGTATCAACGTCTGCCTCATCACCTGATTAGAAATGTTCAAACTTTCTTTTTCTTCATTTCCCAAGACCGAAAACTCAAAAGTCTTTATTTCCCCCACCTCTTTCTTAAATAGCCTGAGATCTACTCCCTATTGTCTATTACAACACTACCACATTTGTCCAGGTTCCTGTTTTCTCTTTCCAGGAATGAATGAATGAATTAATTATTGGTTATGCCCTCCTGTCTTAATCAATTCAGGTTGCCACAGATTGGATGGCTTAAATAATAGACATTTATTCTCACAGAGCTAGAGTCTGGGAAGTCTAAGATCATTCTTGGATCACCTCCCCAAGTCCCTCCTTCTTAATACCATCCTATTAGGGGATGTACTAGTCCTCAGGCCATTAGAACTTCAGCATATGAATTTTGGGGGGACACATACATTCAGTTCCTAACAACTATTTTAGTGACCATTTTATACCACGTGCTGATTGGTTTTAAAATTCTACTCCAGGAATTTTTAACCTGGAGTTCAGGGATGCTCAGAGAGTCTTATGGATGGTTTAAAGTCCTGAAATATTATGCAAATTACTTAATATTTTTTTCTGGACAAAAGGTCTACCTTTTCTTTTGCTTTTTTTTGCTATTTCAATGACTTTATTAAAAAATTTTTAAAAAGTATATATATATAACATATATTAATATATATATGAAAATAATGGAAATAAAGGACCTCTATCAGGTGTATTATTTGTAATGATGTATGTTATAATTGTGTATTATAAATTAGATATAACATGAAATTATAACAAAAACTTTGATTTGGAAAAATGTTTTATTCAAGAATCACATCAGGGGCTGGGATTGTATATCAGAGGTAGAGCGCTCACCTAGCACGTGCGGGGTGCTGGGTTCAATCCCCAGCACCACATAAAAATTACAACTAAAACAAAACATTAAGAAAAAAAGAATCACATCATTTCAAATACCTTCCAAAATAGTTTTCTAGATCACTTCAAAAGAAAGCAAATCAGTAAGACATTTAAATCATTATATATGTTTCACTAGTATATGCACATAGAATGCCAAGCAATAATATTTAGCTTTGGAATGGGTACCATGTCTTTTTTCCTCAGTATAGACAGCCCAGCATTTTGTATAAGCTATGTCAATAGGCAAAGTTCCATGTACATGGGTTTGACATTAGCTGCCTAAATTTATAGCCGTGGTAGTTAATCCACTGGGCTGTCTAATTGAAGTCTGGGGTTTGAGGATAGCTGTAAGATGGTCTGATTGTAACATCAGCAACACCAGCAACATCTCCAATTTCATTTTGGGTCCTCTTCTTGGCCGACACCTGTGAGGTCATGTAAATAGCTGTTGCAGCTGCAGAGGTCAGGTTCCTCCAAGAACCAAGACCAAATTCCACAGCCTTATTATAGCTGCCATCTGTACTTGCTTTGAAAGTTCTAGGAACCCTTTTTGTCTTCTGCAGTATAAAGGCAAGCAGAAGCTATGGCGTTATTAATTCTTCAGGAGCTCTTTTGTTCATAACTTGCTTGAATAAATAATTTGTTTGATCAAATGTATTTTAAAGGAGGTTGATTGTTTCTGCTATAGTAGTGATTTCCTTGAATGAATTCATTGCTGCTTTCTCAGAACTACTCATTTTACCTGGATTCTGGTACTTAAAATTGCCAAACTCATCCAGACCATCTTGTACCTTTGCCAATCACGGTAGACAAATCTATCACTCAAAAGAGGATTCTGAGGATCTCCAACTTGAGATGGATCTTTTGTTGCTTTATCATTACTGAAAGGTCTCCATTCAGATTCCACAAAAGTAACTTGATCACCAACAACCAGGTCACCTTCAGGACAGATCATTTTGCCAGCTCAGCCGTCTTCTACTAAAAATGCAACTGAATGGCTTGGACATACAAATCTTGGAGGAAAATCAGAAAGACTGGTAGACATCATCATCACAAAACTGTTGTGTTGAAAACAGGAAGAAATTATGATCTCTGTTGACTTTCAGAGGGGTCTGGGCTGCCCTTCATTGGTCTTATCACCTCTGAATTCTTCTCATCCCCAAACGAGTGTACCTGGGCTGGGGTCCCCTCCTGAAGGACACTGCCTTTATCATGCCAGTCTCTAGTCCAGACGCGCCTGTCTCCTTCAACCCTCCTTTATCAGGTCCCATCCTAATTTTCCAGCCTTATGTTATACTCCCCTCTAGTTCTGAAATCTTTGGTCTAGGAAGCCCTGATCCCTTCTGTCATAATCCCAACTGTTTTGCACTCAGCCAGCACTCTGGGTACTAGGGCAGGGTGAGAGAATTCTATTTTGAACACTGATAGAGAGCTATAGAGGGCTGGGCAGAAAGTGGAGGAAGCTAGGTACATGTTAAGAAGTGTACCCAACCCAGGATCCTTGTCTGACCCTGCAGAGGCAGAGTTTTATAGCAGGGGAATTATGGAATGTGTTTTCTGGAGAAGAATTCCTAGAGATCTTGTTTAATCAGCTGAGAGGATGGAAGCAAGTAGTATTTTGGCTGATGTTTTGGACCTATCTGTTCATGGAGGATGACAGGAGCACTCAGATGTGGACGGTGAAAAAGCTGACACTGAGTCCAGGTGGAGAGAGCTCCGATGAGAATGCACAGGGAGCACCATTCCAGGGCAGCATCAAGAAGACTAGTAGAAGGCAACTGGTCAGACAATCAAAAAGTATTTTTGAGTAGCTACTTCAGACCTGGCAGAACTCCATTCATTTTAGGAGCTGGACTTTAGTCACAAGAAGGAGACCAAAGGGATGGAGTTGGTAGTAGAATAATTGGACAATGGGTGGATTATTAAGGTAGAGTTAGTTACCAGAGTCCAGCTAGGAATCTCATTTATGCAGAATAAGGCAGGAGTACAATTGGACTTGGAATATGCAAGGCCAGCTCTCCCATCTTAATCCCAAGGAATAGTGCTAGAATTTCAGGCATCATGGAAGATGGATAATACATTCTATTTATTGAGTGCTAAGTATTATTCAAAGCACTTCATATGTTTTATTTCCTTTAATCCTCACAATGACCCTATGTACTATCATCCTTTAAATTTTTTTTAAAAAAGATGTTTTTTCTTTCACATTTTGTTTTTATTGTGTATTATAGTCCCAGTCCTTTATTTATTTGTTTATTTACCTACATACATGACAATAGTGGAATGTATTACACTCATTATTATCCATTTACAGCACAAGTTTTCTTAACTCTTTTATTTTGAGACAGGGTCTCACTAAATTGCTGAAGGTCTTGCTAAGTTGCCGAGGCTGGCCCTGAACCTGCAATCCTCCTGCCTCAGTCTCCCAAATTGATAGGATTACGGGTATTATCCACCACACCTGGCTTCATTCTTACTTTTTAGAGGAAGAGACTGAGGAATGAAATGATTAGGGAATAACATACTCAAGGTCTCACACACATATTTAGTTAGTGATGGAGCTGGCCTTTGAACCCCAGCTAGCCATTTTGAGCAGGTGACCTTACTTCAGGCCCCCAATTCAACTCACAGGCAGTTTCCACCTCTGCGCATCTGACTCCAGGGTGTGCCGCAGCCTATGGGACACAGTGAATGTTGCTGCCTTACTAAATGTTATTTATTTCTATTGCCCTGACTCCTCCATTGCTGCAGTCCTCGGCCCCCCACCTCTTACCCTGTGGATGGCCCTGACATTAAGCATTGGTAAGGCAGAGACAAAGTGGGGAAGGTTCAGAGAAAAACAACAAAAATGATTCAGGAAAGAAAGGGGTTGATGTATGTGGAAAGATAAAAAGAGATATTTTCATCTGACTGGGCTGGGTGATGGCTAAGAAAGGATGTGAACACCCGAGAGGGCAAAGAATGGGCTGAATCTGTCTTTGTTTAGGTACTTTACAGCTCCACCATCAATACTTCTCTTTCTGTGGTCTCATGCTCAAATCCAACAAAGATTTATAGGGTGTAGGGGACTTTGCTTTTAGATTCAATGTGTTTCCAGAGGCTGCGTCTTAAGTGGATCAATCGAGAGGTAAAAACCTGGGGGCACTGTTGCTAGTGTCTTCATCTGAGCTGACACATTTTGGCATCCTTGTTGAAAGTCATCAAATGAGTGGGATAAGATAGCAGGGTATGATTTTTATGCCCTAAAGAGAACTTAAAGATCATAAAAAGGGGCTGGGATTGTGGCTCAGCGGTAGCGTGCTCGCCTAGCACGGGCGGGACCCGGGTTCGATCCTCAGCACCACATAAAAAAATAAAGGCATTGTGTTGTGTCCATCTACACCTAAAAAATAAATATAAAAAAATCATAAAAAGCTTCATTTTATAGGTGTGAAAACTAAAGCTCTAAGTAATAAAGTGATCTGTGCAAAGTCTTACACAGAAGTTGGTGACAGGGAGGCAGGAAGGCATCCTGATCAGAAAGAACAGCTAGAACCAAAGCTGTGGAAAAGAGCCAGGTTCAACCACAACACAGATGTATCTGTCTGACCCTGCAGAGGCAGAGTTTTATAGCAGGGGAATTATGGAATGTGTTTTCTGGAGAAGAATTCCTAGAGATCTTGTTTAATCAGCTGAGAGGATGGAAGCAAGTAGTATTTTGGCTGATGTTTTGGACCTATCTGTTCATGGAGGATGACAGGAGCACTCAGATGTGGACGGTGAAAAAGCTGACACTGAGTCCAGTGTCAGCTTTATAGGGGACCCAGCTCTAATCTCCAAGATTTAGCCACCAATCAGACTGACAAGGGTCCTGCCCTCTTAGTGCTTACCTCCTCATAGAGGCCAGAGGAAGGGATGAATCCATGGTAAATTGGCTGTCATCCCTCCTGGATGTGGACTCAGGCAGCCCCAAATCAATGGACAAAAACAGAACTCTGCCAACTGGTCTCTCTAATGCATGACCATTTATCTCCAGTGAACCCCCAATGGAGCCTTATGCTTTATTTATTTATCAATCTCTCTGTAAATTCTCTAACATTTCTCAGTTAAGTGATAGGGTCTACATTCCCTTCCCTTGAATCTGGATGGGACCTTCTAGTCTTCTATGGGTAGAACACAAATAGAATGGACACCACATGAATTCTGAGGCCAGTTTAGAAAAGGCCATGAAGATTCTACTGGTTTCTCTTGGTATGCTGGGAACCTTCAGCTGCTATGTGATTACACACACACACACACATTGCTATACAAACAAAAGTTATTTATCTGTATGCATGTATACACACATACACACATGCATGCATATTTGTATAAATATGGACCTTGAGGTTATGAGGTGTGTCAGAGAGTTAAGGCTATGTGACTACATATATATATATATTATATATATATAGCTTATACAAATTTAATTTTAATATTTATTTTTCAGTTTTCGGCGGACACAACATCTTTGTTTGTATGTGGTGCTAAGGATCGAACCCGGGCCGCACGCATGCTAGGCGAGGGCGCTACTGCTTGAGCCACGTCCCCAGCCCACACACACAAATTTAAATAAATAAAAATAAACAGAAATCAAGATATCTCTAAGGATTATCTTCTCATCCCAGGAACCAGACTTGTGTGTGAATAACCTTGCAGGATGACCCCAGCCCCATCTACCATCCGAGTGCAGTCTTATGAGGGACCCTGAGTGAAAGCTACCTAGCTGGGGCACACTTGACCCCCAGATTCATGGGCAAAAGAAGTTATTGTTACTTTTCCAAATTACTATTTTGGGGTGATTTATTATATAGCAGTAGATAATGGAAATACTACCCTTCAGAAGTACTATTTCATACTTTGTCTTTTCTCAAATCTCTAATATTGTTTCTTACTTGTCCCTCAGCTGATAATTCTTTGTCATAATCCATTGAGAAAAGAGAAGCAAGTGATCAGAGATTCCTTTACCACCCCACCATCCAAACCCACATCCCTGCCATCAACTGTACCCAAACTATCTACCCTTCTGTTGCAGGGAGTAAAGAGTGAGGTGTCCATTATCCTACCCAAGGCCAAAACCTCTGCTTGGGCAGGTGTCCTCATCTGGGTTGACTGACTGCTCCTGTCCTGAACTTTTTTTTTTAAATATTTTTTTTCAGTTATAGAAGGACACAATATCTTTATTTTTATGTGTCACCGAGGACCAAATCCAGCACCTCACTTGTGAGGCAAACACTCACTGCTGAGCTACAGCCCCAGTCCCCTGTCCTGAACTTTGAACCTTGAGGTTATGAGATGTGTCAGAGAGTTAAGGCTATGTGACTAAGTAGCAATGTCTATGGCAATGTCTGGGTGGTGTGGTCACCATGCTAATTTCCTGGGGCACCATGCTGCTAGTGTTCAGGGCTGCCTTGCACCCTGCCCAGTTTTTGATGGCTCCCAGCCTCCCCATCTACTTTGTGAGCTGTTTGATGCCTTCAGATGAATTCCTCTTCTGTTCAAAGAAGCTAGAATTTTTTTTTCTTTTGACCAAGAACCCTGACTTATGAGTGATTACTCATTCTACAAAAGGACTTAAAGGACTTGCCATAGGTCTTCCTGCCTACCTTTTCTTTCTTTCTTTTTTTTTTTTTTTCCTACCTTTTCTTTCTAATGAGGATTTCTCTTAAAATGTTTATACAGAAAGTATAAAGGAAAACACAAAACTGTTTATGCTTCCTGGTAGGTAACTTTATATAGCTAGTCTCTAACTATTGAATAACTAACACTATTAATATGGTTAGAAATCCAAACTGTTCTTGTAGGTTCACATTGAAAAGGCCACCTTCTGTTCTACTCTCTTTCTCTAAAGGAAATCACATTTATGTCACCACACACAGACACATTATGTATGATTTATATGACACTATTTGCATGATTCATTTATTCAATTTGGGAGCTTAGGGTCCATTCTGGGGATACACTGGTGAGCAAGACAGACATAATTCTTATCTTCAAGGAATTTATGTTTGTGGGGCATATGGTCGCCTTCATGAGGCCCCTCAAAAGCATCCCTTTCCTTGTCCAAGTTCTGATCAAATTGAAATATAAAAGGAATGATAGGCAGATGGAGACCATTATTACCTTTATCGTTGCTAAAGGCTATGTTCAAACACACAGCCATGTTCAAACCAGATGGACTTAATGCCCATGTCCAGAGCTGGGCAGCTGTACCCACTCAGCCACAGGCAAGGTTGATCATAGTGGACTTCCCCACTGTGAAGATGGGGAACAACCTAGTGAAGATATTGCAAGGAGGAAAGAGCTCCTGAACCCCGTGGGCTGCTTTCTCCCAAGAGGTAAAAAGAGCTCGCTGAGCTGAGTATAGTCAGTTATTCTTCTTCAATTTACAGATCACGTAAGTCCTATACCTTCCTTGGCTTGTATGCATAAGGGGCTGAGAGGGGCCTGTGGTGTGTCACTATCCAGGCTCCCTCCATCCACAAGGGCATTTTTAGGAAGGGGACAAGTATTCTTTCCTCACAAAGAAAAACTATAATAATAATCCAATAACCAAACAAATAAGGGTAAAATTCCTATTGTGACAAGTTCCATAAATAGAAGTGTATGGTAATTTACTTAAGCGTTTATTGAACATTTAAGTTGTCCTTT
The DNA here is from genome assembly GCF_001458135.2 of Marmota marmota marmota. Classification (NCBI taxonomy): domain Eukaryota; kingdom Metazoa; phylum Chordata; class Mammalia; order Rodentia; family Sciuridae; genus Marmota; species Marmota marmota. The sequence goes on from NW_025999900.1 coordinate 11,547,194, forward strand.
TCTTCTTCTTTCTTTCTTTCTTTCTTTTTCTTTTTTTTTTTGGGGGGTACTGGGGGTTGAACTCAGGGACACTTGACCACTGAGCCACATCCCCAGCCCTATTTTGTATTTTATTTAGAGACAGGGTCTCACTGAGTTGCTTAGTGCCTCACAGTTGCTGAGGCTGGCTTTGAACTCATAATTCTTCTGTCTCAGCCTCTGAAGCCGCTGGGATTATAGGCATATGCCACTGTGCCTGGCTTGTCCTTTTATTTTCTATTACAAAAATGCAGGAGTGAACATCCTGGGACACTGATCTAGGAACGTGCTTGTCAACTAGCTAGTGATAGGTAAATCCCCAGGAGCACAGTTGCTGGATCAAAGGAAATGTGTATTTCCAATTTCAATAGCTGTAGCCAAATTATTCTCAAGAATAGGAATCCAATATAAATCCCCATGACAGGGTGTGAAAGTAGTTACAGGCTAAAACAATGGATGCCCAAGTCTAATTTAAATGATTCAGGTGGCATGTTCATTTTATTCGAAATCATATAAAGTGATAACAACAGATATGTTTGTAGAAAGTTTTCTGAGAACTTTATTCATGTCATCTTATTTAACCCTCATTCTTGTCGGGAGAGTATTATGGTTGCCATTTCACAGATGATGATGTTGAGGCTAAAGAAGATTATACTGGCCCTGGGAACAGGTTGTAAATGGTGGAGTGTCTGAGCCCTGGAAGTTCTAGATCCTTGGGCACCACAATGTTGCACCGTAAAAGGCTGTAAAAAAGGAAAAATTGTAATAAAACGGTGGTGCTGTATAAAGATGAATTCTCTTAAGAAAAGGTGCTGTTTTCATGCAAATTCTGCTTATAATAAGGAGCATGAAAGAATCATCAACAATGTGTAGTGTACATAAGAACTGCTAAATAAAATGTTTTCCAAAGATTTGCATGAAACATCAGCTGGGTTTTGATGCTTGCTGGTTGTTTAAAATGTTTATTCATGTTGAACAATGTTTATTTATTGAATGTACCATCTATTTAAATCAAATTATCTCCATAACTGAATATTTATATGAATGCTTTATTGAATATTCCTAAACATTTGCCCAAACCACAAACGATTTATTCACAGTTATAAATGTTCACTTCTTTAGAGTAAAAAATTGCTTAAAAGGAACTTAAAAGCAAATTGACACTTCTGTAGTTTGTGAACATCTGCAATGCTTTCTGCACGCTAGCTGTTAGATATTTCTGCCTTAGAAAATGGCTGGATATTCTAATTATTTATGTTCAATAAAATATTTAAAATTTACATAGCATCTCTTTTATTGTGTCATATAACAGCAGCAGCTCTTGGCTCTAGGACAGGCCAGTGGATGGATTTTGAGATTTTTTCAGATACCTCAGCTTTGCGCCAGCATTTAATTAGCTGAGACCCCATTTATTTTGCTGTACACTCCAGGGCGATGAACATTAGGTCTTAAATAACCCTGGGCTGAACAGATGCCAGTATGAGCTGTGAAAAAAGCAATAAACAAAGTGATGTAGTGCCTCGCAGTTTTATTCACTGTACTGATGTTTCCAAGGAACCAGATTTGGAAACTTTACTGAGGTGTGTAAGGGATCATTGACCCCTAATTAATGGATATAACTGTGGACTTGCTCAGAGGAAGTCAAGCAGTTCAGAAATCTGAAGGCCAAGGTGAGGAGCCTCGATGTTCTCATCTGTGGGATGGGTTCCAGGGAAGAGTGAGACCTGAGCGGTGGTCCTCTGGATGTTGATCTCTAGGATCCCTTTGGCTGTCTATGATTCAGTGATTTGAATGGTTGAGTCCTAATGCTGAGAGAGACTTCTGTGCTCCTTCTCTTTTGAGTGTGCCAGTGACTTGTCCCAATGAGCACTGTTTTATGATTTTTGAACAGGTGTGGGCCCCAGTTTTCCAGGATTACCCCCTGTGTCCTTTCTCCCTGAGCACATGCATCCAGTCAGTGTCAGCCTTGACAGTGCCCTGACTTGGTTTCTACTGTTAAAGTCATAAACACATTGGGAAGGCTGAGAGTGAGTCGTCTGGGGGCAAAATGTGTACATACCTGCTCGCAAGGCGGTTGGGAAGCCTGACTAGATAACCTAACTAGCCATCCTCTCCTCCCCACTCCATTGGAGGGGATGAAAATTCTTGAGGTAAGGGGAAAGTTACCCCAAGGTGAGGTCTGTTGCAATGAGAAAATAAATCAGAAAACAGGGCTGGGGTTGTGTCTCAGTGGTAGAGCGCTCGCCTAGCATGTGCAAGGCCCTGGGTTCAATCCTCAACACCACATAAAAATAAATAAATTTCTCAACTCTTAATTCTCTCCAGCATCCTTCCTCAAGGCCCTCTTTCTTGTCTTAATACTTCTCCCAGTGCAAGAACAATAAATGAAAAAAGAAAAAAGAATGTGGAATAGTTAATGACGGGGGAGAAGTAAATTAGACGACGTGAATTATCCCCAGGCAGGAATGCAATAGGGGTAGACCGGTGAGCGTGGACCTGGGTGGGGCTGTCTCTTACTCCCAGCACTCACTCACCATCCTAACAGGGCCACATTTTAGGAAAGTAGGAAGAGAAGTATAGATTCTATCCAATGTTTCCCTTCTCCTTCAATTTGGCTTTAAACTGCTCATATTGCTTCTCCTCTACTGTAAGGAAAAAGAAGTCATCAAATGTCCCCACATTCGTTGGTGATCGTGGAGGTGGCAGGAGTGTCCTGTGTGAATGGAAGCCAGGAGCTGCTATTCTTTGCCTTTCTTTGGCCAGGCTTTTATTTGTTCCTATCCATGTTCATGATTGCTGTAGACTCAAGGACCTGGGCCCTCTGCTCCTCTCTGCTCTTGCCTGTCCCTGCATCCTGTTAAGGTGGCTGGCAACAGAGGTCAAGCTCACCTTGCTGGGATGCATGACTTGGCTTGACCCCCACTTCTCTTTCTGGGATTGAGAAGGTCAAGTTCAGAAGGCTGATTGACTGGCTTTCCTAAGAGGGAACTTTTGCCAAATCGTGCCTTAGTCATTTGTTTTTCTTAGCTATAAGGGGGTTGTTAACTGTGTGCCCAGAGAGATATTTCTAGTCTGGGTTGAGGTTTGGGGATTTAGCTTAGTTAGGAAAAGTCACCTAATTGGATATATCCTCTTGATTTTAGCTCATGTTTTCCTTTGTTGTTGTCTTATTTAATTAAATGTTCACAAAAATTATATTATATACAAAAGTATGTCTAGGGGGCTGGGATTGTAGCTCAGAGGTAGAGCACTTGCCTCACACTTATGAGCTACCAGTTTCGATCTTCAGCACCACATAAAAATAAATAAAATAGAGGTTATTGAGCCCATCTGTAACTAAAAAATAAAATATTTTTTTAATAAGTACATGTATTAACAATTAAGATTCCCCCTCCTCAATTGCCTCTCCATAGTTTGTCTTGTATCATGCCTTGCTTTTTCAGCATATCAATAATTAAAAGTGATTTTAAGAAAATGATGATGTTTAATTTACTACTACCTGCTCAGTGAGCTTGAAATTGATGGTGGATCAAAAATAATGAATGACACTTGGGACAGAGTTAATAAACCAACACAAAGCTGTTTTTTTTTTTTTTTGGACTGAGGAGTGAACAAGTATTTTAATTTTATTTTTCAGCTTTATTCAAGACATGATTATTAACTGTAATTACCATGCTGTACATTAGGTCTCCAGAGCTTATTCATTGAGTAACTACAAGACTGTACCTTCTGTTGGGGCTGAGCATCTGGGGGTTCAAGACCTCTGTATTCCTTCAGAGTCACTATTAGGAGGGCCTCAGGAAGAATTGCCATTTTCAGTGTAAAACAAATGGTGCTTACTGTTTGTGATAACCTTACACATTGGATCAGGATTTGCTGTACCTATCTTTATAGTCAGATACCAACTGCTTAAGAAATAACTATGTTTTACTTGCTCCATTTAACAGATATGAAGACTGTTTTAACAGGTACAATCTCTTTGAAAATTGCATCAAACTCTTGGACTCATAGCAAAACTGGATATGTTTGTAAATAAACTAATGACATGAAAAAAATAAAAAGATTGTACCTTCTGATCAACATCTCCAACCTCCAGCCCTGCCTACTTTTTTATTCTCTGTTTATTACTGAAGAATTTTTTAAAAAAAATTTTCTTAGTTATACATGGACACAATATCTTTATTTTGTTTATTTATTTTTATGTGGTGCTGAGGATCGAACCTAGTGCCTCACAGGTGCAAGGCAAGCGCTCTGCTACTAAGCCACAATCCCAGCCCCTACTGAAGAAATTTTGAAACATTTTTCATGTCAGACATTCAAACCCACCTTATTCTTAAACACTTGCTTAGACTTTCCAGCTTATGGGTGTGTCTATATATGTGTGTGTGTCTGATACACAAATAAATAAATATGGTTATTTTCAACTTTTAACTTTCCCAAACAGTGCCGCATTGAAGATCCTTGTATATATATTCTCATGTACAATTCTAAATGTTTCTTTCTGTAGGATGGGATTCTTATCTAAGGAATATTTATTGCTGATCAAGTTTGTTAATGTTCTTTGTTAAGAAGTTCTTATTTCCAGTCTAAGCAGTATGGAGATTCCTTGGAAAACTGGGAATGGAAGAATCATTTGACCCGCTATCCTCAGTCTATACCCAAAGGACTTAAAAACAGCATACTACAGGACATAACCACATGAATGTTTATAGCAGCACAATTCACAATAGCTAAACTGTGGAAACAAATGAGATGCCCTTCAGTAGATGAATGGATAAAGAAAATGCAGTATATATACATAATGGAATATTATTCAGCATTAAAAGAGAATAAAATCATGGCATTTGCAGGAAAATGGATGGAGTTAGAGAATATAATGCTAAGTGAAACTAGCCAATCCCAAAAAACCAAATGCCAAATGTTTTCTCTGATATAAGGATGCTGATTCATAATGGGGTTAGGGGGGAAGCATGGGAGGATTAGATGAACTCTAGATAGAGCAAAGGGTGGGAGGGGAAGGAAAGGGTATGGGGGTAGAAAAGACAGTGGAATGAGATGGACATCATTACCTTAAGTACATGTATAAAGACACAAATGGTGTGACTATACTTTGTGCACAACCAGAGATATGAAAAATTGTATTCTATATGTGTAATATGAATTGAAATGCATTCTGCTGTCATATATAACAAATTAGAATAAAAAATAAATAAATAAATTAAAAAAACAACAAGAAGAAAACACACACACACACACACAAAGAAGTTCTTATTTCCAGTCTAGAACTCTTTTAATAACTTAAACACATTTTTTTTTTCCCTGCAGGTTGGGTGGTTTTACCTCCCATCATAAGATTAAGTGATGGTATGTACAACTTCAGTTATGTCCTAAGACTAGGAGAGTTTTCATAATTTAAGAAAGAAAGATTTTTTTTTGTTGTTGTATTCTTTTTTTTTTTTTTTGTACCAGGGAATGAACCCAGGTGCCCTTAACCACTGAGCCATACCCCAGGCCCTCTGCCATCATTTTTATCTTTACTTTTCATTTTGAGACAGTGTCTTGCTATGTCACTGAGGCTGGCTTTGAACTCACAATCCTCTTACCTTAGCCTCCTGTGCCACTGGGATTACAGGTGTGTTCTATGGTGCCCAGCAAGAAAGAATATTTCTGGTTTTCCTATTTTATCCCTTTTGGCAGATATTACTAAGAACCTCCTCCCTGGCAGCCTGGTATTACCCTTTTCCATATTTCTTAATAACAACCCAGAACTTGCCAGGACAAGTATAGAACAGGGTAAAACTGGATCTCCCAGTTTCCTATGTATAGCCGGTATGACTTAAGTCCAGGAAAGCTATTTCTTCCCTGACATAAGGGGCAGATTCAGTAGCACACATCTCTTTCTGCTAGCTTTTTGCCTTTCCTCCTTCTTGGTAGAAAGACTCAATGATTTCAGAATAAACAGCTGTCTTGTGACTGTGAGGACAAAAGCCACAAGTTAAGGATGGAGGAGCAGGAAGTTAGAGAGAGGAAGCCTGGATCCTTGGAGATTTCCTTGAAAAAGCTGCTTGGGCCACAGTCTTTCTGCTTCTGGATTTTTGGTTTTTGGTTCTTATGCAGCCAAATGGTCTTAACAGAGTCCTATCTTAGTTCCTGAATGGACATAACTCTGGGGATGTAACTAAGTGGTAGAGTGCATGCTTAGCACACATGAGACCTGGGTTCAATCACCAGCACCACAAACAAAACAACCCAACTCAAATTACTCTTACAACTTTTTTTTGTTTTAATTCTAATTTGTTATATATGACAGCAGAATGCATATCAATTCATAGTACACATATAGAAACATTTTTTTTCATATCTCTGGTTGTATACAAAGTATAGTCACACCATTTGTGTCTTCATACATGTACTTAGGGTAATGATGTCCATCTCATTCCATTATCTTTCCTACCCCCATGTCCCCTACTTTCCTCTCCCTCCCCTTTTCCTGATCCAAATTTCCTTCATTCCTCCCATGCTCTCCTCCCATCCCCTTTATGGATCGGCATCCTCATATCAGAGAAAAAATTTGGTATTTGGTTTTTTTGGGATTGGCATAATATTCTCCAACTTCATCCATTTACCTGCAAATGCCATGATTTTATTCTCTTTTAGTACTGAGTAATATTCCATTGTGTATACATACCACAGTTTCTTTATCCATTCATCTACTGGAGGGTTGATTTCACAATTTAGCTATTGTGACTTATGCTGCTATAAACACTGATATGGCTGTGTCGCTGTAGTATGATGTTTTTAAGTCCTTTGGGTATGAACCAAGGAGTGGGATAGCTGGGTCAAATGGTGGTTCCATTCCAAACTTTCCAGGGAATCTCCATACTGCTTTCCATATTGGCTGCACCAATTTGTAGTTCCACCAGCAATGTATGAATGTGCCTTTTTCCCCACGTCCTCACCGACACTTATTGTTGTTTGTATTCTTGATACTTGACATTCTAACTAGAGTGAGATGAAATCATAGAGTAGTTTGATTTGCATTTCTTTAATTGCTAAAGATATTGAACATTTTTCATATATTTGTTGATTGATTGTATGTCCTCTTCTTCAAAGTGTCTGTTCAGTTCCTTGGCCCATTTATTGATTGTTTTTTTTTGGGGGGGGTTTTTTGCTGTTAAGATTTTTGAGTTCTTTTTATATCCTGGAGATTAGTGCTTATCTGATGTGCGTGTGGTAAAAATTTGCTCCCATTCTGTAGGCTCTCTGTCCACCTCACTGATTGTTTCTTTTGCTGAGAAAAAGCTTTTTAGTTTGAATCCATACCATTTATTGATTATTGATTTTACTTCTTGTGCTATAGGAGTTTTATTAAGAAAGTTGGGGCCTAATCCAACATGATGGAGATTTGGGCCTACTTTTTCTTCTGTTAGGAGCAGGGTCTCTGGTTTAATTCCTAGGTCCTTGATCCACCTTGAGTTGAGTTTTGTGCATGGTGAGAGATAGGGGCTTAATTTCAATCTGTTGCACATCTGACAACTTCTTATTCCCAACTTTCAAAATAGTATGTCCTATGTCGAAGACTAACATTTTTTTCCTGATAAAGTACTCTTATTGCTCATTTTATTTGTCTTTTTTTAAATACCTTTATCTTATTGTTTATTTTTATGTGATGCCGGGGATTGAACCCAGTGCCTCACACATGCTAGGCAAGCACTCTACCACTGAGCCACAACCCTGGCCCCTTATTTGTCATTTTTTTACTAGTGTTTTTTGAAACAATTTTTCAGTTGCCAATGGAACTTTATTTATTTATTTTTGTGTGGTGCTGAGAATTTGAACCCAGTGCCTCATAAGTGAGCTGAGTGCTCTACCACTGAGCTACAAACCCAGCCCTATTTATTAGTCTTTGATGTAATTAGTTTTTGAATCATTATACAAAAATAAAAATATCCCAAGGATTGAAACAAGAATTTGTGCTTGTTTAAATTTTTTTTTTTTGCCTTTCTTTGTCTTTGACATTGGTCTTCTGACTTATGAGAAGCTGCATATAAAACTTCTAACATGTGGGACATCTTTTTATGAGGAGCCCAGGAGGAAGACTGTGTCAAATCAAGATTTGTTGTCAGTTTATTGTCTTTAGAGAATATAGAGTTGATTCTTTCCTCTTGGTGCCAGGTTTGAAAGGGGGCTGTCAAACAGCAATAATGTAATTGTGTAAATATTTTGTCAAAGTAAAAGCTTATGGGAAAAACGTCTTTCATTTTGTTGATGAGTCAAGTTTACTTTTTTTTTAAGTTTGAATTTATTTTGTTTAAGTACTTATTTTTTAGTTGTAGTTGGACACAATATGTTTATTTTATTTATTTATATGTGGTTCTGAGGATCGAACCCAGGGTCTCACATGTGCTAGGTGAGTGCTCTATGGCTGAGCCACAACCCCAGCCCCAAGTTTGAAAGTTATTGATGCTATACTTCGAAAGAATGAATCCACAGGAGCCATTTCATTCCAAGTCATGGAGAGAGGGGCGAGAGTGTGTCTGGTTGGGTAGGCATTGCTGGACGATGCCGTGGGAGCTAAAATGAGTATGTCTGGAAAAGTCTGGCATTATCATACATTTGGAAAACAGGGTGATTGAGTTCCTAGGGCTGCTGTAACAACAGACAATTGTTGTCTTTTAGATTTGGAAGCAAGAAGTCCAAAATCAGGGTGTAAAGATGTCCCTGTTCCCACTGAAACCTGCAGGGGAGAATCTTCCGTTGCCTCTTTCTAGCTGGTGGTGGTTGACGGTTAATCTTGGGCATTCCTGGCTTACAGATGTATCACTGCAGTGCTCAGTCTTCACACAGCATTCTCCCTGTCTGCACGTCATCCTCTCTCTGTGTATATCTCTTTATGTTTTCAGATTTCTCCTTTTTTACTTCTACAAAGACCCTATTTCCAAAATGGGTCACAATGTACTGGACAATTAGGGTTGCCGTGTATCTTTTTTGGGGTGGAGGCACAATTAAACTCATAACACAAATGTGTTAGTTAATTTTATGGGTTAACTCGACCGTGTTATGGATGCATCAATAGTTGGTAAAACAATATTTCTGGGTGTGTCTGTGAGGGTATTTCTGGAAGAGATAGCATTTGAATAGTCAGACTGGGTAAAGAAGACACCCTCACTGATGTGCATGGCATCACACAATTGATTGAGTGCCATACAGAAGAAGAAGGTGGAGAAAGGGTGAATTCATTCTCTTTGTGCAGGGACCTCTATCGGCTCCTGCCTTGGATGTTGATGCCCCAGGTTCTCAGGCCTTTGGGTTTAAACTGGAGCTACAACACCAGCTTTCCTGGGCCTGCTTGCAGACACTAGGTTGTAGGACTCCTCAGCTTCCACAATTGCATGAATCAGTACCTTATAATAAATCTGTTTCTACATGTCTATATTCTATTGGTTCTGTTTTTCTGGATAACTCTGATTAATACACAGATTTTCCAAATATAACATAAATAATCAGGAAAGAGTTCCTCTTACGTATATTCCCTTACTAGAATTTTGGAGTAGAGGGGCAAAATGGTGTGTAAGAGTTTGTTTTGAGAGTGGTTAAGACTCTTTGAGCGTCTTTTAGGATTCCTTTCCTTGCTGTCATGTTCCATTAGGACCATTGTCTGGTCCCAGTTAAGTTCCATTCAGGCTTCTGTGTCTATTGATGCCTCTGTGTTCTTAGCCTCTCTGACTCCCTCCTTCCCACCAAGAGTGCTAGATATAAAAAGGCTCCACCTCTCTCCCCTTGGGTTGGAGTTCCAAGGGACTAAAGACCCTTCCAGTCACCATCGTCCATTCTCATACAGGGTCTTGACATCAATGGAGAGTTACCTCAAACCGCCATCTGCAACTTCTGGTTTTTTCTCTTAAGGCAACAACTCTTTTTATTTGGGTCTTTTTTTACATACAGTTACTGTAATGAACTATTACAAACTTGGTGGCTTAAAACAATATCAGTTTATTCTCTTTCAGTTCCAGAGGTCAGAAGTCCAAAATTAGTGTCCAAAATTTGGGGGCCCAAGTCAAGGTGTTAGCAGGGCTGTATTCCCTTTGGAAGCTCTTTCTCCCAGCTTCTGGCATTCCCTGGCTTGTGGCCTTATTGCTTCAGCCTGTTTCTTTGGTCATATTACATTCTCCTCTAAGCATCAAACCTTCTATCTGCCTCTCCTTCTTTGTGGGTTGCTGAAAATTGAACCCAGGGCCTCATGCATGCTAGACAAGCAATTTATTGCTGAGCTATTCCTCAAATCTCCCTTTGCCTCTTTACAATGGTACTTATGATTGTATTTAAGTCCACCCATAATTGAGGATAATTTTCCCATCTCAGGATTCTTAATCACACCAGCCGAGTCTTTGTCATGTAAGATTATAGATTTCAGGGATTCTGGCCTTATATCTTTGAGCATCATCCTTCAGCCCATCATAGTAGTACATGTGACAGCTATGAAGCTCCTTCAGACATCAGGGATCCTCTCTACACTTGGCTGCAGGTCTTGGATAGGACTTTGTCCCAGTGGGTGAATCCTCTCCTTGTTACCAAGGACCCTAGCACTCTCCTTGGCCATGGGTGAGTCAGCAGACTATGGAGACTGAACTTCATGCTGCCAGAAGCCTCTGATCTTTAAGAGAACCACAGTTAACAATAAATGGAGGACCAGAAGATCTTAGTTAATTGTTTTGGCCACAGAGGTGCACAGAGGTGTGTGTGTGTGTGTGTGTGTGTGTGTGTGTGTGTGTGACATGGGTGTCACTGTGCCTCTGTTAAAGAGCAACATACTGTATTCTGCACTCTTGGCTGTTGCTCTGGACTCAGGAACAGTAGAGTACTGACTGTTTGCAGGGGTGCATATAGAAACCTCATCCTGACTGTGAAGTCCTTCTTCTCAACAATGGAGGGAAGCATCCTTTTCTTAAGTTTCTGGTTATCCTTGGGAACCCACTGCTTGGAAGCCACCAAAAGGAGACTGGAGCCACAGACAGGGCTCAAGGTTCTTGCTCTTCTCAGTGAGGGACCATTATTTCAGTGCTATTCTGTGTAGGGCTTTGAGGGAGGTGTGGCTTGGCTCTGAAGTTTTCCTTCAGGCCTGTGATGTCTTGTAGAAAGCCCCAGTGAACATGGTTTCCCCCATCTTTATCCCTGGGATTTGGCAATGCTGTTTGCTATTGATAAGGTTTTGGGAGAATGGTATATTTTAATAAAGGTTATTGGTTTTACTCCCCTGGTGCTTCTTTAATTAGGCTGCTGACACCTAGCAAGGCAGAGTTTTGACATTGAGAACAAGGGTTAAAGCTGTAGTTAGATCCAAACTTCAAGTCGCTAAGGACCTAGGAGGTAACTTTACTGTATCCAATTAGCATTTAAATTTGAATTAATCAATTTGGCTCTTGGTATGCAGAACTTTCCCTTCATTTTACTGTTTCCAATCAGTAACCACAGTGGCACTGAGAGTTATCTATATAGGAACAAACATAGGTAGTAAAATGTATCCTCCTTCTTGTCTTGTGTTAGTTTTTTTAAAAAAATATTTATTTTTAGTTGTAGGTGGACACAATACCTTTATTTTATTTTTATGTGGTGCTGATGATGGAACCCAGTGCCTAATGCATGCTAGGTGAGCGCTCTACCCCAGCCTCTTGTGCTAGTTCTTAATCTCCACATATATTCTTCTGTCCCAACTGGTTTTTCTGTCTCTCCTCTATCCCAGGAGGCTATTCCTAGTCTATGCTTAGGGTGTAGCTAATACCCCTTGATTCACTATGGAGAGAACAGATGTAGCTAGCTAGCATCTTCATCTCCTTAGGTATATCCCATTTAGGTTAATTATGGTGGGTCATCGTCTTACTGCATTCTGGACATGGTCCCTACATGGGAAATGTAACAAATGACACTGGGGATGGTATATAATATCAGCTACTCTCAGGCTGTGACCCTGTGAGACCCTGGCACTTTACCTCTGACAAAAGGCAATGAGCACAATAAATAACTGAACAAATAGAGCTATCTGTGTTTTATCTCTGTTTAAAGTTCTCACCCAATAGCTTTTAAATCATTGGCACCTATTATTACAAGAAAACTCTAGTACACAGCAAATGACAGACCAAGGAGCAGGTGAATGTTGGTGGGAAACTCTGACCCTGCTGATCTGACTTGAGGTTGAGAGTTGATTTTCCTGTGGACCACGGTAACTCAACAGAAGTAATGTTGCTGGATCACAAACACCTGGTATTTCAGGTGATCTTTTTTTTCCCCCTGTTGATATGATGGAGTAAATACATCATGGTGTCAAAAGGATTTGAGTGACTGGAAGAGAGATAGTAATGAAAGACTTTACTCAGCTGATGTGCATCAGGGAGCACTTAAGGAACAGGTGACCACCCCACCCCACCTCCCAATCCGGCCCTAGTTGGAGCAGAGTCAGAATTCTGACTGGGTAGGGGAAAGTTTATCAGAAAAATAGAGTTGTTAAAACTGCAGGTTGTCTGGCAGTGGTTTTAACAGAAACTTACAGTTAGGGGCCATTCTTATTTTCATGTCCCTTGTTTCAGCACATAACTATTTCAATAGTATTTAAGTATTCTCTGAGGCCCCTTTTGGGTGAGCTTATAGTTTATTGGCTAGTTGAAGTTCATGGGGGGTGAAAGAGGTAGTTGGAAAGGAGAAAAGAGAGCCAAGGTGGAGGACCCCATACTGTATTTGGCATTGGTTTGCCTTGGTCCCTTCCCTTCGTGGTCTTTGAAGGGCATGGAAGCTTCCAGCACCCTGCCACTTTAGTGTTTTTGAGAATAAGGAGGATGCATGATTGGCTTCACGTGAATCCGTTTGTAGAAAGCTATAAAGAAACTTGTTAGATCCAACTGTTAGGATTTAATCACTGGTTTTTGTTTTGCAGAACTGAGAGCCTCACATATGCTATGCATAGAGCTCTATCATTGAACTTTATCCCTAGCCCAATAATTTCATAATTTTAGACATACCCAGTCTTCTTGTAGTACTGGGGATTGAACACAGGGATGCTCTATCACTAAGCTCTGCCCCAAACCATTTTGAGATGGAGATCTTGTCATGTTGTCTAGGCTGGCTGTGAACTTGTGATCCTTCTGCCTCGGCCTCCTGAATTGCTGGAATTTCAAGTGTGCACCACCGTGCCAGGCCGACTACTCAGGCTTTCTTACAGAGAAAGACTAATCTTAAGAAGAGTCAAGTGTGAGTGATAAGAACTTTAACAATATTTATTGAACACCTTTTTATTCCTGGTACTTTACATATGTCTTAAAGATGACTTACATCTACAAAGTGAAAAGCCTGATTTTAAAAATTTTAGGCAAATAGTCTACTCAGGTGTAAATGGAACAGATTGTTTTGAGTGATTGTAAATGGTAGTTTTGCCTCAAGATGGCGCTCATGGTTCTCATGACCCTTGTTTAAATTTTCTGTATTGTACAATAATTTCTATTACTCTATAAATTATTTCACAATTTATAGACTTATTTAAATGTATTTTTGACAATTCTATTGTATGTCTTATGGTTTTAAAAGTTATATTTCTCTTCTGTGTTTGGCAGGACACTATTTGTTGGTGGTCTGGGGATATAAATTTGGGGCCCTGATTCCCTCTTTTTATAACCTATACTCCTGATGTTATGCATTTTCTGGAAATTATCTATCTATCAAAGTGATTGTTGTCTTCTAAAGAGAGCCCCATGGGAGAGATAGTGCACATTTATTCTACTGCTATTGTTGCCTAAGGCATAATGGGAATTCTTTTCAGAACTAGTATTATGGGCTACACATATTTAAAAATTCAGTCTCATTGCTTTATGGTCATTTTGTATGAAAAAGTGGTTTTAATAAGTGCTATTGTTCACATTATTTACCTACTTTAACTGTGAATCCTACTTAGCTGTTCTCTGTTATAGAATTCTTACTTTAAAGGAAAAAAAAAAGATTCCACTACTTAGGATAGACAAAAGGACATGCTACAAACGTTGAAGGTAATTGTAAAAAAGAATTTCCCATACGTTTTGTGCATCAGCATGTACTATTGTTTCAATAAGCAGATGGACACATAAGGAGGCTACTTGGAAGGTCATGTGTTTGTTAAAAATGCGTAACTGGGGCTGGGGATGTGGCTCAAGTGGTAGCGCGCTCGCCTAGCATGTGTGAGGCACTGGGTTCGAGTCTCAGCACCACATACAAATAAAATAAAGATATTGTGTCCACCTAAAACTAAAAAATAAATATTTAAAAAAAATGCATAACTCTGCTAATCAGAGCGGTTGGGTCATAGAACAGAATCTTAAGTCCAGGAAGAAAGTACAATGGGTGGAATTACTGTCTGGTTATAGTAAAACTCTTGCTTTAGGAGAGGAGACATAGTGGAGAGGGGTCATAGAGAAAATGGGACGAAGAAGCACAATCACCTCTTAGGATTAAGACCATCTGGGCCTAACTATCATGGTTCAACACTGTATCTGCAAATTTGTGCATATATGCAGTGCCTCTATTTGCAGTTAAGAATGAAAGGGGCTATTCTGCCTGTTACAGTTTAGATATTAGGTGTTTCCCAAAAGCTCATGTGTGAGACAATACAAGAAAATTGAGAGGTGAAATGATTAGGTTATGAAAGCTTTAACCTAATCAGTGCATTAACCCACTGATTGGGATTACCTGAGTGGTAACTGTAAGTAGATAGGGTGTGGCTGGAGGAGGTGGGTCCTTGGGGGGGGGTGTCTTTGGGGTATATATTTTGTCTGTGGGGAAGAGGAAGTTCTCTTTCTGCTTCCTGGATGTCACGTTCTCAGCTGCTCTCCTCAGCCACACTCTTCTGCCATGACATTCTGCCTCACCATGGGCTCCAAAGAATGAAGTTGGCCATCTGTGGACTAAGACTTCTGAAACTGTGAGCCACCAAACTTTTCCTCCTGTAATTGTTCTTGTCAGGTCTATCGGGCACAGCAGTGAAAAAGCTGACTAAAACCCTGCTTCACAGCAAAATTGATAGAATTACTTTTATAAAGCCTTTGTTTTTATTTCTAGAGCTCCAAAAGAAGTGAATCTCAGGCATAAAATCTGAATTGAAAAAAGAAATGTAGTTCAACCTTCTCAGGATAGGTCGCTTCTCAGAAACTTCTAGTTACATAGATCATAAAGAATGCTGACCTCCTGGGATAACATGACGTATCTGAACCTGAGGAAAAACTTCACATTTAGGAACTATTTCTGACTAATTAAAAGCATTTCTTTTCCCCACTGTCTTCAGACACTATTAGAAAATTGTACAAAAACCCAGTCTTCTTGAAAATCTACAGCTGTTTAAAAAAAATTGAACTGTGTACTGAAATAATTGAATTCATTCGGGAAATAATAAAGAGAAAGAGCATACACACACCTAGAGTGCAGTTTGTCTAGCTTCTATCAAAGGTAACATTTTGCAAAACAATGGCATGCTATCACAATCCAGTTATTGACACTGCTTCAATCTACCTGGTCTTATTCTGATTTCTCCAGCTCTGCTTTTGCTGTACTAATTTGTGTCTATGTGTATGTCTAGAACTAAGCATTTTTTTCCCCCCACAACTTTCACCATTTTAAAGCTTACAATTTAGTGATTTTCACA
The DNA here is from genome assembly GCF_001458135.2 of Marmota marmota marmota. NCBI lineage: Eukaryota > Metazoa > Chordata > Mammalia > Rodentia > Sciuridae > Marmota > Marmota marmota. The sequence continues at coordinate 11,562,864 of NW_025999900.1, forward strand.
TATTTACAATATTTTGCAACCATTCCACTCCAGTTCTATGAAATTTTAGCAAATATGTACATTAGTGTGTCAACTACTGTGGTCAAGATGCTGAACCTGTGCCCATTAACCACATGTATCTTCCTTTCCTTCCTAACTCCTGGCCCCACCAAGGATCACTAGAACATTTTCATTGTTAAGAAGTGAAATCTGAATGACTAATACTATTTAAGAAAAAAATTGTTTAAACACTGGCTTTGTGGTTCTTGGGCACACACCTATCTGGGAACTGAAAGCATTGGGTCTCAGGAAGGCAATTTTAACAGGAGCATTTGTTTTTCCTTGGGGTCTAATTATTCACACCTCTTGGCTTTCATTGTTTTCTAACCACCTGCTGAGTACCAGTGAAGCTGCAAACCACATCTCAAGTTTGTGCAGGCTGGAGGTTGGGGGAGTAAATTGCAAATCAACCTAAAGTCCACTACATGGGAAAGTAGCTTGTTGGAGTCAGGTTTGGTATCCCTCCCAGGTAGTTGAGTAACACCATAAACAATTACTACAATGTGGTTGACCCCTTTTAAAAATATATATATATATATATAATGCCTCGTAAACTATAAGTTTCAGGATGTTAGGCACTGTATCTTAACACTTAGAACATAAAGTTAATAATAATTAGATCAACACTATGCAACCTTTATTGAGTTCCTATCATATATCAGATAGTGGGCTAACTATCATTTACTCATTCCATCATTGAGACCTCCCCCATATTCTGTAAGCTCTGTTTCGCATTTGCTGATTTTATATATTAGTAAGAAAACTAGGGCTCAGAGACTGTCATTTGACCAAAGTTACTTGGCAAATCAGTAAATGAACTAGAGTTCTGATTTTATTATTATTCACATGAATTCTATATGAAATACTTTTCTTTGGGCGGGGAGAGGAATTCACAAATATTTCTCTGGGGAACTAAAATTGTTCTTTAGCAATTACTACTGTTTTGGACAGTTAAAGCATAGTGTGATTAAGTAACAGTTAAAAAATTCTGTCAGTATTTTGTTAGAAATCATTTTCCTATTTAATATGCAATTTGCTGATTTTTTTTTGGTGGGGTGGGAACGGGGGGATTGAACCCCACGGCCTCACACAGGCAAGTGCTCTACCACTGCACTACCCTCTTTGGTAGTGATCCTCCTACCTAAGTGGCTGGGATCACAGGTGTGTGCCACTGTGCTGTGTAGGATTGCTGACTTTTAAAGTGAGAGTTTTATTTCTCAGAACATTTCAGTATAAAAATAAGTTTAAAATACTATTGTAAATCAATGGGAATATGATTTTACTTGAAAAAACATATCCACATACGTACAATAACCTTTCATAGAATAAGGCTCTTCTGTGCCTCAATGTGTCCTTATTTTCATGGAAGAAAAATTATATGCAGTTCCACAAATAGACACTAGGCGATGCTCTTGTAAGGCAAACTTGGGCTTTCCTACTAAAAATAAATTTTGGGTTTTGCTGGTAAAGTGTAGGCACTAAGTTGATTCTCTCTCTCATTTAGTAGTGAGATGTTCAACCTGCTAGGCTTGAGAAATAGAGAAGAAATGATTTATTCAGATACTCTAAAAGAAACATTACAAGGAGCAATCTTGAGACCCTTAGGAATGTAGGACTTAATGGGGCACCATATTATGTAGAGTGGGCCCAGAACACACGAAATCATCAAGTGCTTTGGAAGTGGATAGTATTCAATCCTATTTTGAACATTTTAAGCTCAGTGCATATATCTATATCTTTAAAATAATATTTTCTTGTTTCCAGAATATTCTACTGATGCTATTTGGAGCAAATAAAGGGTGCAAGAAGCAGTGGGAGAGGGAACATTTAGCAGTACAGTCTGAGAAGCTTCATTTTCACCTACACACAATGCATGCCGCAATCCCTGTTTTTTTTTTTATATTTATTTTTTGGTTAGACACAATACCTTTATTTTGTTTATTTTTATGTGGTATTGAGGATTGAACCCAGGGCCTCCCACATGCTAGGTGAATGCTCTACCGCTGAGCTACAACCCCAGCCCCCCACTTTTTTTTAAAGATTTATTTATTTTTTTAGTTGTAGGTGGACACAATACCTTTATTTTATGTGGTGCTGAAGATCGAACCCAGTGCCTCACTCATGCTAGGCTAGTGTTCTAGCTCTGAGACACTACCCCAGCCCCACAATCCCTGTTTTTGCAAAAGTTTAGTGCTGTATGTTGCAGAGTGCTGCATAGATTCAGGGGATCTGGATCCTTGCCCAGGTGTCCTTTGAGTTGTGGGTTATCTCAGGGCAGATGAAGGAGGTATTCATTTCTCCTTCCCTTCTCCTTCCCACTGGTCATGGCTATTCGTCTCTCTCATTCTCTGCTACCTCTCACATGTGCCTTAGGAGCTGTCTTCTATAGTTAAAGGGATTTGACTTTGATTTTTGTTAATGGTCATGGAAAAATTGTCAAATATTCTAACGATGTGAAAAGAGAAGAGGGAACTCATCCTACAGTAATTAAACTAATTCTCAAGTTTCTTTAACAATGTTGTTCTTAGGATTTAATTTAGTATGAGAGATTCTTTGGGGAGTCATTTCTGATAGGTAAATTTGATATTCAAAAAGAATTTCTCTTGATGGTAGGGGGACATATTCTTTTTTCTCTCCTCACCCTTTCTTCACATCTTATGTAGTCTGCTGAGGATGCTAGATCTGTTTTTACTTTCATTGCTATTTATCATCTATCCATTCATCCAACCATCTCCCTCATTCCAGCTGCTTTATTTCAATGGATAGACATGCCTCAGCATACCTTATGCCCCGCTGTTTCAGTGACAGTTTATTGAATCAATAAGCTGTCCTCTGATTCTTTTTAACTTTGTACTCTAGTTTCTGCCTGAGTACAAGAAGAATGTGTCCCTTCCTCACCAAGTTAGATACTAAGAGACAGGATACGCATCTTTCCAGAATCAAAAGAAAAAAAAAAATAAAAAATATAGATGTGTATGTTTTATAAAGAATAATTTCAGGGCTGGGGTTGTGGTGGTTCAGTGGTGCAGTGCTTCCCTAGCATGTGTGAGGCACTGGGTTTGATCCCTGGCACCACATAAAAAGAAAAACAAAATGTATTGTGTCCATCTACAACTAAAAAAAAAATTAAAAAAAATAATTTCAGCCTGGGCATGGTGGTGCACCTGGTAATCTGGGTGACTTGGGAGGCTGAGGCAGGAGGATCACAATTGAGGCCAGCTGCAGCAATCGAGTTAGGCCCTAAGCAACTTAGTGAGACCCTGTCTCAAAAAATGAAAAGGGCTGGGGATAAAGGTCAGTGGTAAAGTGCCCCTGGGTTCAATCCCCATACAAAAATTAAAAGAAACAAAAAGAATAATTTTAGAATGTGGAATATTAGCTTTGAAACCCACTGGCCAAATTCCTGCTCTTTTTTAGCTTGGGACGATTGAAGTGGCCATGTGGACCTTGCTGTGTTTGCCTTCTCCCCACTTCTGAGCTAGATTTGAGTCTGTGGGGGAGTTCCCGTGCTTCCCAAATAGACACGCCACTTGGAAGACAGGACTTGGATTGGAGTGACCAGGTAGCTTTACCACTTTGCTGGTCATGGCTTCTGAACTGTTTCTACCTAGGTTGAACTCATGAATCTTTCATTTTTACATTCCACAAGGTTTTGATATTATTTAGCTGCCACAAGGAAATGGGACTCGGTGATGTTCAGGGGACAGAAAGAACTGTGATCCAGGTTTACATTGAATCTACGATTCTGGCTACTGAGGGCACTGGTGCCAGTTTTCTCACTGCTTAGTCCTAGTAGGTAATTGCAATGCCAAGCATTTGAGCCGCAGGTTTTGATTGAGGCATTGAATCTGGAAGACTCTGTTAACTTCCTCAATTCAGAGATTTGTATATTATCTTCAGTACCCTCAATATCACTGTTAATAGAGGTTAGTTGATCAGAAAAGTTCATTGTCTGCGAGAAATACTGCTCTAGGTGTAAATTTGAACAGAAAAGAGGAAAATCTTTGGACTTGGGGTCTTAGAAGAAGATGGGCTCAGAAGTGAACCTACATAAAGATACTGAGGGTCTGGGGTATGGAGAAGGCCAAGAGAATCTGACAGGGAGAATAGACTGGGATCAAAGGCAAATCATATCTCCCCCACAGGGTGCTGTGGCTCAGTCCCAGGGATGCCTAAGTTCTGGGCCAGGGCTGGGCAAGTGCTTAGTCTGTCTACAACACAGGCTTCTGGATTCCTTTCCAGGTCCACATGCCCTGTAAAATTCATACTTATTTCTCTGGGTGTGGTGGTGTGCACTTGTAATCCAGGATACTTGGGAGGCTGAGGCAGGAGGATCACAAGTTTGAGGCCAGCCTCAGCAACTCGGTGAGACACTGTCACAAAATAAAAAGGGCTTGGAATATAGCTCTGTGGTAAGGCATCCTGGGTTCAATCCCCAGTTCTGAAAACAAAAATCAAACAAAACTCAGCACTTCCCAACACTTTTGTGTACATCATCTCATGACTGAGACACTGTGGCAAAACTGAGGCAGGGATGTCCTGGCTGAGCCTGGCCATCGTGGATCCTCCAGAAATGCCTTTGGGTGCACGTATCTGTCTCCATCTCGGACCTTCCAACTGAAGTCGTTTCACATGTGATCTTCCAAGGAGGAATAACCTCCCATTCTCGAGGTTATTTTTCTTTTGCAATTCTCTCTCAAAGCTCTGTGACTGATTTGGTCCTGGGGTTCTTGGCTGGGGGAGACTTCTCCTGGGAGGTAAGGGAGAGTTTGATTAGAAAAAGATCTCTTGCCTATGGTGGCGATTATCATGCTTTATCAAGGGACACAGTCTTCACCTTAGACTGCTCCCCAGTTTTAGTGCTTTGCCGGAGAAGCCAGTCATCAAATCCCCATTGCTGGCAAAGCTTCCTTACTGCTGCTCTGCAGTTTGAAATGGAAAATCACCTCTCTCTCCATCTCTAACCCTTCAGCTAAACTAAATGGTTCTGAGGGAGGCTTTGCACAGGGCTTTGAAACTACTCTAGAGTGCTTCAGGTCAGGTCAGGGAGAGAGTTTTTAGTGAGGATTTTATTAGCACAAATTTGGAGGCTTTGGTTGCATTTACTGGGAAATAGGGCCCTTAGGAGCACATCCTCTGTGGGTACCTCTTAAGATTGTGGATGCTGAAATGCATGGAGCCAGGGGCCCAGAATTCTTTCTTCTGATTAAATGGAGTTAGCTGAGGGCTAAACAATTTCAAGAGATGCAGCTTGCGTGCTTTAAGAGTGAGGTTGGGCTGAACAGGATAGAGGTAAGGTCTGGGGGCCTAGGGAACAGGAAGTTATAGGTTCCCACCTCAATATTACTTCAGTGACTTCGATGTCAAGCACTTTGGCTTTTTAAAACAAATCTGAGGCCATGTACAGGATTGTTGCCAAGGAAACTCCCTGGCTGCTCATTGGCTCAAGTGAACTCCTCAAAGGCGGCTTAACTTCTGCATATGCGTTCTCCCTGCTCCAGAGACTGGATTACTGGGCCAGGGCTCCCTGGGGAAGGCTCCCCTGCTGGGCCAGAGGCTGCTGAGGAAAGATCTCTCACTGACCCTCTGTATCTCTCCCTAACCTGTATAAAATCTGTAGCAAATCTCTCCATAGCGTTGTCCTGTGTTGCCCACATAGTTCTCTTCCAAACGAGAGAAGTGAAGGTGGGATGTATGTGCAGGCTTCAGTTTGTTCAAAAGTTCCTGATGTTCTAGATATCAGGACCAGAACTTCAATTAAAGAAAAAAATTAAATCTCTGTCATCCCATGCTATAGCTAGGGTCTACCTTTTCAAGGAAAGCACTGGCAGCCATCATTATTTTTAGAAGGGAGCTCCTTGACTAAAAGCATCTGTTTATCCTCCTCCCCATATAGGATCTTTTATTTGGGCAAAGTGATGGTTCACCCCAGAGACCCTTTTTAAAAAATTCTTACACCTCTAAGAGGTAAAAGACATACAGCTATTGTATTCCTTAACACTTTAGTCTGAAATAGTTTGGCTAATAACTTCCTAATGTAGCTAGCTGAGGGATAACAGGGTGAGGGGGTTGTAGGTGTATGTGTGTGTTGGGGGCATGGCGGTAGATGAAGAGCATCCTGGCATCTGAGCTGGTGAATGGGATGCTCCAAAAATAATTTCTTCCTTTGCTGCAGTTTTCCTCAAAGCACTGTTTCAATGACCTCCTCCCTTCCCATCTTTCTCTCTCTGCTGGTAATGCCAATCCAATTATTGAGCAATGTAGGCAAGTGGGCAAGTAATTAGAGAGAGGTCCAATGGGAAGCATTTCACTGTGCCTACTCTTTGTACTTTAAACTGACCTTTAACGTTACTAATTATATTGTCTTCTCATAGCTTTTAATCTTTTTTCCCCTTGCTTGTAAATGAATCGGCTATTTTTTTTTTTGGCGTTTTTTTTTTTTGGGCCTGGGGGAGAAGACAGAAAAAAACCCCTCATATCTAGGAAAGACTTGAATATTTCTCTTCCTTGGGATGGTGCCTTAATTCTGGAATTCAGGTTGTAGATAGGCTGCTAACTGGTAATCACCAGCCTGGCTTTCCAGTTGTTAAAATACTGATGAACTCTTCATCCTGGTTGGAGCTAGCTGCTGTCTTGGAGCTCCTGGCTGACCACCAGTACCTTTTCTGAAGGCCCCACCTCTCCACAATATAATTTAGCACTCAAAAAGACAGTCATCACTGGAAGCCTCCCCACTTGCTTTAGTTCCTTGGTCAGTAGAAGGCTTCTGGGGGCAGTGTGTGTGACCCTACTTTTCTTTGCCAAGCTCTATTTAAAGCCACCCATATCATAACCCAGGGGACTGTGGGACTCATCTGACACCTTTCCCATTTTTATAAAAAAGTTTTATTTGAACTTAGCCACACTCGCACCGTGTGACATGGTGTTATGGCTGTGTCCATATGAAGAAAGGTGGAGCTGAGTATTTGCAACAGGGACCTGGTTGCTCCAAAGGCTTGAAAGATGTATTATCTGGCCCTCTGCTGAAGAGTTGACTGACCTCTGTTAATCCACTGTCCACACTGACATTGAGGAGATGTCTTGCTGAATATTCTGTAAACATGGCAACTGTAACTTTGGCTCCTCCCTTGACCCTCCTAGCATCTTGCATCCTCCCTACTTCTGATAATAAATGAAAAAGGCAACAAAGAAAGGGGGCTTGTAGTTTTTTTTTTTTTTTTTTAAACAAATGCCAAAAAAAAACAACCCTATGAGTATTTCTGACATTTCAAAAAAAAAAAAATGTTGTTCGTTCCTTATTTGCATGGAGCTTTATGTGGTTCAGAAAGCCCATCTGTAATCCATTTGAGTTAAAGTCCCATTTGTCACTGCTGTCATGATGGTAAAATATATTTGAAACCTTTTTGCTTCAAGGAAAATAGAAGGCTTCACTGCACTTGACATTGAGCTGAGACTTTGCCACTCTCAGAGAAATGTCAATTCTAAGAAAGACTTGTGCAAAATGAGAGTCGGACAAAATAATTATCCTTGAGAAAGGGTTTTGCTTTTTGCTTAAACAGGATTCATTTTCATGAAAGCCTATAGGTTCCTAAAACAACAAGAAGCTGTGAGAGGGTTAGTGTTGGGGTCACCTCTACAGGCGGCCTGGACTTCACTCACCCGCTTAATGGCAGGATCAGTAGCACGGACAATGAGAGATGGCAGAGAAGTTCAGCTGCAGGTCCATATTTGTAGTCACTTTTAGAATAAAGACTTTATTTAGGTAAAAGATGGTGAGTGTTTTCTGGGGGCAGGGGACATCAGTAAAGCAAAATACAATGAAGAAACTTTTTTAAAAGAGCATTTTAAATCCCTGTTTCACTTTTGAGAAAGTGTTTGGTGTTTTTGTGTTCTCCTAAATTGAAGCCCTTTTGAAGGTCTATGTTAGGAGGGTCGGGAACCTGGCCACTTTACCCAAGATCTCCTTGGCCACCTTCTGTGACTGTCACAGAAGTGGATTGAGCAGAAAAGGTGTCTCTCTTTACACTCTGGCTTTCCCTGAATCAGAGGAATTGTGTTTTCAACCTTTCTGTTTTAACAATTAAGAAAAGTTCCCATTTAGGTCTGTTCAGAGGTTTAGTTACCCCAATCAGAAGATAATTAAAAGTAACCAGGTGACTTAGCAGTCATTTCCCACAGGGTTTACACTAGTGGCCAGCTTAGGCTGTCGAGGTGAAAATGCAAAGTTGACAAGGCCTTATGTGAGCTTGCTTTCAATTTACAGATAATCTGCATGTGCCTAAAACCCCCAGAGACTCTTCTCGGGCAGTTATCACATTATCATGTTATTGCTTCTCTAATGTTCCATGTCAGTCTCTTTCCCTCTTGCTCCCATCCACCCACTCTTTTCCACTCCCATTTTCTACTCATATATTAGAAAGAGAAGAAAATCAAGAAAAGGTGGGTAGGAAAAACTAGGACACAAAAGAGAAGAAAGGAACAGTGACTGTAGAAACCTGAGTAGAAAAAGAACAAAGACGACACAACCACTGTCATTTCAAGAGGCAAAGGGAACATTAGAAATGCGTGTAATAGGATGTAATAGGCTTATGTCCTATTCTGAGAGAGTTCCACAGGGGCTGTCTCAAAGGGGATTGTTGAAGGCCTAAAGAGTCTTCAGGGAAATGTCAGAAATAGGCATTTTTTACAGGCCATTTTGTTTTGAATGGGTTTTTACATAGAGAAGAGTTGGCTTTTTTTTTTTCTTTTTTAGGTTGAGAGTATAAAAAGAGAATAAGGACTAGGTGTGTATGTACATGGTGTGCATGTGGGCTGTGTGTGTGTGTTTGTGTGTGTGAGGTGTGTCGGGGAGCAGAGGGTGGAGGCAGAGGAAAGGAAATAGAAATCATACTTCTATACAAGAGCAAGGCCTCAGGAAGAACAGGTCTGGATTCACATCCTGGCTTTTCTTTTTCTTTTTTTTTAACTGTATCATCGTTGAGTCTTAATTCTTTCACCTATGATATGGGACTAATAATAAACATCCCCTTAGCACAGGACATTGTAAAGCTGTAATGAAATAAAACACTTAAAGTGCTTTAAAGTATCAGATCTGACAAATAATGTGTGTTTCCTCCCTTTTCTGTTTCCACCTAGGAATTCTGCTTGTTTTCCTTTCTTGTTCTCTCTCTCAGCACAGAGCAGACTGGCTCAGACCTCATTCATATCGCAGATCAAGTAAAACTTTCTCCGACACAGACAGAGCATATATTCTGTCTTTAGAAGAGATACCCAAAAAAGGAACTGGTGCTCTCCTTTTGATGAGAAGCCAGGAATACGCCTGGGGCACACAACCAGAACTGTGGAAAAGATGATTAGTTATCTGAGTGTGGGAAGAAAGCAGGAGCCGGGCTATCAGCTTTGAGCTGAGTTTAGTTGTGTGTTTAGTACTCCTGTGAGCTGGTTAGTTTTGCTTATAAACTCCCCTGAGGCTCTACTCTCTGGAAGTACAAACTAGTGAATAGGCCAGGCCAGTCTCTGCCCAGAAAGGCCCTGGAGAGTGGGAGGCAATGGGGGGTGAGCCCACTAGGACCACTCCCATTTGCTGTCCTTGTCCCAGGGACCTCCTCTGGGCTTTGAAATCTACGGGAAAGAGCACACTTGGAAAAGGCAGTCTCCTTAGCTGATAATTCACCAGCTCTGGTGTTTGGAGGGGAAGGTGAATGCTTGTGGCAGCATAGTACTTGTTCTCTCCCTCCCAACCCCCCAATGGAGGCAACACCAATTTGTTAGAGGCCGTTAAAAAGCATCGTTGAGCCTGCACCATCATCTTTTGAAAAATGTGCTCTTTGCAGTGTTGATTTTAGGCTGAGTGGAAACAACTTGCCTTTTTGACTGAAGATTTGGAAGTTTATGAAATTGGGAGCGTAGAGGAGGCTAAAGAAATTATATCAGTTGAAAATGTGTTTGGTTGAAGGCAAGAAAACCCCAGCTCATAAGTGGCTTGAACAAATGGATGTTTGTTTATTTACCAGGGATTGAATTTAGAGTCACTCAACCACTGAACCACATCCCCAGACCTATTTTGTATTTTATTTAGTGACAGGGTCTCACTGAGTTGCTTAGCATCTCACCCTTGCTGGGTTGGCTTTGAACTCACGATCCTCCTGCCTCAGCCCCTCAAACTATTGGGATTAGAGGCGTGCACCATTGAGCCCAGCTGGGTGTTTATTTTTTTCACATAGGAGGTTTAAAAGTTGATGACTGCCATTCTTTTTTTTTTTTTCAAACATTTTTTAAACTTTATTTAATTTATTTATTTACTTTTATGTGGTGCTGAGGATCGAACCCAGGCCCTTGCACATGTGAGGTGAGTGCTCTACCGCTGAGCCATAACCCCAGCCCCATGACTGCCACTCTTATTTCATGGACTCAGCAATGTCAGGCATCTCTGAGGGTCTCATAGCCCTTTTTTTTTTTTTTTATTGTTTTTTGGGAGCAAGATTGGCCACCCCAACTCCAGAAACAATCAAGCAGAAAACAGAGTAAAGGGATAACGCCAGCTAGGCCTGTTGTATTTACCAGGGGAGCAGAACCCTTCCCTGCAGATGTCTTCTTGTATTTGATTGACTGGGCTGTGTTACATGGTTATCTCTAACACCCGAAGAGGCTAGGAAGGAAAGTAGAGGCAAGTGTCAAAACATAATTTTTGAAGAAATTAAAACATGACTTTCATACTGATAAAGAGTGAATATGTGCCAACATTTATATTTATCTATTAATGGGGCACTAGCAGGCTAGGTTGAGGTAGTTCAAAGGAGAGTTTGAGGAATAATTTGATGAAATAACTTTGCTAGATGGAGACAAAGTGTTTGTGTCCAAGAGGAGAGTAAAATATAACCGTTGGGGTCAACTTCTCAAATAGACAAAATCATTGGCTTCTGGACTGGACGCAAATACCTAAGTTAATGTGTAACATCACAGAACAGGGTCCTAATCAGCAATATAGCAAATCAAACAAAGATGTATTCTCCTAGAGAATTAAATAATCTAAGTGGTGCCCATTAGGCAATGCTCCACGGTGATATTACAAGAACAGGCAACCATCTTCCTATTTCAAGTTTTGGAAAAGTTTTCTTGAGACTAGTAAGGGTGTTGGTAATGGGTTTGTTGACTCACTGTAGGAGTAGCTATGCAGGGGGCATGGCAAAGACTAAAATTTGCCATTTGGATTTTTATGGTTAATTTTGGGTCATGAAACACTTTTGATAAGGTAGGACAGATACTTTAAATTCTATATATCCTTAAATTCCACAGATACTTTAAATTCCTCAGTACTTTAGATTCCACATATGCATGTTGCGCTTTTGGAAAACTGAGCATCCAAATCCAAACTTAAAACCATTAAATTGAAAGGTATATATTTTCATTAGAAATGGATCCTGTGCTTCACAGGAGGATTTGCCACCAGTATTACATCTATTAGTAACCACTTCTCTGAATTTATTTAAAATGTTTGATTTAAAAAATTTTTGATTTACAGCAGCTTTGCAGAAATACATTGCTCGCATGGAGTATGCTTGAGATCCGAATTTTATTGTTGTCCAAAGATGCTTTTCTTTCTGTTGTAATTATGAAATTCTTTAAATTGCATTTGGAAAGCTTGTTTTGAAACCTCTGCAAATCTCTCAACCACAAAGGTCTTATGGAAAGAATTTCCCAGTGAAAGAAAGTGTCTTCATCTGATGTCTGCTGGTCTTTTTACATTGTTAAAATTTCAGTGAGAAATGGAAAGGCCTCCTCCCATCTAGGGGGAATAAAATAAATTGATTTATGATTTTTAACAAGCATGACTGAGTAAGGAATCATGCCTATATAATTTCAAAGTCATGAAAAGATATTAATCATAATTAAATTTCCTCTAAGCAGACATTTGAAACAGAGATCAGATGCCCAGCTAATTGATTACACAACTATAGGATAGTCAGCCAACAGAGGCAGGGTAGGACAGTTTAGACTCAGTGCTAAAGATTTAATACCTGGTGGGAAGCAGGGAATTGGAACAAAGGTGGTAATGAGGGATAATAGAAATCAGCTAGAAAGGGCAATGGACATGTCCCTATTGATTATGTAGTATGTAAAGAGAAAAAGTGATTAATAGAAATAAGAGAATGAGAAAAAGGAATGGCATCTTTTTCCCCCCCTTTTAGCTGTAGGTAGAAGCCACACTCTTTTTTTAAAAAAATTTTTTAATATTTACTTATTTTTTAGCGGACACAACGTTTTTGTTTGTTTGTGGTGCTGAGGATCGAACCCGGGCCGCGCGCAAGCCAGGCAAGCGCGCTACCACTTGAGCCACATCCCCAGCCAGAAGCCACACTCTGGTAAAGGAAAGTCCATCCAGTTAGAAATAATACATAAAAAATAATAATACATAAAAAAAGGCACAGTTGCTTTACAATGGAAATGCAAAAGTCTTAACGTTTGTTCTGCCAGATTTCTAAATTCATGTGTTCCTTTTAGTTATAAGTAAAATAACTTAAAATTCACGCAGCTAAACTTTTCAGGATTAATACCAGGCTAGTTTTTTAGTATATCTAGCTTGGAATTGCTTAAAGGGAATAGTGGTTTTGATTTTTCTAGGTTATGTTTTAAGGCTCTTATGTGGAAATTCAGTGCCCACAGACTGGAGAGGAAATGGACAAAAGAAAGTGTTTTTTTTTTTCAGTTGGTGCGATGTCTGGATGGTCTGTAATGGGTGTCGAGGCAACTGAGAATTAACTCTAATTTACTTGAAGCTGGCTGAAGGACTTTTTTTTTTTTTTTTTTTTGGAGTGGTCTTCGTGCGCTGCCCACGTGGTTAGCATTTCCTTCTTTGATCTTTGTCCCACGATATTACACGCAGCATTATAAACGTGGGCGGGAAGGACAGGGGAAAGACTGCCCCGGCAGAGCCATCTGTTCCTGTTACACAGACCATCCATTTCTGCTGGTCGATGAATACTGCATTCATCTTTGGCAGTGACCTCTCTTGCACTCCATTACTGGATGGTGTGTTTAAAAGCTCTGGTACCTCGAACGGATGTTTCTGGAGAGATACGCTTCTTAAACTAGCTCTCAGGGAGAGACTTTTGTTCCTGCCCAGTGTCCTTTTTTTTTTTTTAACTTTCTCATTTCCTTTTTCTCTTTCCCATTCCTCTCTGGAGAGCTCGGAGCACATTTTTTTTTTTTTTTTTTCCTCCTGAGGGCTTAATTATTCTGTCTTGTACTCCATGGCTGCTCTGTAGGTGGCTGTTGATTGTAGGATACCCCATTTGTCTTTTGTAGGCACTAGGCTGCCATTATTTCTTTATTACAGCTTAGGATTCTGAAATGCCCAAAGTCATGAGGCCAGACCAGAGCCTGAGGCCCCACAGAACTCATGTCTTTAGACTTAATTGACTGCATTTATGTTTCTATTGCTTCTGCAGAGAACACATACACATGTTGGATAATACCACTTTGCTACCAACTCCCATGCCTGTCCAAAAAGAGAAGTTCTGAAAATAAATGAGGTGCTTACTGTGGATGCACGAAGGGCTCACTGTTTTGGTGGGAAGACATCACAGAGAAAGCCAAGTATGCAGAGGCTGCTAGTCAGTTCCTTAACATACAGTAGACAAAACTGGGGTTTATAATCTGTTTTAAAATGTGGACTTTTTCTGCGTTCTCTTCCAAACAAAAGGGTGGACTACACACACATCACACATTGAGACCACTTAAACACATATTGCTCCTTTAGGTGATGGCTTTAAATACTTAGGAACCTTAGCAGAGCAAGGGATCTGACCAAACTATGTGAACTGAGGAGTGTGAAATATAGTGAAAATATCTCTCAATTCAGGTATTCTACTTCAGTTACTATATTTTAAATTGTGGCTCCTTTGATTATCATGAGAATCACCATGAATGTAACGTCCATCAAGACCCATAGCTTATTTTCTCATAGATGAATACAAGTCCAGTTTCCCCTTGTCTTACTTTTTAAATTTATTTTTTATTTTTTAAATTTACAGTTGAAATGTTAAGCCCAAGGGCTGTATTTGCATATCCTTATTGCCTTTCATTTTTCTGAATATTACAGGTAATTTTGAATTCCTCTTCTGTCATCCACGAAAATCTTGGAGTCATTCTTACAGATAGCTAACTTCTCACATTTATACCCATTCTTGGTTACCTCAGCCTTAAAAATATATTGAATGTGGAAATTGCTTCTCATGTGTTTGCTACTATCACTCCAGTGTAAGCCACTGTCATCTCTTGCTAGTGCTAATGTATAAACTGTACCTGGCCTTTTGGCTTCTACTCTTATTCCCTTCCTCTCCTGTTCTAGGTTAAGTACTTTCCTTCTGCGAGGAAGAGAAAGGACATAGACAGACAAAGAACTAGCAATTTCAGTCAAAATAGGTCAAAAATAAATACAAAGTCCAATTTGCCAGGTCTCAGCAACAACTCCCCAGTCAGCTGCACATGCCACTGGTGGAAGGAAGGGGCTCGGTGCATGTCAAGGTGTCCTCCTGGGGCTACTCCTTGCTCCAGACCTGGCTCTCTGTTTAGGAGGCACAGGAGTTCTTTTTTTTTTTTTTTTCTTTTTTTTAATATTTTGAGTGATTTGAGCTCAAATACCATGGGGATTTTACTGATAGAAATAATAATGGGTAAGCAGTGGTCAAGCTTGTGACTTGGGTGAGTTTTCAACACTGCCATTGAGACTGGACTATGATCTTACCAAACAATAGTTTGGTGACTTGGAGGTAAAGAGACCTTATTCAAATGCCAGGATGTGTCAGAAGGAGAAATGATCAATAACAAGGAGAAATATAAGGAAGCAGTCGGATTTCCTGGTGTCTAATGCCCAATGAAAATCCAGAGGTCAGAGCATATAACTGAGGGGACATAGCTCAGTTGGTAGAGTGAAACCTGTCTAGACTGAAACCTGTCTCCTGATTGTCACTGCTACCTACAGAGGGGGTAAAATAGCAGTTATGTGTAAAACGGAATCAGACCTGGCCAAGAACCAGGCTTAATGTGGAAACCCAAAGACAAACAGAAATCCAAATTGAGTTACTCCTGGAATAAAAGCTATAGATTTTATTCCAGGAGCTGAGAAAGGCAAATGAGGGTAGAAGAGATCTGAGTGGGTATTTCTCAGATAACATAACTTATTTAGCTCCAGTGGGTGGAAGGAAAATAGATAAAAGTAGTAAGAAACAAAAGAATTTTATTTTGCAAGGGAAGAACAGTGTGCAGAATTGGCTCTCCCAGTTAAAAAGCATGTGTTTAAGAAAAAACAAAATCCTAATTCCTCCAGGGTTACCACTAATTAGCTCTTCGTGATGGAGAACAACAGCAGTTTTCTGTGTAATTATTCCATTTGTAGGGTCATCACATATCTGTAGATGTTGGTGTTACAAAAGTCAAGGGTAAACACATCCTCGAGTTAGCCCTTTCTGGCAAAGGGCTGGAGGTCTTGTTTATTTTTGAGGATTAATGCTGAATAGGACATTCCTGTTTTTAAAGTTTATCTCAAGTTATAAAGTGTTTTCTTTTTTCTCCTGACTGTGTTATGTGGTGTAATGATAACAATGGTGGCAAGGCAAAGTGTTGGTTTTGCTTATTTATTATATTTATTAGTTTTTTGTTTAATGTTTATCTTCTGCCATTAGAATGAAAACTCTATGACATGAAAACATTTTCTTTGGTATGTTTTTGTTCTCTGTTGTGTCTTAGTATTTAGAACAATGTCCTGGCACATAGTAGGTAATTATATAATAAATATTGTTTGCAGTAGATGATCTTCATTTCACCTTTGGGTCATCCATAAATTTGAGAAACCTACTTTCTGAGTCTTTATTCCAGTTGTCGATAATGCCATTGAACCTCAAGGGCAAAGTCTTTGAACAGATCATCATTAATCCAATAATTGACAGCTCTTGGGGACAGTTAATGGAGCGATTTCTTTTACACCAATGTCCTCACATTCTTTGAATATTGAAAGCTTCACGGTAGATGAATTGGTCGAAGAGACATCACTTAGGGCTGTGAGACAATACAGAATGGTAATATCTGTTCAAGAAAAATCCCTACAAGGCAAGAGTTGATTCCCTCTCCTCCCACACATGGCAGTCTAGACAGCACTGTTCATTGTAGTGACAGTTACCAATATCTTATTAGAAAGTCAGATTAATGGAATTAATTTTTTTTAGAAAAACTTTCTAGAACATTTCTTTAACCACTGAAATTGGTGTATTCAATAATGAATCACCTATTATTCATAAACTATTAGGCTGGACATTAG
Organism: Marmota marmota marmota; assembly: GCF_001458135.2. Taxonomy (NCBI): domain Eukaryota; kingdom Metazoa; phylum Chordata; class Mammalia; order Rodentia; family Sciuridae; genus Marmota; species Marmota marmota. The sequence goes on from NW_025999900.1 coordinate 11,579,218, forward strand.
GGATTATGATTCTTGCCATGAAAGAACTACAGAGCACTATGGAAATAATCATGATGATATGTTGAAGGTGTCTACCATGTGCTATGAGAGTACGTGACAAGACTGGTTGAGAAACAAGGAAGGCCTCTGCTTAAATTACCCACATCCCTTGCAATAGGGGCTCTTATGAAGTCAGAGGTGGTAGGTAATGGAAGAGACAGAGATGCCAAATATTCAATATTTCCTGTCATTATTGAGCAGGTAAATAATCTTCTATATACTGGATTATAGAGATGAATGAAGTATAATCTTAAACTTTGAGGGACTTCAGTCTTTGTGATGGACATAAAAATAAGTGCTAAAATGGAAGTGTATATACACATATATGCTATGAGATCAAAGGGGAGAGTGAGGCAGAAGGTGGTTAAATCTTGAGTTAAAGCTTTTTTTTTTTTGGTACTAGGGATCAAACCCAAGCACACTTAACCACTGATCCACATCCCCAGCACTTTTTTTTTTGTATTTTATTTAGAGACAGGGTTGCTTAGGGTCTCCCTAAATTGCTGATGATGGCTTTGAACTCTCCATCCTCCTGTCTCAGCGTCCTCGAGTCTCTGGGATTACAGGCATGGGCCACCACACCCAGCCTGAGCTAAATCTTATTGTGTTTCCTAGGTGGGGAAGGCATCTCAGGAAGAGAATGTGCTTAGAGAAGGGAGTCTTGTAAAAGCTAAAACGTGACTACATGAGATGAGAATGAAGGCAATAAGCACAGGGAAAGATTTAGATGGGTCGATCATTTACTATTTCCTCTGTAACATCCCAACACAGAACTTAGTGACTTTAAAACAACTATTTCTCTCATGATTCTGTAGACCAGCATTTTAGGTTGGGCTCAGATGGATGGTTCTTTGGGTCTTAGCTGGGCTCCTTTATGTATATGCCATTGCTCATGGAGGGATGGGGTGCTGGCTAAGGGCTGAGCTAAGGTAGTCTTAGCTGGGATGACTTCTGCTCTATGTGGTATCCCATCATCGAGGGGGCTAGAGCTGGCTTGTTCATGGAGCAACCAAGCAGGATGCTGGGAAAGTGGACAGTATGTGCTTAATTAACCTTCTGAGCTTAGGATCTGAACTGGGATAGTATCATTTTTGCTGTATTTTGATAGATAAAGCAAGTCACAAGATTAGCCCAGGTTTATGGAGTGGGGAAATAGACTTCTTAATGGGAGAACCTCAAAAATTCACATTGCAAAGAATGTGGATTCAGGGAGCTTTGAACTGCTGTGAATTTTTTTTTTCCTATTTACTACATTTGAAAATGGAGGAAAATCTGACAATTTCACTTCTTTGCAAATGAGGAATGGGGTAGAAAACTTAAGTAATATGTTTGAAATATCAAGTATTAAATATTAGAATAGGGGCATGATCAGGCAAAAATGAATGAGAATAAAAAACATTCATTGAGTTATAACCACACATTGTAAACCAATCCTGTTTAGGCTGATTTCCCCCCCGCCCCCCAGTCTGTTGACTGTGAATAATAGAAAAGATTTGCCTACAATACCATGACTAATAGTTTTTCTCATGACACACACAATACTGGCAAAGACTAGAGTTGTCTCTTGTAGCATTATTTATTGATTCATAAAAGACTTGACTGGAGATTTTGAATTTAAGTAATTTTATATCCAAGTATTATAGGAATGATTTTCACTTTTATTCATTCATTCACTCATTCAATAAATATTTATAGCATACCTACTCTATACCAGGTACTATTTAAATTATAGGAAACACTGGTAATCTGTTATGTGGATGTGAGGTGTTCCCCAAAACTCACGTGTGAGACAATGCAAAAAAGTTCAGAGAAGAAATGATTGGGTTGCGAGAGCCTTAACCCACTCAGTGATTTAATGTTTTGATGGAATTAACTGAGTGGTGATTGGAGGAGGTGGGGCATAGGGGGCGTGGCTTTGGGGTATATATTTGTATCTGGTGAGTGGAGTCTCTCTCTCTCTGCTTCCTGATCACCATGTGAGCTGCTTCCATCTGCCACACTTTTCTGCCATGTTGTTTAGCCTCACCTCAGCCCCAGGAATGGAGCCTGCTGTCCACGGGCTGAGACCTCTGAAACCGTAAGCCCCTCAAATTTTCCTCCTTTACAATTGTTCTGGTTGGATCCTTTAGTCACAGCAGTGAAAAAAGCTGCCTAAAACATGATCCAAATGGAAGATGGCTTTTGTGGAGATTACATTTTAGTGAGAGGGGACATAGACTAATCAAGATAAATGAGAAAAACATGGTATGCTCATGAGAAGCATGAAAGAGACAAAGCAAGAAGTGGGAATATAAAAAAAAATTCAAATTGTTACAGTTTTAGAGGGAATGTCAAGGATGCCTTATTGTGAATGTGCCATTTGAGTGAAAACCAGAAGGGAGTTGTGGAGTGGTGAGGACAGATCATAGGTGCCAGTGGTCGAGTAAGGGCTTGGTCTTTTCTCAGAGTTGAAGTAAAAGAGTGAAGTGAGCTGACAGAATATTTGAAGTCTTATGTGGCCGCTGTCTTGAGAATAACTTCACCCTTGAGATGTGGGTTAAGGGTTAAGAACATGGAGGACTGTTAGGAGCTGTGTCAGTAGTGCAGGAGAGAGATGTTGGAGGTGGCAATTGAATGGTGAGAAATGGTCAGATTCTGGACACACATTGATCACAAAGTCTGCGGTTTCTTTTTTCTCCGAGGGCTTTTTATTTTTTATTTTTGGTGGTGATGGGGATCAAACCCTGGGCCTCAAGCACAATAGGCATGTGTACTACATCCTTACCTTCCTGTCTCTGTGACAAAATACCTCAGATAAACAAAAAGGAGGAAACATTTATTTTGGCTCATAGTTTCAGAGGTTTCAGTTCATGGTCACTTGGCTCCATGGCTTTGGCCTGTGGTGAGGCAGAACTTCATGTAAGAAAGCATGTGGTAGAGCAAAGCTGTTGACCTCAGGGCAGCCAGGAGGCAGAGGAAGAGGAGCCTAACTTCCTTCTGCTAGACTCTACCTCCTAAAGGCTGCTCCACTTTCACTAGGGCCACAAGCTGGCCGGTGATGCCTTTGGCATGGGGCCTTTGGAGGGACACTTTAGATCCAAACCATAGCACCAGCCCTTCCAATGAGCTATAAATACTTTGACCAAATTATTTTCAGGGCTCATCCACAAATGGTACCACCTTTTCCTTGATTTTTCTCAACAAACGTTTTTTTGGCAAGTATTTTAGGAGAGTATATTGAACAGGGTAAACGAATGATCCATGAAGTTTTCATGGGATAAACAAGTCTATGAGGAAAGGAGTGAGGTGAGCATGAAGTGAAAAGGCAAGAGGGACATTCTTGAGCTGCTGACTTTGGGCCAGACCTTTGCCATTAGTTAAGGAAAATGGAACCTCTTGCCAAAAATATTGCTTTAGCAGTATGGAGATTCCTTAGATAAACTTGGAATGGAACCACCATTTGACCCAGCTATCCCACTCCTCAGTCTATACCCAAAGGTCAGCATGGTATACTAACGCAGCCACATCAATGTTTACAGCAGCTCAATTCACAAAAGCTAAACTGTGGAAGCAACCTAGATGCCCTTCAACAGATGAACAGATAAAGAAACTGTGGTATATATACACAATGGAATATTACTCAGCATTAAATGAGAATAAAATTATGGCATTTGCAGGTAAATAAATGGATGGATTTGGAGAATATTATGCTAAGTGAAGTAAGCAATCCCATAAAACCAAAGGCCAAATGTTCTTTCTGATAAGTGAATGCTGATCCATAATGGGGGGGGCATGGGAAAAATGGGGGAATTTTGATTGGGTAAAGGGGAGGGGCTTGGGGAGGAGAGGGGAGATGGGGGCAGGAAAGATGGTGGAATGAGATGGACATCATTACCCTAGGTACATGTATGACTGCACATATGGTGCGATGCTTCATTGTGTACAAGCAGAGAAATGAAATTTTTGTGCAGCAATTGTGTACAATGAATCAAAATGCATTCTGCTGTCATATATACCCAATTAAAATAAATAAATTAGCCTAAAAAGCAAAGCAATATATTTTTTTTATTATTTGGTTTTATCTTGGAGAAAGAAATAGGCAGTTTGGGAGACCACATCCTAAGATTTTCATGATTAGATTTTCATGAGAGTGGGCTGGTACTATTCATTGGTTAAGAGTAACTGAGTGTCATGTGCCTGGTACATTGTAGGTGCTGGGAATATAAGACACAGTAACAACCCTCGATGCCTTCATGCAGGTCATGCAGATGAGCATAGAGACGATTTTAATTACAGGGTTATAGGTGCATGTGGAATGAGCATTTAACTTGGCACCGAAATGCCAGAGAGGGCTCCCTGGAGAAAGAAAGTCAGAAAGATGAGTAGGAATTAAATATACATCTCAGAAAATAGTATTTTAGGCTGAGAACAGAACATGCAAAGGTTGGGAGAGGAGAAGGAAATGAATCCAGAGTGCCTCAGTGAAGGATGCTGGGAAGTGGTGCAAAATGAGGCCAGATTAGATAAATAGATCTTCATCAGGCACAGGACACACAATATAGCACTTCCATCGAGTTCCTATCCATTGGCCTGTTTTATTTAGTTTGAGCTGCTTGGTTTTTCCTGTTTTCTATTAATAAGGGTTTTAGAGATGAATTGAGAGTGAACCCGAGTGAATCCAGGTTTGCTAACAGTCACTGCAGATTTATTATTGATCTTAACAACCTCTCCTCTTTTTTTATTTATTAATTTTTAATTTATATATAACAATGGAATGCATTACAATTCATATTACACATATAGAGCACAATTTTTCATATCTCTGATTGTAAACAAAGTATATTCACACCAATTCCTGTCTTTGTACTTGGATAATAAGGTCCATCACATTCCACCATCATTTCTAACCCCATGCCCCCTCCCTTCCTCCCACCCCTCTGTCATATGTAGAGTTCATCTATTCCTCCCATGTTCCCTCTCTCTACCCCACTATGAATCAGCCTCCTTATATCAGAGAAAACATTCGGCATTTGTTTTTTTGGGATTGGCTAACTTCACTTAGCATTATTTTCTCTAATTCCATCCATTTACCTGCAAATTCCATGATTTTATTCTCTTTTATTGCTGAGTAGTATTCCATTGTGTATATATGCCAAATTTTTTTTCATCCATCTATTGAAGGGCATCTAGTTTGGTTGGTTTCACAGTTTAGCTCTTGTGAATTGTGCTGCTATAAACATTGACAATCTCCCCTCTTGCCTACTTTCGTGTTTGCTTCTGTTGTCTATTCTCTGAGCATGTAAAAATCTCCTAGAAACAAGGTCCTGCCACGGAGCTTCCACCTCGTAGTAGATAACAGGAAAACAAGACAAATTTACACGTTATTGGGGAGTCTATTTTCTTTCTGGCCTTTTTTCTCTATTGTCTTATTCTTATTTTATTGGACTCCCTCTCTGATGATCCGGGAAGAAATTATGCCTCCTGTCAGCCCCAGAAGCAAGAAAAGCCTGCTTCTAAAGACTCGTTCGGACTTGGAGAAGGAGGAAATGCAAGTATCAGTCAGAGAAACTTCTGCTGGAAGAAGTTTACTTTAATAACAGCACACTGTCTCCTCTCTGCAGAAAGCCTGTCCATCCTCTTGCTACCCTGTAATGAGAATAGAGGTTTTAAATTACTTGTTTATTCCTAGAATTTTTACATCTGAAAGCCATTTTAGAGATCATCTAAATCATTATTCCTCATCTCCAATTGTTCCTCATTCCCCAACTTCTATAAGGTAACAGCCCCAGGGAGGTTAAAGAACTTGCCTGAGAACAGAAGCCCCGTCCAGCATGGAGTCCAGGTGAACCCCAGGCTGACTTGGAGTTGAGGGTCCTTTCCTTTCATGTGTTGACACTCACCAGAGGCAGAAATCAAATGATAAAAAACAGCAGCCTCAAGATCCTGTGGGTTCTCACTTGACACAACTACTGGATTACTTGTTCATAGCACTTAGGCAGTTATGTGCCTTTGTTAAGGCAATTGTCTCTAGACACTTATGCAAGTTTACCAAATGGGGCAGTGGTATAAATCCTGACATTTACACAGGGATATTGGAAAATGATTAGTTACTGGGTGAAGTATTTTGCTATAAAAACTTGCTATTAAAAACAACAACAACAAATTCTCTATATAAGAAATATATTAGAAAACATATATATTATTTAAAATATCATTACATTATGAGTATAAATATTAGAAAGTATATAAATAAATCTATCTATGGATATCTATCATCTAACCATCCATCAATCATCTGTCTAGATTTACCTGCAAAATTTTTCTAGGAGCCTATTTCATCAAGCGAAGCCTGTTCATAGACTGGGATTTTATAACTCACTCTAGCTGTGTTAAAAGGCTCAATGAAAGTTTTTGATTTTCATGCTGAACTCCACAGCAATTTATGGCAGGTCAATTATGGCTTATCCCATAGAGTTCCAGCTGAGCGTTATGACTGAGCCAGCAAACATGGGACTTAGGTAGGAAATAGGAGATGCTCTGTTTTGTGGGGGTGAGAGTAGATATGACTTATTCTGTCATTATTGCACTCTGGCGAGCCTTTCTTATGAAAGGTTGCTTTGAATCTTTAGGCCAGGACCTATTCTGTGATCATTATAGTGTTTCAAGTCCTGATATCTACTTATCTCTTCAGTAGGCTCCTATGTGTTTTAGAATTTTTAACTCTTTATGATGCTGTGATAAGTAGATGAGCAGAGGGAGCTGCCATACTTTTTTTTTTTTTTTCTTGGAGAGTCAAAAAGAAAGGCTTTTAGGTTATCCAGATAACCTAGACCCATTGCTAACAGGTAGAGATGATCTTAATGGTCAGATAACATCAAGTGTTCATACTGAAAGGTTATTAAACATGTCCAGCAGATTTTCAAGCCTGTAAAAATAAAGCGATGTTTCCAAAATAGGTTTTGATATTATTTACTATCAAAGAAATAGGAAGCCCCTAAAATTTGAATAAATAGATTCAGAGGCAGCTACTTACTGAAGAGTAGACTAGTGATATAAGCCAATCATATTTGTTATTTCTGACACTTAGCAGTTAAGTTGTTGAATTTCCATTCTGTGGGATTGGTGAGTTGAGTCAGTCTATAGCATAAACTCATTTTCTCTAAAACTTATCCTATTATTCTGTTAGGATAGGCCAAGTGAAGCAATAGTAACAAATAACCCTTACATTTCAGTAGCTAGAATAACTATTTTTTGCTTATGCTACAAGACCAGTGAGAATCGGCAGGAAGGCTCTGCTTTTTGTCCCTCAGAAATTTGGACTCATGGGGATTCCAACTCAATGTGAGCTTCCATGATCCCCAGGAAGGGGGACTGGAGTTGGGCAAGAGTCTCCCACTGGAAACTAAATGCTTCTGTGTGGAAGAGACACATAACACTTCTGCTTGTTCTTTTGGCCAAAGCAACCCGCAGGTCCATACCAGCCAAGGGATCAGAGAAACACAATCTGTCAGGGCCTGAAAGAAGAAAACTACCAATGATACAAGTACACTACAGAACATATCAAGTTGGTAGGATGTAGTCTGTAACACTTTGTGTACTCTTCTGCATTTTCAATAAATAAGAGAATAATGTTTTTCTAGTGATGAGATTTTTATATAAAAGGCCAAGTAGTTATTTAAAAGAATGCTAAGTTATTGCTTCTATTAAGTTAAAATGCATGCTCTTTGGAACCCATGACCATTTAATTTATGTCATGCTCAGAAAACTGACTTACATATTGAATTGTTTTATAATTTCTGCAGTTTGAATTACTCTTTGTGCATTAGGTTTCTCTAGAATTTTTGTAGATTTAATACTTGAGTCTCTCACAGAAAAAAAAATATCCCCCCCGCCCACTTTTTAATGGGGATTGAACAAAGGGACTCTTTACTATTGAGGTGTATTCCAGTGTTTATTTTTTTGAGACAGAGTCTTGCTAAATGGCTGAGGGTCTCACTATCTTGCTGAGACTGGACTGGAACTTGGAAATCTCTTGCCTCAATTTCCCAAGTTACTGGGATTATAGGTGTGCGCCACCAACCAGCCAAGAAAAATACCTGTGTACAAAAAAAAAAAAAGTTACAGCCTTAAATCATGAAGGCTATGTTTGAATACTTACTATGTGAGAGACACATTACTAGGTACTTTACCTAAATTATCTCATTTAATCTCACCAGTAATTCTATGAAATAGGTCTCATGATTCCTGTTTTACAGATGTGGAAACAGAGACTCGTATTTAATCAACTAACCGAGGGACATAAAATTTATGGAGCTGAGATTTGATACAAGTCAGTTTTATTCTACATCCCAGCATCTATCTACTCAGTGTACTTTGCAGCTTCTATGTTCCCGTATCAATTCTATAGCAGAGCAACTTTTTTTCATCTATATGGGTCTATAAATTTGCTGATATGATTGTTCTTAATAACATACACAGAAACACCTTCTAGAACATCATAACTCTAATTAGGGCTCTTGAGTGATAAGGGAAGGCAGCATGACTTGACAGTTAAGAAAACAGACTAGGGAACTAGCCGGCTTGACAATTAACCTCTCCCAGCCTCAGTTTCCTTTTCTGTTAGATGGGGATCATAAAAGTGCCTTACTTACCTAATCACTTATGAGGATCATAAATTAACTGCTTAGAACAGTGCCTAGAACAGAGTAGATGAACTATTGTTTTACGTAAGTAAAATCGGTGGCTGTTGTCAAGGGGCACAAAGATGTAAAATGCTTAGTTTCTTCCTCTGTAAAATAGATATTACAACAGTACCTTATCAATCACTTATGAGGGTTAAATGAACTGTTATTTGTAAGTATGCTTAGAATGGTGCTTGGAACAGAGCAGGTGCTGTACAGTTTTATGTAAGTGAAATCTGATGCTCTTTGTCTTGGGGCACACAAAGATGCTGAGGTTCTTCTGGTTAAGGGTGCAGCCACAGAGGTTTGTGAATATGCTTTTCCTAGACTGGAGAAATGTTTTTTTTTTTTTCTGAGGAATCATATGGGTTCTTTGGGAGCATGGAAAGGGGCAGTGGCATGTGGTGGAGGCCATCTCTTTTGAAGAGGTTGAGTTTTGATTTGGGGGCTTCATTATTTCTTTTTGCTGAGGGAAAATTAAACAGCATTTCAGGGAGTGGGCAGGTGGCTCTCTGTTGCTGGGTGTCCTATGGTACAGGTGCTCCTTGGGCAGCAGGCCCCGCCAAGGTAGCATCTTCTCCAGTAAGCTCCTGGCCTCTGTTCTTTGTGTCTTTGCCCTTAAGGGCCACTACATGGATAAGTAATAAAAATGTGAACTTCTATACAAGGGAGGGTATGAACTTTTCTTATGCCAACTGGTAATTTTTTTTATAATTTATTTTACAGTAGAGTGCATTTTGACACATTGTACACAAATGGAGCACAGCTTCTCATTCCTCTGGCTGTACATGGTGCAGTCACTCCAGTAGTGTCCTCATATTTGTCTCTTTCTACCGTCCTCCACATCCCACAGCTTCACCCCTCGCTCCCCTCTATACAAACCAAAGTTCCTTTATTCTCAACTGGTAATTTTGAAAACAGTGAATGCCGAGCTGGTTTTGAGTACATGAGGATGATGGACATTTTGGAAATTGGGTTATGGTTTAGGCCAAGCTGCTGACAGCTTGGTATCCTCAGGGAAGGGAACTGGCGTTAAGTGATGACTTTGAGCAGACATGGTGCCGTTTACATACATTAGCTCTTCTATGAATCATCCTGTGGAATGTATCGATTTCCTCCATTTTTAGTGTGAAGAGTCTGAGATTGGGTGGTCAATGACTTGCTCTGGGTCACCTAGCTAGCAAGGAGAGCACGGGAGATAGTTTGAGCTCCTGTTCACCTTCCCACAGGAGAATGTGCGATTAAGCCTGGTTCATTTTTTTTGTATGTTTTTAAATCAGGTGTTGGAAAGTCAGAAACTTCCCTGAATTTAGAGTATGAGTCTCAGTAATGTGGAGGTGGTGAGATAGTTGCTACTTATTATTTTTTAAGCCAAAGAGTTAGAATCAATGAATAGGTTCTGTGATTATAAAACATTAAGATCCCGAATGAAGATTCACAAGAGAATATGGGCAGAAAATCAGGAGTATATCTTTTAGGTAGATGAAAGTGATGCAGGTTTTGACAAGATGAGGGCAAAATCTCCAACCTCCAGTTATACTTTGTAGAAGAGGTGATCTGTGGAAGGCCCCATGTATTTTTAGGTGGTTGGTTGGCCTTTCTCTTACTCATTTTCTTAAACTATTCTTTGGAAAAGGTGCTATCGAGTTCAAGATTAGTACCTAATCTAGACACTCATAGCTTGGAAGAAGGCTGGGCATGAACTCCTTGATAGCAGAACTCCTCGGGTCTCGTCCATCTAGTACAGACCTCATATGTAGCTGGGTCTTTTGAACAGATGGAACTGAAGGGGTGTCAAGCAATTCTTGATGGTCTGTGTTGAGTATTTCTCTAGATAAAACAGGATGTACCCTCATGTTTAAACTTATAACTTTTCTGTCTTTTTTTAAAAAAAATCATGGACAGGACAGATGTTAGGTAAAACTCATAGCTAAGCATATTCAGCAATGCAGTTTGAAAAATTTTTATTTAGTAGGGATGTTCTGATTTATGTTTTCATCTTTATATAGTGAAACTGAAGTCAATCTCTATATATGTACAAAAATAAATATAAATAAATATACATACATACAAAATTAGCATATGTATACACACATGTATATATACTTTTTATATATACTATTTTATTTATTTATTTTGGTGCTGGGGATCAGACCAAGGACATGGAGCATGAGTGTGTAAATACCTTACCACTGAACCACACCCCCAGCCCCTAAGTTTCTATATTTGATCTGTATTTGAACCTTTTCTTGCACTTTGTTTATATGATGATCACCCAGATTTTTGCTATTTTATTACAGTGGTTTAAACTGAAACATAACAGCCATTGTGAAGCTAAGTCACTAAGTAACAATGAAGACAGTGATAACACATAAGCTTTTCATTCTTCATTGTTTTATTTTTGTGCTAATGGAAACAATATCTGTTAATTTTTTTTTTTTCCAAAAAAAAAATTTTTTTTTCAAGTTGGGAATGACATTTCAGTATAATTGGTGAAATTTAATGTCCATTGCTAAATAATTGCCATTTTGTCCATTAAATTTTTATTTTTTATTTCTGAATTTAAATTTTATACCTGTTAAAGCATTATACAAACCCTTTCATTTTTTTAAAGTGTTAAATTTTTTTTTAAATTTTAAAAAGTTGTGGCAAAATACACACAACTAAAATTTTGCCATCTCTTTTTTTTTTTAACTACACACTATTCCTGCTAAGTACATTCACATTGTTGTGCAGTTAATCTGCAAACCTCTTTTCAGCTGGCAAATAGTAACTCTGTACCCATTAAACAACTCCCAACTACTCCCCACTGCTCTGACCCTTGGCAAGCACCATTCTACTTTGTTTCCATTAATTTGATTACTCCAAGTCCCTTGTATAGGTGGAATAATACAATATTTTTCCCTTTGTGACTGGCTTATTTCCTTTAAGCATAATGTCCTCAGGTTGGTCCATATTTTGGCCCATGTCAGAATTTCCTTCCTTTCTAAGACTGAGTAATATTCAATTATATGATATACCACATTTTATTTATCCATTCATGAGTGGACAGGTGAGTTGTTTCTACCTTTTGGCTGTTGCAAATAAAGCTGTTATAAACATGGGGATACACATCTTTCTAAAGCTCTCCTTTCATTTATTTTTGGTAGTGTTGGGAATTGAACCCAGGGCCTTGTGCATGCTATGCAAATACTTTACCATTGAGCTTCAGCCCCAGCACCTGCTCTCAGTTCTGTTGGATATATACCCAGAAGTATGATTGTTGGATTATATAATGATTCCATTTTTAATTGTTTTTAGGAAGCACCATTCTGTTTTCTATACCTCGCATTCACTTTTAAACTATCTTTTACTTTTATCAAAATAGCTTGAACACATAAATAAACAGATAATACCGAAAGGATTTAGTTACCCTGCCCATTTGCCTAAAATAGTTATATCACAATTTTGAGTTAAATGATTAGCATTTACATTATTATGACTATTGTAAAATGTTTTACGTTGCTGAGCTAATATGAACCAAACCTAGTATGATAAGTTTCCTTTCTTCCACTAATTTTTCTTTTCAAGCTGACTATATCATTTCAGGATAATCAGTGAAATTTAAACTCAATCATTAAATGTTGGAGATTTTTGAATGGTTCTTTTAATTATTCCTAGAATTATTCATATCTCACTTTTTATTTGTCTAAAGTCCCTAGAGCCATATTTCCCAAATGCTTCAATAGAGCTGTTCAATGCCCATTACTAATTTTTCTCCCTATGCTGAAACACTTCATCATTCTTAGTTCTCTTTCCCTCACTAGAACTCCTTTTTCAACTCCGTCGTCTTATTTCTTTCTGGCCTGGTTGGGTTCTAGGTTATAAGTACAGCTGATATCCTGGGCTTGCTCCTACCTGTCTTGTGTAGTAGATTCTGTGTGTCTGAGGTTTCCTGTCCTATGTAGACTTCTCCTGCCCTGCTTTTTCTTCCTGTAAACTTCCATAATTTTTATTCTAGGAGTGAGTCTTTCTTCATTATGCTTTAGACTCAGTGGGTTTTTAAAAATTTTTCATTGATAGTTCCCTCCGTGTTTATCTTTGTTCTCTCTTTTGGTGAAAGAGAAACTTATTAAATTTAATATTATTTAAAAAATTTTTAATTGACACATTTGCATACGTGAGTATGATACATGTGTGCAAGGTATGAGATCTCTGTTCTGTCATCTCTATTCTGTTGTAATGGAACTTAAATCATTTTTTTAAAAATTTTTGTTTTAGTTGTTGATGAACCTTTATTTTATTCATTTATTTATGTGGTGCTTAGAATCAAACCCAGTACCTCACACATGTGAGGCAAGCACTTAACCACTAAGCCACAACCCCAGCCCCTTAAATCATTTTAATGTTATAACTCTAGAATGAATTCTATTTTCTTATTTGCCTCCTATTTTCCATTTTTTTTGTCTTTTTGTTTTACTTGGAGAGATTCCTTGGCTGAGATCATATTCCAAACCTCACTGTTTTTCTTTTTGCTTTCATGTATATTTAAAAAATCCCAATAATGCCTCTTAACTCTAATTGCTATATAAAAAAAAGAGCCCTCATTTCTGTTTCATGGATGTACTATTTTCTTTTTACTCTTAGAGGACTTTAATGTGGATTTAAAAAGTTTCTTTTTTCCTTTCCTTGCAGTTTATTTCCTCCAAGTTCTTTATTTGCTTTTATAATCTCACTCTTTGGGGCTGAAATTTCCCCTAGATTTCTAGTGATCTGTAGTGGTCAATTCACACTTAAATATGAGGCACAAAAATGATGATAAAAAGCTCTCTGTAAACACAAGTTGGGCTTCTGGCAGGTGGTCAGATTGTTAGCAGACCTTCTTATCAGGGAGATCTTAAAGATTAGAGTCTGTTTTAGTCAGCTTTTTCATTAACTAAAGAGTAATTTTAGAGGAGGAAAAGTTTATTTGGCACCAATAGTTTCAGAGGTCCTGGTCCTTAGACAGCCCATGACATTTGCCCAAGATGAGGCGGAACATCATGGCAGAAGAAGGCTCAGGACATGGTAATCAGGAAGCAGAGAGGGAGCTCCAGTCATCAAGGACAAAATACAAACCCCAAAGTCACACTCCCAGTGACCCACCTCCTCTAGCTACACCCCTCCTGCCTACAGTTACCACTGAGTTAATCCATATCGGGGGTTAATGTACTGATTAGGTTAAAAAGCCGCATAACACAATCATTTCGTCTCTAAACTTTCTTGAATTGCCTTACACAATTTTTTGGGGATACCTCATATCTAAACCAAAAGAGCATCTCTAGGGCTTTTCTTTGGGTCACTGTCTTCTTCCCATAGAATCCCCCAGCCTCTTGCTTGAGAGGTATGTGGTGGACTATCAGCATCCTGGATGCGGGGTGGGGTATCTCTGTGGAAGCAGATTTGCACTTAATGCCTGGTTTTAGTTTGGCATCTCACCCCTGCCCGCTATTTTCAATGACTGAGTCTTATGATTGTAATGCTGAATAAAATGTCTTTCTAGATGAATCCCACTTTTTCTTTATTTGGTGCATTATAATTATAAGTAATAGAAGGGAGACCAATAGAATAGAGGAAGGGGATTGGGGGAGGGAAGTAGGGAAAAGGGGGGGTACTGAGGAATGGAACAAATTGTATCTCATGTATATATTATATTCATATAATATGTTAAAAGATAAAACCTTTCTAAATCTTATATATATATTTTTTTACAGGTGATATTTGAGGTCCTATAGCTGATAAGGTTAAAGAATTAGAACAAATAAACACTTTTAACATTTTGGGGAAGGCAAAAAATTATCTTACAAAGTTAGATGCAAGGAGAAAAACTAATTATAGAGAGAGGAAGGAGCCTTTTCTCAAGACAATGATGCTTCTGAGAGATGTATTTTTGGATCTGATAAATACGGCTGATGAAATAAGGAAAGATAAGTTGCTAAGCTGATGTTACCTGTACTCTATCGGTGAGTACATGGCTGCCCATATCTGGGCATAGGACAGCCCACATATGGGCAGCCATGGTGAAGGCAGAGTTTGTAGTTTAAAATCAGAGCAGATATGTGTTACAGGGCAAAGGACTGCTGTAAAACTGAGGCAGCATGGAGACTCCCTCTCCAGGCCCTGATTCTTGCAAGCATGCCTGAAACATTTCAGACATGTTGCTAAGAGTAATAAGCATAAGTTTATTAGAAGGGTGGGAAACGGTAAAGGGGACATTTTCAAGGGAAAAAATGGGTCCTCTCAGAAGAGAAGGACAGTGTGCCTTTCCTGTCCTCCAGTTTTACTGGGGTTCCCAGGGAAATTTCCAGAGAGTCCTGCCCAGGTTCAGATCTTGGTTTTTGACTGACAGCAGAATGACATCAAACTTCCAAGTTCCTATTGCATGTGATATCTTTAGAACACTTTGATCCACGTTGACCAGTTCTAATTAGAACCTATTCTTACAGATTTTATGGTTAGGGAGAAGTATCCTTACCTCTCTGAGACCTGGTCTGTAAAAGGGTCACAAAAGTCTACTCCCACTATCCTTGGCATGGTAACCTATGTTGTTCTTATTGGAGTTTTGGACCTGCATTTCTCCTGTAGATAGCAGGTTGTTTGCTGAGGAATGTAGCATATCCTGTGGACTTTAATCATTCAGTGCTGCAGGCAAATTGCTTTTTTTTCCCCCACATTTTTTTTATTGGTGCATTATGGTTGTATATAATGATGGGATTTACTGTCACATTCATACATGTGCACATTATGACAATATAATTTGGCCAATATCACTCCACAGTATCTTTCTTCCCCACGTCCCACCCCTATTTCCCTTTTCTCAACTGATCTCCTTTTGACCTTTGGTTTTTCATGAGATCCTCACATACCTTTCTTCTACATATGGGAGAAAGCATGACCTTTTACCTCATGAGTTTGACTTGTTTTGCTTAACCTAATGGTCTCTAGTTCCATTCATTTTCCTGTAAATAACATAATTTCATTTTTCTTTATGTCTGAATAAAACTCCATTTTGTGTACACTTCCATATTTTATTTATCCATTCATCTGCTGATGGACACCTAGGCTGGTTCCACAGTTTGCCTATTGTGAATTGTGCTGCTATAAACATGGGTATGCATGTATCACTATAGTATGCTGACTTTAATTCTTTAGGATAAATACTGTGGAGTGGTATAGCTGACTCATATGGTGTTCCATGCCTAGTCTTTTGAGGAACCTCCACACTGATTTCCATAGTAGTTGTACTAATTTACAATCCCACCAACAGTGTAAAGTGTTCCTTTTTTCTCCACATCCTCTCCAGTAGGTAAATTGCTTTTTAAAAGACAAAATATGTGGGGGTTAGCCCCCAGTGGGCTCCATTTATAGAATTATCCCCTAGCCTTGTGTGCCTACCATTCACTGCTATCTGTTCCCTATCAGATGAAACTTAGAACTCATGATGCAGACCCTGAAACCTAGAGGTCAGAAAGGGCCCACAAGAAAAAAGCAGAAGTCCTTCCTAAGAGCAGGGAGAAATTATGAGGAAGAGGGAGGTTAGAGCATGTAGCATGGTCAGGAACACCACCAAGGGAAGAGGCTAGGCTCTTTTGCTTGCTGCTCCACAAATATTTGGAGTCAAATTGGTAGTGTTATTGTTGGGGTGTTTGGTTGGGGTTCAGGTCCTTGGTGTCCTGCACAAAGAATTGAGCACAACACCGAAGTAACAGGCAAAGTACAGATTTATTTACACTCTGTAAGGTAGAGAGTAGTGGGCTGAGCAAGAGAGAGCAGCTCAAGGCCCCAATGTCTGGGAATTAGTGTCTAAATGCTGAGCCATGAGGTATTCTTTTCCTTATAGGGACCCCATTTGTTCCCATTGGTTACTTAGAAAACCTAATTAGAATACTGTCCAATTTGCCCCCATTGGTCATTTAAAAATACTGAAGCTGTGGCAGGAGTTGTCATGGTGATGGGACTCATCTCCGTGACATGACTCATTCCCTGTCTTGTCTTCCAGCAGCATCGGTCTTATACCCTGTTTCCACCATCTCTGAGTCCCCAGACCTCTACTAAACCTTTCCTACTGTTAAGGAAAATAGGTTATACCTAAAGCCAGCTTTAAAGAAGATAGGATTTTTGAAACAAAAAGTTTCTTCTATCTTTGGAGCCACTGAGGGTGAGGAAAGCTTTTAAAAGAGAAGAGGGGACAAAATGGGACAAAAGGCAGGAAATACACATATGTGGACTTAGTTAGCCTGTGATAGACAGGTCTGGGTAGGGGGCCATCTCCAGCTTTCTAGGCATCTGTCAGGTTAGGAGCAGTCTTTTTTCTCAGCATGAGGAGGTTGCTCTCAATTGTAGAGGGGCAAACTTCAGTCTGTTTCAATATTTTTAATGTAGAAGTGGGTCTTAGAAGCTGAGAACAAGAGATGCTAAGTGATTATGATAGCATTGACCCATAACCATGAACCATCTCCTTCTTGCTAAGAGATCAGTGAAACAAACCAGTGTCAGTGATACTGGTCTTAGAGATCAGGAACGGGTCCTTGTTCCCTGGTACTGAAGATTAAATACCTGAGAAACACCAAAGCAAGGGTAGAAAAGCAAGTTTTATTTAATAAAGTGATAGCAACAGATTTCTCCAAAGAGAAGGGGTCTTAGAGCGGGGTCTCCAATGGAGGGGCTGTGTCTTGCTCCTTTATAGACCCCAAAACCCCTCTTTTAATCATTGCCTTCTCTTTCTTCTCTGTGTACATGCCTGGGAACAGGGATGTAGGGGTTAATTGTTAGCAACTCAGAGTGCCCAGGAGTATGATCACAGAGGTTAACAACCCATTGTCCTCTGTTTGATAACTGGTGATAAGCAGTCAACATCCTCTCTTGAGGATCATTCATTACCTACAGGACTGCCTGACCTTTGTCCCTGCCTCAGTTTGCTGAGGAATGTGACATATCCTGTCCACTCAGGCCAGGCAGGGCTCAGGCAGATTGCTTTTTGGCAAAGAAGGCTTGATGGTGGTGGTGGGGTGTTAGGCACAGTGGGCTCGTTTAATAGAATTGTTTTCTAAACCTCATGTTTCCACCACTCTCATCTGTCCCCTTACATTGGTCTCCGTGTTCTGGGACATTGTCTCTTATACTAAATTGCTAAATCACAATTCTGTGAGGCCTTTGGAGGAGGGCTCTTCTGTTCCTTGGGATTGGCCACATGGCTGAGACTTGGGACTTCTGCAAGCCCAGTGGTGGTGTGAGCCTTTCTTTGCCATTAAGAGCAAGCACAAAGAGGGCTGGGGTTGTGGCTCAGTGGTGTTGCGCTTGCCTAGCATGCATGAGGCACTGGGTTCAATTCTCAGCACCACATACAAATGAATAAAATAAAGGTCCATCAACAACTAAAAAAATATTAAAAAAAAAATAAAGAGCAAGCCTAAGGCCTTTAGAACTAGAATGCTGGACAATATTCCTCTTCTCAATATTAACACCTCTGACAGGCTGGCTCTTCTTTCTGAAGAATGAGTAGTTGTTTTGTAGTTCTCCCAAAGGGTTCCTCTCCTACTTCCTCTGCTTCTCCCACAAGTTAGCCTTGTTTCTTTTCATTCCTCTGGAGAAGGATGAGCCAGTCCCTGGGACTAGACCCATCTAAAAGTTAACCTTTCCCAGCCCACACCTTAGGCTCTGCAGGGTCAGACCCAGTCTGCAGGAGGCTGGGTAAGAAGAGCTTGCTCCAACCTGATAGATACATGTATGGTATGTTACAGTGAAACCTACCAATTTTACCATTAATGTGTTTAAAAGTATGATAAAGAAAAGCTGGCTTCACTTTCATGGAGGTGCTGTTGGTAGGGGCAGGCAGACATGAGCAGTGAGAATATGAGGTTAAGGGAATAATTCTACAAAGTGGGCCCACTGTGCTGATTCCCACATTCTTTCTTTTCTACAAGGCAATTTACCTGAAGCCTGGCCTGGCTTAAGTGGGCAGGATATGCTACATTCCTCAGAAAACAATCTGTTATCTGCAGGGGAAATGCAGGTCCAAAATGCCAATAAGAAGAACACAGTTACCCCGAAGGGAGGCACTTTTGTGACCCTTAGACAGACCAGATCCCAGAACTTGGGGAAATAAGTATAATTCCTCATAACCACAAAAGCTGTAAGAACAAGTCACAAATAGAATTGGTCAGCATGGGTCAAAGTGACTTAGTCTGATGTCACCTGCTGTCAAAAGTCAAGAGGTAGTCCTGGATGAGACCCTCTGGAAATTTCCCTGAGACCCCAGTAAAACTAGAGGACAGAGAAACACTGTACCTCTCCACTGTAAGAGACCCCGTTCTCTCCCTTTCCTCTTTCCTTTGAATAGACTCACACCTGTTATTCTCAGTGACGTGTCTGAAATCTTTTAGCTTATTCACAAGAATACAGGTTTGAAAGGGGGGGAGATCTCTGAGCTGCCTCAGTTTGAATGGGAGACGCAGCCCTGTAACACTGATTTCCTGTAGCAGGTTCTGGTGTCTCCTAGCGGCAAGAGTAGTACTTCTCTGGTCCCCTGGGCAATCTGAGCGCAGACCAAGGGGCTTCTCCAAGCCCAGCTTTACTTTGGTTTCCTGGAAATTTTTTGAGTAAATTAATACGATTAAAAAATTCAAAATTTCTACTATTTTCTAATTGGTCTTATACTTAAATAGAATGATATAATGATAACATAAATAATATTATTTCCCCTCTAATCTTCATGTATATGATACTCAAGTTTTATCCTATGAATATGAACCCTTCATGGCTCTTTTCCATGAACTTTTTGGGGTTATATATAAACTAGTTTGAGAAATGAAGAATTTGAAAAAAGGATGTCAAACTGTGGCTAAGTTCTTTGGGCTCCACTCATGGGCAATGAAATTTAAGGTCACCAGCCTACTGTCTGAATTTCTGCTAATTTATAAAATAGGGAAGTTGGAATAAATTTTTTTCTCTCATTAGCACTTTTCTCTCCTGAATTACTCAGAATTTGTCTCAACATTCTGCTTCATTTATGCAAAATCATAGCCTCCCCCCTGCAATCTCCATTGATCTTCTATTTGCAATAACTATGACCAAATGATACTAGGCCTTCCTGTGGGGTTGTTCGGAGCCATCAAAAATAAAAGTTACTGCAAAGCTCTCTGCATTAAAGAGAGAATGACACAAAGTCATATTAATTAATTTTATGCCCATTTGGTTCTGGTTCCAACCTAGCCTTTTCATTTTAACATATAAATGTATTTATGTATGAATGTGAGTGTAATTAGGTTTGTCAAATTATTTCCTTGACTTAAAGTTTCTTCCAGGCATAATGCTTAAGAAAAATCAAAACAATTAATTAAAAAAGCAGCATTATTTTGACTAGTGGGTACCATCAGAAGAGAAATGTGAAGACCTACAGTGGCTGCAGGTATTTTGAAGACATGTATATGTGGGTCTGAAACACTGCCCTGGGTTTTCTATGTGCTAGGAGTTGATTCGATATCTCAATGATTGTGCTGGGATTTAGGAGTTTATTTTTCTCCTTCCTAGAGACTTATTTTTCAGAGAGGCAGAAGTCCTGAGGTAGAGTAGTTAGTCTTCCTACAAGACATTACTCCATGCTACATGGGATAATCTATAATGTACTCACAAGATCTGGATGCCAGCTCCATGGGAAAGGAACTTGGAGGACATTGTGGTTTCAAAACTGGACTCTCAGGCAAAGGCCCAGGCCCTGGAGAGAAAGATTTTAGCAAAGATCTCTGTCCAAGGAAACTCGTTCATCCACAGAGACATTTGCACCCTTGTTTTATGAGTGTCCTTATTATCCAATCAGTAGTATGAACAGAAAATGCGCTTTTCAAAAATTTGATTGTTTTCTGAGGGTTTGTTAGGGAAGAGTCCTACTCTGCTGAGCCTCCTACAGCCTACTTCTCCAGTCCCAGCCCCTCCAGTTCCAAGGACTCCCCAGTCTCCTGTCAAGTTGAATGAATTGCTGTTTCCTAACCAAAGCCATTATACACTTTAGCATTCCTTCTTTCTCTCCCCAGCTGTTCAAATTCTATTTATTCACTGTAACTCTATCATCATCCTCTGCAGGAATCCTCCTCTGGTGGCTTTGGGCGCCACAGGGCATGAGATGTTCACCATGTGCTAATACCCTCGCTCATCACTCCTCTCACATGGATTGTGATCTGGGGTTATAGTCTACTTTGTTGATAGGCTGGCATTCCAGGGAGGGAGTGGCTGGACCATATTCATTGCTGTATCCGCAACTTGATCCAGGCTCCATTAAGTGTTTGCTGAAATGACTATTGTATGTTGTGCTCAGTTAAACCTCTGCTTTTTCTGGACCATTTTGTCTTTAGTCTCTCAAAAATTAGTTATATCTGATATTGGTTTGAGTGCATGTGGTATGAAGCCAGTGTGCTTAGAGTAGTCATGTGTCTGCTGCTAACTAGCTGAGTGGTGCTCAGTCTGTTTCCCCATCAGTAAAATGGGGATGATAATAGAATTTAGCTCAAAGTTGAGAATTAAATGAGTTAATAATTGTGATACTAAAGGTAGATTTAATTTTATTTCATGCTGGGATTGAACCCAGAGCTTTGCTCCATGGTAAACATGTGCTCTTAGGCTATACCAATGTTCCCTAAAGATTTTTTTTTAATAAATAAAATGATTTTGGGGAATCTGAATGAACACAATGAAGGGTTCTGTACTCATATTGTACACAATGATTATATAGGATGCAAATTTACATCCTATATAATGATTATTAAAGATGATTTTAGAATAGCTCTTAGAAGGAGTGAAAACTTTTATTATCAGTTGAAAGACACCACAGGCCTTCAACTCAGGAAAATAAAGCATAATTTTAATGAACTCTTTACCTATTTTTTAAAAAATTTGCAGTTCTCATTTGATTATATCATAATCCAGTTAAAACTTGAATTATTTTCCTAAACCCCTTCCCATGCTTTACAAGGCCCTATGATCTGACCCTGCTCAACCCTGACGGCCTCAGTTCTTGCTCCCACTCCTGCTATCTTGCCTGTGCCAGCATGCAGTTCCAGATATGAACTCTTCTCAGTTGCTAAACCTTCCCCTGTGTTTCCTTAGTGCATCCTTCTCATCTGTATAAACCGACCTCCGCACAGTGCTCTGGTTTTCAATTCAGTTTAAGTATCACCTCTGGATTACTGTGGGGTTCCTTTGCTGCCCTAGCATGCTGCTCTCCCTCTATCAAACCATTGATCACACTTAGTGCCTTTTATTGCTTATCAGCCTTCCCCATCGAATTATAAACTCCAGCCAGGCAGAGACCAAGTCACTCTTGCTTACTGTTGTATCTGGAATATCTTGAACTAGGCTTGGCATGAAGTAGGTACTCAATACATACTTATTGAATGAATGTGTACTTTTAGAAATCAAAGACTTTTAACTCTAACCTAACACAGATTTCAACTATATGGGTGTCCCTGAGTCCTACCTTGTTGCATTGCAATAGTCTCTTAAGGCAGTGAGAAATTGACTTGATCTCCCATCCTGTTTATGGTGGGCAATCTAATCTCTAGCTCATTGGAGGGTGGTTTCATTTGGGCATCTCTGCGGACTTCTTTTTGCAATTCACTTCCTCTGCCTGCTGGCCTTTTTCTTTACTGCAACCTTCTTGGATGCCATCCCAATTCCATTGTTACTCAGGGTATTCCAACTCAGGACAGCACAGTGAGCAGTTTGAAATAAAATGACACATCCCAGTGTTCTTATTTTTGGGATTTTTCTTGTTCAGCTTTGGACTTGGACAGCAGGTTCCTATCATGATTCTGGGCCCTTCTTTGTCTTCTAAATCCTCAAATTCCTGTTAATTTCTTTTTTTAAAAAAAATTTTTTATTGTTGGTTGTTCAAAACATTACATAGTTCCTGTTAATTTCTTATGCAGATCCAGCCCAGCAGTTTCATTGTGTAGCTTTTACTCATCCAGGCTCTGTTCCTAGAATCTTTTTTTTTTTTTTTTAATGACCAAACATGTCCATAATCGCAAAGAGAAGGCGGGAGGGTCATGTTGACAGGATGGGCCTTACCATTCATTCTCAACTGTCTTCATCCTTAAGGCTGTGTGGCCTTTCCCATGTTGCTTCACTACCACCTGCTTCAAACTCATTTGTAATATGGTCATTGTAATGAGGGTCAAATGAGTTAATGCAAACAAACACCTAGAAAATTCCATTGCATATAGTGAGTACCTATTAAATCTGAAATTTTTTTCTCATTAAGATATTTTCATAGTAGAGAGTTCTCTTCCTGAGAGGAATTCTTCAGAAGGCTCTTTAAGGAACAGTTCTTTTTTTCACTGTAGTACCAGTTCTGGGTCGCCTATTCTAGGACACCTTCTGATGATTGTCCCCACGTGGGGCCTAGCTAAAAGGGCCAGGACAGGAGTAGACTGGGCTTAGTGCTTGATTCTATTTGCTTTCCCTGTGTGATCTTTTGAAATTAGTTAACTTTTAAAAAATTTTTGTTTGTATGTAAGGAACAAAATATTATGAACACATATAGATAGTAAGAAGGTTGCCATTGTGAAGCAAATTAACATATTCATCATCTCACATAGTTAACCATTTTTAAAAATTTTTTTAAAAAGTATTTAAGGGCTGGAGTTGTGGCTCAGTGGTAGAGTGCTCGCCTAGCATGTTCAAGACCCTGGGTTTGATCCTCAGCACCACATAAAAATAAATAAAATAAAGATATTGTTTTCAACTAAAAGATTTTTTAAATACTTATTTTTATTTAAAAAATGTGCATTATGGAAACAGAAAATCACAAGAAGCAAAGAAGTCAACCAATCACAAGCAGCTTGGTTGGGTGTGTCCACCTAAGTCCTGTATATTCATACACAATATCCCATTTCCTGTGAGTGAAATCTGGTATGCATCATGCTTTCCTATACATCATGAATATTCACCAATATTCATCATGAATATTTACCACCCCCAAAACTACATGAATATTGTTGATAACCAAGAATATACTACACCAACCCAATCTGTTAGCAAAAATTGTAATCCTGCCTTTATTGGGCACAGAAATTTTACTGACGGCAGAAATGGCAACAGGCCTCTAGACAGATGTATTGGCAGAGTTACAATGAAATACTGCATTCCCTTAATGCTCAATTGAAACGAAGACACAAAGCAACAGAGTACACCAAGAATAATGTTTCTAAGAGTTCATCATCAGATTTTTACTATTAAAATATTAGAAAGAAAGCATGTTGCCAGTGGAATAAAATATTTCAGAAAGTACAGCCAGAAGATGCACACCCATCAGTGACTCTCAACAAGATGTAAATCTGAATGTTCCTGCTCCCATCCCTCCCTGTGAGCCTCCTCCTGCCCCTCTGCTGCCGGCCTAAAGAACAAGTCCTGATACACACTGCCCAAGGGCATCAAAACTCCATGTCTAAGATGCATCTTTTCTATCAGTTATAGTCAAAAATATATTTCCAAGTTGGCTAATTCAGTAGCTCTATTTTTTACCATATACTGTCACCTCAGAACTTCTATGGGACTTAGATGTTGTGAAATAAACTATGAACTTTGTACACAATAAACACAAGTATTTTAACAAAAATGCACATATAGAGTGATTATAATATAAAATTGTATACCAGAAATGGAGATACTAGCAAAGAGCACTTCCTCTTGTCCCCTTTTATCATTAATTATTCAAATGACTAAGTTCAGGACTGCCCCTTGACTAACACAGGTTACTCCCAGAATACAGTTCTTCCCCCCAAAAAAGGACATTTACAAAGAGATTATTTTGCTACTTCTAACATACTTTGGACATGAGAACTCATCCTTTAATATCGAGCAACGTTAATTAAAATGCACATCTAGAACAATGTCTGGACAATCTGAACTAATCTAGGGGGCACAGGATGCTTTTCTCTGCATGCTTTCTCCTTCCCCTCCCCCCACCACACACAGAACCGACAACATGCTCTTAAAGACATTGAGTTCAACAATTCCATTCCCCAAAAGCAACCTTTCCTATGTGGTAACAAAAGACCCTTATTACTTTAGTCCTCTACTTTTACCATGTGCTGTGCAATTTTAGAATGCATTTTGACACATTATACACAAATGGAGCACAACTTCTTCCTCTGGATGAACATGGGGCATAGTCACTCCCATGATGTAATCATACATGTATATAGGGTAAGAGTGTTCATCTTATTCCACCTTCCTTCCCATCCCCATGGTCCCTCCCCTCCCCCACTTCCCTCTAAAGAATCCAAAGTTCCTTCAGTCTCCACTTCCCCATTATGGATTAGTAGTGAACTTATCAGAGAAAACATTTGGCCTTTGTTTTTTTGGGATTGGCTTATTTTGTAGCATGATATTCTCTAGCTCCATACATTTACCTGAAAATGCCATAATTCCATTCTTCTTAAAGACTGAGTAATATTCCATTGTGTATATATACACCACAGTTTCTTTATCCATTCATCTGTTGAAGGGTATCTAGGTTGGTTCCAAAGTTTAGCTATTGTGAATTGAGCTGCTATAGACACTTGATGTGGCTGTGTCACCGTAGTATGCTGTTTTTTAAGTCCTTTGGGTATAAACTGAGGAGTGGGATAGCTGGGTCAAATAGTGGTTCCATTCCCAGTTTTCTGAGGAATCTCCATACTGCTTTCCATATTGGCTGCACCAATTTGCAGTCCCACCAACAAGGTATGAATGTGCTTTTCTCTCCACATCCTTGCCAACACTTACTGTTTGTATTCTTGATAATTGGCATTCTGACTGGAGTGAGATGAAATCTTAAGTAGTTTTGATTTGCATTTATTTCTCTAATTGCTAGAGATGAACATTTTTTTCATGTTTGTTGGTTGATTGTATTTCTTCTGTGAAGTGTCTGTTTGGTTCCTTAGCTCATTTATTGACTGGGTAAATTTTCTTTTGGTGTTAAGTTTTTTGAGTTCTTAATATATCCTGGAAATTAGTGCTCTATCTGAGGTGCATGTGGTAAAGAATTTCTCCCATTCTGTTGGCTTTCTCTTCATGCTATTGTTTCCTTTGCTGAGAAGCTTTTTAGTTTGAGTCCATCCCATTTATGAATTCTTGATTTTACCTCTTGTGCTTTAAAAGTCTTGTTAAGGAAGTCGGTTCCTAAGCCAGCATGGTGGAGATTTGGTCCTACTTTTCCTTCCGTTAGGCACAGCCTCTCTGTTCTAGTGCCTAAGTCTTTGATCTACTTTGAGTTGATTTTTGTGCAGGATGATAGAAATTTAATTTCATTTTGCTACATATGGATTTCCAGTTTTCTCAGCACCATTTGTTGGAGTGGCAAGACAAAGTTTTCTTGCTATATACATATGCAGTTTCCTCAACACTATTATATGTAGCAATGGTTATGTCTGAAAGCATCACTCTGGCCTAGAATCTTCTATTTCTTCCACTTCCTTCGCTTCTACATCACAAATGATATAGGTACATGTGGCACTTAGGTTATGTTAGAGTTTCACATCCAAAAGTCCTTTTCAGAAAACTGCCTTTCCCAAATTTTAATGTAAAGTGTACAAAATATGTTAGCTTACTAACTTTTGACATCTTTTGGCAACCTCTTTAATACCTAGAGACTAGGTATTATAAAACTAGGACTTCTTTGTCCAGCATGTACACATATATACAGTGCAACAAAGATAGATAAAATGCACATAACATAGAGGGCAGTGGATAAGCTGAAAATTCTATTACAACAAAGCACCTTTTGCTGTTTCTTCCCTTCTACCTCCCTTAACCCATGGAACAAGTACAGACAGTATACTGTCAGGGATATTTAAATGATTTCATTTCCAAATGCAGTATTTCCTGTCAGCTTAAATCTATTTAGCATGAATCCCACATATAGTAAAATTCTTTAAGACTCAATTTCTTCATCAGTAAAATGAGCACCATGCTGCCCTCTGGGGTGTGTGTGTGTGTGTGTGTGTGTGTGGGCATTAAATGAGCAAATGTTTGTAAAGCACTTAGGACAGTATCTGGCATGTAATAAGTACTTCATAGCTGTGATTAATACATTAATTTATGTTTTTAAAGTAAGTGGCTATGGCAGATCAAACAGCTTCTGGAAGAATTAACTAGCTCACAGCACATGACGAAGTGAGGTGCTATCTTTTGTTTATTTGAGGAGGCTGTTAATCTTGAAGTTCAATGAAGCCCTTACAAAGGAGGTATGGGAAGATGCATGAGGTCCTTTATGTGAAAGGAATGGCAAAACTGTTCCATACAGTATTTCCACAGAAAGCTGCCCTTTTCTCAAGGGGCCACGGCTCCTGACTAGAGCTTTCCCATCTTCTTTGGTTAGTGCATGGATGAATGTCTCTTGCTATCCAGCAGGGAGGCTGAGTGAGACCCTAATGGAGCCATTGGCAGAGGATAAACCAAGACAGAAACAAAGCTGCATTCCAAATAATGCTCAGTGCCTTTTTTTTTTTTTTTTGATAGTTTCCATTATAATTCATTCCCATTAGAGGTACTTTGGACCATTTTAAAGCTATCACATTGTAATTTCAGAGCTGACTATAATCTTAAAAGAACACACACAGTTTCTTACCATTTTTTTTCCTGATTTTCTTTGAATTGTTAAGATTTTTCCATCCAGAATCCAAATTCCAAAACCAGTGAGGTGTTGAAATACTGCTCTGCATTTCATTTGAACACCAGAGACAACACAGCTCATAAAAACCACATGCTGATTGTATAAACACGTATATCAAAGAGGGTAGAGAATCAAAAATCGAAAGGAGGAAAAGACCTTTTGAGAATCAAATGGTCCTGAATTTAGTTTGACTCTTCAGTTAAGTTGTGTAAAATTTGAACAGTTGCCTCCTTGTCCAGGTGGCAGTTAGGTTGTACGACAAAGCATTAGAAGAAGAGCAGCGTGCAGACTACTAAAGGCAAGTGCCTCACATGCTTTTCACTTCACTGATTATTCCATGTCTGGGCCAAGATAAAAACAATTCCAAGTTTGTCAAATAAAGTCTCTTGCCAAGAGTCTTTGGACACAATTTTTACTATGTAGTAAAGCCTATGTGGCTACACCACATGGGCCACTTTGCAGATGATCTTGTAGTTCAGGCACACTGCAGAATTTATTCTTTTGAATCAGGCTTGTTGATAGTTTTAATTGAAATAGCTTTGGCTTCTAGAGTTTCTTTGTCATAACTACCTTAGGCAGCTCTGGACTAGAGAGGCAACAAGGACAAGGAATTTGATAGAATGACATTTTTTTTTTCCTTCTGCCTGCCACATGGTCTTTCTGCACTTCCCTAAGCTAGAGAAAAGGACTGGGTATAGACTGGAGCCTGTTTCCCCAGATGTACGTAGTAGGCTTCATGGTAGGTGTGGCTTGAATTTTTTCATTTATATGCTTCTACAAATGACCCAGTTACATCTACCCAATGAGAGCCCAAAGGTCCTGGTAATCATCTCACATGAACTGACCCTGAAATTCTGCCTCAGACCTCAATACCTCCTCATGTCAATCATAGTTCAAGGATTCCTGGGACATGTAGGGTTAGACAGTGAAGCTTTATTACTTTAGTCTATCTTCTTTTAACCTCTCTTGCTTATCTTTCAAACATGGAGATTTAGTGGACCATATGTTTATAAAATGCTTTTTTTTTTAAGAGAGAGAGAGAGAATTTTTTAATATTTATTTTTTAGTTCTTGGCGGACACAACATCTTTGTATGTGGTGCTGAGGATCGAACCCGGGCCGCACGCATGCCAGGCGAGCGTGCTACCGCTTGAGCCACACCCCCAGCCCTAAAATGCTTTTTAATTTACTGTTTCTATATTCAACCTAATCAACTCTTGGATTGGGTTCAAATAGTGGAGATGACTCTAGATCTTCTAACAACTACATGTTACTATTCTCCTTATATTCAGCTTGCTATGGTCATACCTTAGACTTCCACTAAAACACTGATTTTGTCTTCTCCTCATTCTGGGGGGATCCTTTATCATGTTTGGTGAAGATACTGGAGTTCTTCTCCCAATTCTGTTACCCTGCCTCCCTCATGTAAATCATGTTTCACATGAACTCTACTTTAACTTCCAATATAAACCTGAGGACTTGTATAATGTGTTTATCCTCAACTGTACCATGAGATAGATTCTATTATCTCCATTTAATTGATGAGGAAACACATTTAAGAGATTAAAATAATGGCTAGGAAGTGGAAGATGTGGGGTGTAGAACCTAGGCTCTCAACTCGTATATTATACTAGTCCCACTCTGCTGGGAGCCATTAGCCAAGTAGGTATGACAATTTCCTTGCCAGCGTACCCCATGTTGCTTAGTGGAAGGACTCGTGGAAATAGGACATTTTGCAGTGACATTGCATCTAAGGTGACCTTGCTCAAGGACCAGGGCGGATCCGGGTTTAGAGTGTTCCTGGTTTAGGACTATCCGGGTTTAGGGTGGTTCCAGGTTTAAGGTTATTCCTGCTGGGAATAGGGCGTATCCTGCTGCCTGAGTTCCCCTTGAGTTCTCATGGGATTCAGACAGTATTTTTTTGGGAGACAGAAGCCGAGTGGGGGTGGATTTCCCCAGAACGTGTTTCTAGAGTGCTGGTGTGAGTTCGGGAATAAAGAGTTGCTGTTTGAATCTACAAGCTGTGTGGTGGCTCGTGATTTTGTGCCCAGCCAGACTGCGGCACACTCACCTTAAACTGCTTTTAGCATCTTGAGTCTTGCTGTTGAAGTTAAGCACCAAAGTTTGACATTTTCCAGTGACTACTGGTGTCAAAGCTAAGCCAGGAATAGCAAGGAAGCTGGAATTATTCCTGAACTTAAATTCTCATATTTTAAAAAAAGTCTCATATAATTTTCACCTTGTCTTTGCATTACCATTTTTCCCCAAAGCATCTTTAATATTAAACTATTATTGTTCTTTTTGTTTCTCTATTTCCAGTGTCTATTGGGTATATATGGTTCTTCACATAGGGGGAATCTAGCAGAAGTATAAAGACCTCAATATTTTATTTCACTTATGGCTACTTTTTTTTAAAATCCATTAATTTCTTTATTTGTTCTAATTTGTTGTACACAAAGTAGAGTCATACCATTTGTGTCTTCATACATGTACCTAGGGTAACAATGTCCATCTCATTCCTCTATCTTTCCTACCCCCATTCCCCCTTCCTCCCCCTCTCTCTCCC
Source organism: Marmota marmota marmota (assembly GCF_001458135.2). Taxonomy (NCBI): domain Eukaryota; kingdom Metazoa; phylum Chordata; class Mammalia; order Rodentia; family Sciuridae; genus Marmota; species Marmota marmota. The sequence goes on from NW_025999900.1 coordinate 11,609,149, forward strand.
TTGCCCTGTCCAAAGTTCCTCCATTCCTCTCATGCTCCCCCTGCCCCCATTATGGATAAGCATCTACTTATCAGAAAACATTCAGCCTTTGGTTTTTTGGGATTGGCTAACTTCCCTTAGCATTATATTCTCTAACTCCATCCATTTACCTGAAAATGCCATGATTTTATTCTCTTTTAATGCTGGGTAATATTCCATTGTGTATATATGCCACATTTTCTTTATCCATTCATCTACTGAAGGGCATCTAGGTTGGTTCCACAATTTAACTATTGTGAATTGTGCTGCTGTAAACATTGATGTGGCTGCGTTACTATAGTACGCTGATTTTAAGTCCTTTGGGTATAAAGTGACAAGTGGGATAGCTGAGTCAAGTGGTGGTTCTGTTTCCAGTTTTCCAAGGAATCTCCTTACTGCTTTCCATATTGACTGCACCAATTTGCAGTCCCACCAGCAATGTATGAATGTGCCTTTTTCCCACATCTTGCCAACACTTAGTTTTGTATGTATTCTTTTTTTTTTTAAGAGAGTGAGAGAGGGAGAGAGAAAGAATTTTAATATTTATTTTTTTTTAGTTATCGGCAGACACAACATCTTTGTATGTGGTGCTGAGGATCGAACCCGGGCCGCACGCATGCCAGGCAAGCGCGCTACTGCTTGAGCCACATCCTAGCCCTGTATGTATTCTTAATAGCTGCCATTCTGACTGAATTGAGATGAAATCTTAGAGTAGTTTTGATTTGCATTTGTCTAATTGCTAGAGATGTCAAACATTTTTTCATATATTTGTTGATCAATTGTATACCATCTTCTGAGAAGTGTCTGTTCTGTTCCTTAGCCCATTTATTATTATTTTTTTGGTGTTAAGTTTTTTGAGTTTTTTATATATTATGGTGATTAATGCTCTATCTGATGTGTATGTGGTACACAATTTCTCTCATTCTGTAGGCTCTCTGTTCTCCTTTGTTTCTTTTGTCAAGAAGAAGTTTTCAGTTTGACTCCATCCCATTTATTGATTCTTGATTTTATTTCTTGTGTTATAGGAGTCTTGTTAAGGAAGTTGGGGCCTAATCTGACATGATGAAGATTTCAGCCTACTTTTTCTTCTATTACGTGCAGGGTCTCCTAGGTCCTTGATCCACTTTGAGTTGAGTTTTGTGCATGGTGAGAGATAGGAGCTTAATTTCATTTTGCTGCACATGTATTTTCAGTTTTCTCAGCACATTTGTTGAAGAGACTATCTTTTCTTCAATGTATGTTTTTGGTGCCTTTGTGTAGTATGAGATATGTATTTATGTGGGTTTGTCTCTGTATCCTCCATTCTGTAACATTGGTCTACAAGTCTTTTTTGGTGCCAAGACCATGTCATTTTTGTTACTATTGCTCTGTAGTATAGTTAAGGTCTGGAATTGTGAGGACTTATGGCTACTTTTTCCTTACCATGAAGAAAGTCACATATTTAAGTTTCAATGATAATCTGGGAAGAATAGTTGTCTCTTTCCACTTTGTGCCTCTATATAGAATACCCAAAACTGAGTACTGTGGTTGGAATCATTCTCCAAAAGTTCATGTATTGAAAACTGACCCTCCACATTTATATGTTAATGGATGTTGGACACAGGGCCTTTTGAACTTACTTATGGTTAGATGAGGTCATGAGAGTAGAGCCCTCATAATGGCATTAGTAGCTTCGAAAGAAGATGACAGACTTGTGCTGACTTTCTTGCTTCACCTAACCACATAATGCCCTCTGCTATGGCATGGTGCTCTTGGACTTCCTGGCCTCTAGAACTCCAAGTAAACTTCTGTCATTTATAAATTACCCAGTACCAAGTATTATGTTATGTAACAGAAAGTGGATGAAGACACCAGGTAATTTATAAAGAACAGAAATTTATTCTCTCACATTTCTGGAGGTTGGGAATCCAAGATCAAGGCACTGGTTATCAGGTCTGGGTTCTCTTACTGTGTCTATACATGGTAGAAGGTGGAAAAGAAAAAGAGGGGTAAACTCTGTTCTCATGTCACAGAAAAGTGAAGACCAACTCTCACAATCATTTTTTTATAATAGCATTTAATCCATTAGGGTCTCCCCAAAGGCCTCACCTCCCAACACTCTTGTTTTAGAGATTAACTTACCAACACATGAATTTTGGGGGGGGGACACATTCAAACCACAGCAAGGGCTTTCTTTAATATTCTTTTAAAAGTCTTCAAGAATAGATTTTCTGTAATTTGAGAGTAATATTTTCTAGAACAGAAGTAGAAAATTTTTTCCATTGACATTTTTAAATCTTAATTTATAGCTAATATTGCGTATGGCTCGTCTTTGATTTGAAAATCTGTTTTGAAGGGGCTTCAAAGACTGAAGGAGTCAAGTTGATGTGAAATATGATGATACTATTTTATTCATTAGAAAAGATCAGCATCTGCAAATGCCATAATTTTATTCTCTTTTAATGCTGAGTAATATTCCATTGTATATATATGCCACAGTTTCTTCCTCCATTCATCTATTGGAGGCCATTTAGGTTGCTTCCACAGTTTAGCTATTGTGAATTGAGCTGCTATAAATATTGATGTGGCCATGTCACTATAGAATGCTGATTTTAAGTCCTTTGTGAATAGACTGAGAAGTGGGATAGCTGGTTTGCTGGTAAATGGATGAAGTTGGAGAATATCATGCTGAGCGAAGTAAGCCAATCTCAAAAAACCAAGGGCTGAATGTTCTCTCTGATAAGTGGATGCTGATCCATAACCAGGAGTGGGGTGGGGGGTGGGGTGGGAAGAATGGAGGAACTTTGATTGGGCAAAGGAGAGAGAGGAAAGGGGGCATGGGGGCAGGAAAGATGGTGGAATGATATAGACATCATTACCCTAGGTACATGTATGACTGAAAATATGGTGTGACTCTACATTGTGTGCAACCAGCGAAATGAAAAGTTGTGCTTCATTTGTGTAAAATGATTCAAGCTGCATTCTGCTTTCTATAACTAGTTAGAATAAATAAATAATAATAAAAAAATCAGCACCTTTAGCAAGATTTTTGTGTTGCTTTGGGTGTGTGAAATTGTGTAGTAGGTATTTTTAGATACAAAAATACTAGAGTTTTATTGGCTTTGGGAATAGTAAAACAAAGTTTGGAACTCGGAATAGTTCCTGGGTGTCTGAGCCCTATAGTAGCAATATTCAAACAACTCTCTAATTTTATTTGAGACAAATCAGATGAACTGAGTACAAGTTTTCCCTGACATTTGTGTCTTAATAAAAATTATGGTTACTGAGATAATACGTGCACCACCAAACTACTATTTTATCCTAGATAAACAGAGCAAGTGTGCAATCACACAGTACTGACTCTGAAATCCCCAGATGTGCATGTGGTCTGATTTCTCTGGTGCATGTTCTGATTATATTTAGTCAAAATCCCCCAAAATTAGCCTTTCTGTTTTGCCTCTATTTAATGAGAATGCTTGGCTGTACTTGTTGAAGGAAGGCTAAGATTAGATGCACATTAATTTACTTCGAATGGCAATTGGAAGATCTATCACTATTATGATCCTAGGCTCTGTCATCTGTCAATTTGCCAAATTTGAAAAAATAAAGTGTGACCACTGCATAGTCTCCCATGAAAAAAATTAAATTTGCCTCAAATTTGTAGCATTAAAAAATATGTATCATGAATACTGAAGGGGGGTTGCTACATGTAATCCTCTTAGTTCAGATGGTTTTTGAGGAAAACAAATCCAACCAGGAATTTTCACATTACACAGTCAATTATGCAGAAACTTCACTACATCTAAAATCCAACTGTGACTGCTTCTGTTTATCCCTCTACCACGCAAGTCCACAATTTTGGAAGTGCACAACATATACTAATAGTTTGAGGGATTTTCTGGAAAGAAGATCTATCACACAGCAATGTTAAAAAGACTAAACCTCAAACTTATATAAATTATGCAACCCTGAGCTTGAGTTTATACCATTTCAAGAAATAAATAAACCCAGTGTCTAGGTGCTTTTGTCTAATCAATGGTGACTGTCTTTGTGAGGCTGGACTTCAGCATCCCATCTTTCCATCCCACTTCAACCTCTCCTCCTTCCATTGGAAGCTGGAGAAGATCTGAGATCAACCACTTAGGTTTGGTCAGTGTATTTTCACTGTAAGCCTATCTCAACCAGACATATGCACATTAATCCTTTAATCGGGGAATACTCTACATCCTATTCCAAACAAGTTTCTGACAAAGAATTATGCTTAGGAATTCATGCTCTTTAGTAATGGAAGCAAGGTTATTCTACCACAGTAAACCATGACATGATAACTATCTGGCATCCTTAGCAAAATAAAATCAGTCCCTCTATTGCCTTCATAGTTATTGTTGCAATCTCTCCAGATGAAGAAATAGTGATTCTCATTTTTGAGGAGATTGGTTTGATAGTGGCTTGATATTTCTTAAGGATCATACAATTCATAACCTGTATAGTCCAAAACACTGGAAATCTTTTTTAACCTCCAACCATTTTTGAGCATCTGTTTGGAATTTCTAGCCACTAGACATTCATTTGTTCATGCTGCTCTGTATCAGCAACTAAGCACTATGTGCATGAACAGCTGCTATTGCAACACAGTAGGTAGCTATTGGCTACCCTCTAACTTGCCCCAGAACTCACATTCTGATTGACTTTGAAGTCAAAGTGGTAGTTCTGAGTTTGCGTATTTATTTTCTATTACTGATATAACAAATTATCACAAAACTAATGGGCTGAATAATGGACATTTATGACTTTACAGTACTTCAGGAGTCCAACCTGAGTTTCACTGGAGTAAGATCAAGAAATCTTCAGGGCTGCCTTCCTTTCTGGGTATTTGAGAGGAGAATCCATTTCTCTGCCTTTTCCAGATTCTAGAGGCTGCCTGCACTACCTAGCCCTACTCCCTTCCTCCAAGGTCAGAGCCAGTAATTGCAGGTGTCTGCACATTGTCTCTCTGTGTCTGTCATCTGTCTCTCCCTCTTTCTCTAACCACTGTTGGAAAAGATTCTCCCCCTTTAAGGACTCAGATGATTAGATTGAGACCACACTAATAATTCAGCATAATCTCTTTATGGTCCATAATCAGTGTTTTTTTTTTTTTTTTTTGCCATGTGAGGTAGCATCTGTACATGTTCTGGGGTGTAGGATAAAGAGATCTGTGGGGGTAATTATTTCATCTACCACAGCAGGGTAGAAAGCTGTTATTCAATCCTTGTACAGTCTTTTCAAGTACATTTTAAATGAAAAACACTATGTATGAAAGTAGTCTCATTATTTAATAAATAAAAGATAAAGCCACATTCTTTGCTAATTTACTGATAGGCATATTAATAGATCTATTTGATATAGCATTTGGCTCCTAGAGGGCAAAATACTTTTCCATCATCGCAAAAGAAACAAACTGAGAGACTAAAATATTAATAACAATAGATTCAATAAATGGGAACTAAAGCCAGATCTATAGGCATGCCAAATTCTAGGAAAATGTAGACAATAATAATGTTCTGTATTGTATTTTGCTTCTTAGAAGGCAAACCCAAAAGGTCTTAACACAAAGAATTTACATGAATAAAAATAAGTGTATGTTTTTTGAGTACACATACACATACACATACTCTTTTTCTAAATAGTTTACTTTTTGACTGAATCTTGATCAAAATGGAAGATACTGGAATGCTTCAATATCCTAAAACAAACTAGATGAGAACATTTCTTATAGTTTGCTAGTTGGCACATAAGAAAAATGTCTAAAACAACACCCTGTTTTCTGAGCAGTTAAAGTGTTTCTGGTACAGAGATAACAATGATGGAATGTGGGTAAGTAATATTTTGACTATTACTTAGGGGATGAGGCTGCAGTGGGTGTATGTGTTGGGGTGCCAGACTTAACATGGGACATTACTTCCTTTTGTTTTAAATGTAATCACAGGCAAGCCCAGTACTTTCCTGGTTGTAGGAAAGGATAAGAGTGGAGGGAAAGGGGGAAAAAGGGAAAAAAATACCCAAGTTGGGTGAGTAGGAAGGGAAGAGAATAAATTCTTGTAAACACTTGCAATTTCCATTTAGGAAAAGAGAAAAAGTGCAATCTTGGATTTCAGCAATAATAGCTAATGACAAGAATCAGAAAGCATTATGGAGTGACAAGCACCGTGTTTTAAGTATGTTGTTTTGCTCACTGGATTCTCCATTTTCAGTGAGATAGGTATTATTGTGATTACCATTTTACACATGAGGAAATTGAGAGGAAAATTTAAAAACTTGCCTAAGGCCACACAGCTATTGGAGCCAGGATTTTAAACTCCATTTGTTTTATTTATTGTCTCCTGTCACCCCCAAGCTGGCTTGGATGGGAGGTGGGGGCATCTCGGTGGTAAAGATCTGCTGCCCACTTGGCCTCTCAAGGTTGTCCTGTGGGATAATGCTGTCATGAAGTTGCTCCATGTGACCACTTTTGGGAATTCCTATCCTCAGGGTGGAATGCTGCTGTGTGTGTGTTTGGATGGGAGCACTTGGGGCTACGGAGCAGAAGCTTGGGGTGAGGAACTGGAGGAGAGCCTTTCCTATGTGGCTTACATGGGAGGCTGGGCTGTCACTGCAGTTTCTGGGGGCACCACAAAAGGAAACGGGAACTGTAGAAGCTCTATGGGTGTGACAATGCTTCTTTCATGCAATGTCCCCAACCTGGCTCTGCATTTCAGCAAATGCAATGGGCATGTCCTGAGAGAGAGGCTGAAGTTTAAACTCTCCCTGGAGGGGGATGATGGTGTTGGACTGTTCTCTCCATCATGGCTGGGTGCACCAAGTTCAGGGCTTAAAATGATGCCGTCCCTGATCATGTAGAGGTAGCATTCAGTGTGTTAAAAATACACATAGTAGATGTATATGTATTTATTAGGCTTTTCCTTCACACACACACACACACACACAAAACCCCACAACTATGGAACCCAAATGAGCCCATTGGGTTCTGAGTTTATTTATTAAGCTAACAATTGTTTATTCATTTATTCAGTACATGGTCTATGGTAAGCACATTTTTTTCCATCCTTTGAGAGACAGCATGAGTGGCACATGGTTGGCATGAGATGAAATGTGAAACACATCCACCTAAGAGAAGTGAAAGACATGGTTTCCATAGATTTTAAATCCCTGTGGGAACTATATACATTCGAAGCCAAAGAAGTAAATTGTATTTTTAAATGGGGCAAATCCCGGAAAGGACAGAGTATTGAGAGTAGCAGTTCTTGGCAAAGATTTGGTTTAAATCCTGAGGTGCACTTGGAAGGAAATGTGGAAATAATTTGGAAGTGAGATTATTCCAGGCAGAGATTTCTGGGAAGGTGTGGGGTTGGGAATGAATGTCACTTGGCATGAACATGTCACTCGGGACAGCCAGAGGAACTGCAGAGCAGTTAGGAAGTTGGTGGCTGCCTGATGTGATGAAGCTGGTGAGGGACAACCTTCCCACAGGGTGTCTCATACAGAGTGGGAAAGGGTGTGGGTGGGCACGGTCAGAGTGGGGCTGGCTCACAGATAGCCTTGACCCCCTGAGGAAGGGGCTTGTGTTCAATTAGGGAGAATGAGAAGCTGTAGATTTAGGAAGACACCCAGTACCTACTTGTTGAACTAAGACAAATCTGGAAACAGTTTAAGAAAGGAATCAAAAGGGTGTTTAATCTGTAGTTCTTATTTGAGAATATTAACTCAGATACTACTGAAAACCAGAGAAGATTTTTTTCTGGGGCCTTGGGTTGTGGGGAGAGATACAGCATGAAAACTGACTGACTCTGTTCTTCCTCTTGTTTTGGTGGGAGCAATGTGGCAATGGGGGCACAATTTGCTGTGGGATTCTGGAATTCCCTGGGCCCCTGCTTGGGCTGATGTGGCTGCCTCATGTGTGGCTTTCATGAGAAGCATTTTGCTGACTTCCTGGAGTAAGAGGGTAAGCAGACAGGCTGTGGGAACCAACCCAGGACCTGGCAGAAGCCTGCACATCTCCTCTGGTGCAGTGAAGCTTTTGTTCTCCCAAGAGCACTGGGCCTTGTGTTTACTTCCTCTGGTACCCCCTCAGCCCAGATATTACAGACAGCCTGCAAGGAAGCCACTCTAAAGACCCACGTGGGGCCCATTAGAGCCTCAGCAGCAGTTCCTGGCGACTGCTGGAACAGCAAGACATCATTTCAGAGGCTCCAGTCTGTATCCGCAGTGTGAGAGCCGTTTTAATCTTGACTTTGCCTCCCTCATGCTTCATTGTGTTTAGAACCGGGGTGTTTTTCTGCCATTATTGGGTGATTTTCTTGCAAGGAAGCCATTTTATGAAAAATGCCTGATTATTGCTGCCAGAAAAATAATATCCAACAATTTGCTTTAAATGACATAGTCTTAAAAGTTAGTGTTATTCAGATAAATGCAAATAATTTCAACAATTACTCTGCATTTAATCACCATAAAATTAGGTCCTCCCCATGTCCCTTCTTTCACTCAGTGTGCGATAATGGAGTGTTTTAGCGAAGTAAATACTGAATGGAGTCTTGGAGGTATTTACCCCTTTTCTATCACGTCTCTTTGGAAACCCGATCCATTTCAGTAAAAACCAGTTGACTATTAAAGTGGCCCTGAGCAAATATTTATGCTGTTATATCCCAAGAGCCAATGGAGGGACATCACACATTCCTTCCAAGGGGTGAAGCTGTGACAGTCAAAACACTGTGACCAAAATACTTGACAAGAACAATGTTGAAGAAGAAAAGTTTCATTTTGGGCACACAGTCTCAGAGGTTTGGTCCATGGTCCACTGGCTCCATCGCTGTGGGCTGAGATGAAGCAGAACATCATGGAGGAAGGGCATGGTGGAGAAAAGCTACTCATCTCATGGCAGTCAGGACACAGAGATGAGAGCTAGGGGCAAAAGTAATTCCCAAGGACATGTCCCCAGTGATCTACCTCTTTCAGCCATGTGCCACCTGCCTACAGTTACCATCTAGTAATCCATTCAAGTTTTTTGTCCATGAAATGGATTAATCCACTGATGAGGTTACAGCTATCACAATCTAATCATTTCACCTCTGAACATTGCTTCATTAGCACATGAGCTTTTCAGGGGACACCTTATATCTAAACCATAACACCAGGGATCCCAAACCAAGAGAACTGAGCACAGAGGTGGGCTGTAGTAGGGGTCTTTGAGAGCTGAATTTTTCCTTTGCAAAGATGAAAGGTTCAATTAATGAAACCTTTTTAATTTTAAAAACTGGGTCTCGCTTTGTTGCCTAGGCTGCCCCTGAACTCTTGGACTAAAGTGATCCTCCTGCCTCAGCCTTCTGAGTAGTTGGGACCTCAGGTGTGTGCCATCATGCCTGGCTATGAAACCTTTCCAATGGGAGCAGGTCTCCGAGAACACAAAAGTGGGTTATACTTTGCTCACTTAAAGACTTCTGGGTGCCTCTGAAGGTTTAAATGGATCCTGTGCTCATAGGAAATGTGTGACACAAAGGTTTTCAACAGCTCACTGAAAGGGCTCAGTGAATGTTTCTGATCTGCTGGTATCCCAAAGGGTAAATCCAAGCCTTTCAGGTACTCAGCTCAGACTCTCACTAAAGTTTGTGGGTCATGGAATCACAGCTAAGTATAAAGATCCAGGCAATGTTTTCCCATATTAGCCAGAAGCAGCTAGGAGCTCTGTTACAAGCTTACGAAGATTTTGCCATTGTACACAACTTCTTTCCCAAGAACTTCCCAAACCCTCTTTATATAGCAAGGGTTAATATACCTATAGATACCTAGGACTGTTCTTTGATCTTCATTGTCTCTGGGAGAAATGATAATCTTTGATAACAAAAATACCAGTTGCATGTTATATCCATGAGCTTTCTGAATTGCTTTTCAGAAAAGAAATCCCATTCACAATATTTATTGAGCACCTACTAAGGTTAGGCATCATGCCTGGCACTTTTCATGGGTGAGTCCTCCCAGGTGTGGGCCCTGTGTGTGTTGTCTTGGCTGTTTCTGACCCCTATCTCTGGTGTGAGGGCAAGGTCATCTTTGGATGAAACTGTAGCATGCAAGGAATCACTGGGTGTGGCCACACTGTCCTCCTTGCAGTGGGTATAAAGTTTCCCTGTTAGCAAACCATTTAATTTGCTAGCATTCCTCCCATTACCTTCAGTACCCCCACCCTCACCCCAATATAATCTACACACCACTTGCATTAGAATAACCTGCTTGTCAAATATGCATCTATTAATTCAGAAGCTCTGGGAGCAGGGCCTGGGGATTTGCACTTTCGACAAACACTGAGGTCACTTGTTGGTATGTATTCTAAAGTTTGAGAACCAGTAGCTTAAAGTGTAAGATTTAAATTGCTTGGCCCACTGTAGGTGCCCTTTCACAGTATGGTCCTAGTTGATCTTTCTGGCTTCCTCTCCAGAATTTCTCACATCTTCTCCCTCCACAATGTGCTATTGTTCCTGCTATTCATTCCACCTCTCATGCCTTTTTTCCTTTCTCTATTGACCAATTCCTATTTATCCATCAAGACCCTGATCAAATACCAGTGTCCTTGTGAAGCCTTCCCCAGGCCTGGTGGGATGAGTTTGTTCTTCTATCTGGTCTTCTTCCTTCATGGCTCTTCCAGGCTGTGAGCCCTTCTAGGTAGGGAATGGATTTTTGGCACACTGCATGTAAAATCTACTGACTAGCATGAGTGTTCTATAAATACTGACAGATAGGATAACTCTAGTCTCTTGCATTGAAATACCTGTGTTGTCCTTATATAAAGAAGAGTCTTTGGCAGACAGTAATCAGTTCTATTTCCACTTTTCTTTCTTACTCCTAATCAATGACGCCTTGTGTTCTTTGGGGATGTGCTCTGCATCAATAATAGTTTGCATAATTTTGCATTTTCTGCATAATTCTATTTTGCTGCATAACAATGTGTCAGTTCATTTCCCCCTCTCTGTACCCTGGAAAGAAAGTCATCTGAAATGGCTGGCAATCTCACAAGTGTTTGCTCGTTAACATTACGTCTTGGAAAGATTCCCCAGAGGTATGCTAATAGGCGACAAGCAAAACAATAATAAAGAAAATCAAGGGAGGAAAAAAATATACACGCCTGCAAAACAGATTTGTAGCTTTCGGTGCTTACCAGTCACTCTGCTGCTCTGCCTCTGAGCTGTTAATTGTATGTAATTATGAAGTGCTGAACTATGAATGGTCCCGACTTAAAGCTGGGAACACTGAACCGAGGCTGTATTCAAATGATGCATTGATCTGTGAGGAGTGATATGCTGTTTACCATCTCAATGAGTTATTTACACCATAGTTTTATGATTCTTCAGATATTATTTTTAGTGGTGGAGAAACTTCAAGAAAAATGGTGCAGACTAGAGCATGTTCCACACCAGGAGTTTAGGGAATTGAATAAAAATAATATCTATTTTCATTAGTGTATGCCTCAAGACAGAGGATTTTCATTGTGATAATTTGGGCCTAAATCTTACCACAAATATTATGCAAATACTCTTAAAGCAAATGAAGAGAGTGTCTGGGAGCTGTAAGAAGAACCAACATCTCTAAGAGAGAGGCTGCGAGGTCCTAGAGGGCAGAGGAGGTTTTGAGTTGCCCTTTAAACCTGTCTTGAGTAGTTTGTGTAGCATGGGAGGTTTTGAAAAATGCCTTGATGGTTTCTTTTGAAAGTAATTTAGGGAAAGCCAAATTCTAGAAAAATGATAATTATTATCAGTTTCATTTTGCTATATTTTTATTATATTATCTAACCCTCGGAGAAAAGAAATTATTTTTTAAAATTTTATTTTAGTTGTTGATGAACACAATATCTTTACTCACTTATTTTTATGTGGTGCTGAGGATTGAACCCAGTGCCTCACACGTGTGTGGGCAGGTGCTCTATCACTGAGCTACAGCCCTAGTGCAAGGAATTCTTGTTAGAGAACATTGCCCATCATAAGATTACTATAGGAGGTCTCTGGGAGACTGAGTCTTTGTTTACTGGGTTCAAAGACACAAGTTCAAGGTCTACCACCTACTAGCTATGTAACTTTATAGTCTTGGTGAAGCTTCAGTTTTTGTAAATTTGTAAAAGGAGCATGATACCAATACATTTTCTATCTCAGAGTAATGTTCAGAGGATGAAATAAGATACTGCCTGAGAAAACGGTTTGTAAACTGGGATGTTTTATAATTGTAAGCTGTTACTATGGATCAATTTCTCCTCTTCCTCATACGTTTTCAGCTTACTGATCTAACAATTGCCATTTTTGTTGTTGTTACCCAAAATTGTGTTAGACACTTAAAATATACAGTTGATCCTTTGAATGATTCTTTGAGACAGATACCATGACTTCCCCCCTTTATAAACAGAAAATGGAGGTGGCAAGTCCCTTGTCAAAGTCACATGACTAGAGAAGGGGATGGTGTGGGAGGAGAGGTGGCATGTCTATCTGACTCTGTGTGGATGAAATCCATGCTCAATAGGAATGATAACACTTCACGTTCAGTAGACACTGATCATACTTCTCACAAAGGATTTCTACTTTTTGTTTAACCATTCTTTGTAAAACAGATTGCAAACCACATGCTTTGGTAAAGAAGATATACCTTAGCATTGTGATTCTCAGATAATCACTTCAGAAATTTGTGAAATGGGTAGATTCTAGGACCAGCCATTTGAAATTCAAAGGCAGTGTGAGGAGGACCTCAGAAGCTGCCTTTTGAAGAAGTTCTCCCAGGGAATCAGGAGGTTGGGGAACTGTGGTAAGGACATTGAGAGTCTGCGTTTCGGAAGCGGAAATTTTTCCTTTGCACAGAGTTCTTCACTATTACTTTCTGTTTATTCAGATAAATAACAGATGATGAGCCTTTCTAGAATAGTGTAGGCTGATTCAGGTGTGGTTACTGCTGGAAGTCATTAAAAAATCAAACCTATGCTAGTTTTTTTTTTTTTTCTTTCTGCTGGTCTTGCACAAAAGCAAGTAATAATTGCCTTAAATCAAAAGTAATGAAAAATTAGGACATGTTCAAATTTTTGAGACTCAAAGATGTGTTAAAGAAGTTTCTAGCTGCTCTAAGAATCATTAACTAGCATAAATCATAAAGAGCATTATTAGGGAGATTTTAAAAAGTTCTCCTTTTTCTGAGCAAGTAAATCAATAGAGACTTCAAAAAAGAAGAAATATTTATGGAAGTGTCTTCAATCCCAATAATAAATAAATATAAATTAAAGCAATAATTAACAAAAATTAAAGCAATAATATATTATTTTTTAGTTAAAAATTGGTATATATATATATACATATATATATATAAAAAAATAAAGATTATAGGTGCTAAGAGTATAGGCACATTTTAAACATTTTATATTGACTAGTTTAATCTCAACAATGACCTTATTAGAAACATACTATTATTCCAATTTTTCAGATAAGGAAATTAAAGTACATAGGTGACAGTCTTTTATGTACTGCAGGTGGGAGTAAAAATTGATAGTATCTTTTCATTGGAAGTTGGCAATATGTTCAAGAGTTTTGAAAACATTAACCTGGGGCTGGGGATATGGCTCAAGTGGTAGTGCGCTTGCCTGGCATGTGTGCGGCCCGGGTTCGATCCTCAGCACCACATACAAACAAAGAGGTTTGTCCGCCGAGAACTAAAAACAATAAATATTAAAACAGAAAAAAAAAAAAAACTTTAAAAAAAAAAAAAAGAAAACATTAACCTGATTTGAGTTTGTAATTCTATTTCTAGAAATTTACGAAAGTGATTTATCATTTTACAAGGATGTTCTGATAGCTTTATATGTAGAACAAAAAATGGAAACATTCTCATTGTTCAACAAGAGACAAATTGCCAAATAATGGCTTATCTTTGGGGTGGAATATAAGCAACCATTAAAAATCTTGTTTTTGCTGGATGTGGTAATGAACATCTGTAACCCCAGTGACTTGGGATGTTGAGGCAGGAGGATCACAAGCCTTGGCAACTTAGGGTTCAGTGACAGAACACTTGTGCTTCAGTGATAGAACACTTGTCTAGCATTATGAGCTGTTGGGTTCAATCCCCAGAAAGCAGGGGAAGAAAAACAATGGTTTTAAAAATCATCTAAAGCCATGGGAGTATGTTTACAGTAGAATAAGTTATAAAAAAGAAGACTCAAAATTCCATGCACAGAATTCTTCTACTATTATAAAATGCTAATATAAAACATGCATGGCTGTCATTCTAAGACCTTGGTAGGAATCACATAAAATATACATAAAGCTTTCACCTTTGTCATTTTTTAAAGCCATTAATCACTACTTAATCTTTTAAATTAAAGAGACATGGCATCAAGTTAAGGCACTGGGCCAGATCAGTTATTTTAAGCATCTCTCGACTACCCTATAACTCTGCTGGTGGGCTGGCCTGGCATGGGGATGTATGTCTCTCTTGTTTAGATGACTTGGCTGGGAGGGGCCCGAGGCTCAGGGACAGGAGCTGCCTTTCTGTAGATGTGGCAAAAGGCTTCTGTGGCTTTGGGTTGGCTTTCAAGGAGGGCTGGGTGAGATGCACCTTCAAGTAAAAATGGGCTCATGCCTGTCATTACTGTCAGGTTTTGCTGTAACTTTATGGATCCAGAATTGTGGAGTGTGTAGAGCTGGCTTGGTGCAAAGAACAAATGAAAAAACCCAGAACAAAAGCTGTGGCCCAAGACCACAGCTCGGCACACCTGGGGCTGGGATCAGTTTTTTGATTCTCAGAGTAGGATACTTTGAATGACATTAAATGGCCTTCCTTGCCCTAAGATAAGAGGCAGCAGTCCAGTGCTTTTTCGTGGGAAAAGCACTGCTGTCTGTCTAGGAAAACTGTCTAAAGCACAATCTCCTGATGTTTGAAGGAGTGATATATATGGTTTTGGAAATGGAAGTCAGGAGAATATTGTATCCCTGATGGGCACTTAATTGGGTAGTATTGGTTGGAGTTATTCAGAGGTATCTTGTGAGCTTCATGGTATGATGGAGGACACACAGACAGAAAATGACATATTTTGGTGTCTTGAAGACCTGGTCTTCAATCCCAGTTCTGCCTTTACCAATGCTATGCACTTGGGCCACTTATTTTTATGTCAGTCTGAAGACATGTGTCTTCTTTGTTAAAATATACATTATAATACTTATAAAACCATATAATAGTTATTTATAGGGTTTGTATTTGCTAATAAAACAGCAACCACTTTCATAGTGCTAGGCACTATTTTAAACACTTATGTTAACTAATTTAATTGTTATAAAACCTTATTAAGTAGATACTATAATTGTCCCCATTTTACTGATTGAATTTAATTATCCCAAAATCAATCCTCTAGGAAATGCTATGTTTGGATTTCTTTCTTTTTTATTTTGGTACTTTATGTGTTACCATTTAATTACATCCAAGTCCTTTTTATTTATTTTTGAGACAGTGTCTTGCTAAGTTGCTGAGGTTGGCTTTGAACTTGCAATCCTCTTGCTTCAGTCTCTGCAGTCACTGGGATTATAGGCATGTGCTACGGCACTCAGCTTGTGCTTGGATTTCAGTCCAGGAGGTTTGGCTCAGATTTATACTTAAATCATGACAGTGCTGCCTCACGTCAAATTAAATGGATAATATAGAGCATTTAGTATATGCATTTTCAATAAGTGTGGGGAAAACTAGTTATTGACAGGTAAAAAATATTTTTTTCATGTATAAAGCACAGATATTCATATAGTACAAACTCAAATGTTCAGTTCACTAAAAATTAATGGGGGATGAGAGTAATCAGGAAAAAATGTGTAGAAAGGCTCCTTGGGAGGGTAATAATGAATAACACAGAAATACTGGTGTAGGGCAAGGCTAGGTACACAGCAGGTATTTTATGAACCTTCTTTCCTCTTGTCATGCCATTTGGTTTGAGAAGTGGAAGGTGGCTGCATCCATGCAGTCCAAGTACTAAGTACTAAGTACTAAGGAAGAAATTTTTGTTTTAAATTTAACACAATGGGCTGAGAGGCAGAGCTGATCCAGCCACAGGATCTACACTGGAGCAGGAAACAAGGCAGAGAGGAATGAACTAGTGCTCTGAGATGCTGTTCCAAGTGCACGTTCAGCTTAGTTATTAAGCAGAATCATTGAAAAAATTATGCAAGATCTCAATGTCACAATCAGTCTGCTATTCAAGAACAGATGAATATTCAAACCTAACAAATACATGGGATAAATAATTTCTGCAGTAAGCATTACATATATCTTAGGCCCCAGGATAAATGCAAAACAAGTATAGATCTAAAGGGTATGGGGAAAATATCCCAGACAATTTATTTACATATAACATGTATCTGTGTACATATAAAATCTTATCTTTAAAAGAAAAAATTGTTACTGAAGTAGCACAATTAAGTACCTCCCACTTTTCTCCTCTGTTTGGAGTGGATTTTTTAATTCTTTTATTCTGGAGGTAGAATTAGTTATTCTATATTTTGCCTATCTGAACATTTTCATCCTGTGAATGTTCTATATGATGAGGATAAAATATCTTCTGTTATATTTGAGAAACTTTATAGAGCATACAGCAAACCTCTTCATGGATGTTTTAAATGAAATAAGACCTGCAGAGATCTCTTGGTAGATGGCAGATCTACCTACTTTACCTTTCTTTCTATTCTGCTAATGCACCTCTTGAGCCAAGCACATCTCTTACCAGGTATCTGTAGAGTCTCAAGATGGCTATTAGGGAGCTGAAAATAGTTATTTGTCAATAGATAGCTTTCTTAGCTAACTTTGCCAGAGGGAGCTTGAACCCCCCCCCCTCCCTTTTTTATAGAAAATGAGCCTTGATTCAGGGTCAAGAGGACACAAACCCTCTTTAACCACTTGTTTCCTTATGAGCTGAGGACCAGGAGAAACTCAAGAGAGTTCTCTTTGGAAAGTGCAGTCGTGATGAGTGCTATCATGAAGGATGCAATCCTCTTCTGCCCCATGTCTAGGTAGATACTTGGAAATGTTGTAAAATAGGAAAGAAAAAATACTTCCAACTTCCCAGCTTATCTCCCGCATCCCAGGCAGCCCACCCTAATCTTGATCTCTCTACAACAGCCTCAGGCACCATGCCTTTTTCCTATCCTGGGCTTAAAGCTGCTCTTGAAGGAGAAGGGAGAGTGCTACAGTTTGGATCTGTAATGTCTCCCCAATGCTCTTATGTTGAAACCCTGGTCTTCAGTGCAGCAATGTTCAGAAGTAGGGCTTTTGGGAATTGCTTGGATCTTGAGGGCTTTAACCTCATTAGTGGATTAATACATTGATACATTCATAGCTGATGGCATTATTGGGAGGTGGGAGAAACTGGAGGAGGTGGGATCTAGTTGAAGGGAGTGGGTCCTTGGGGGCATGCTCTTGGGGAACTATATCTCATTCCCTGGACCCTGCCATGTGTGCACACACATTCTTTCTGCCACACCCACCCCTCCTCCCCTTTGGTTCTTGGCTACCATGAAGTGAGCAGCTTTCTCCCACCATGCCATGCTCTTCCGTCACTGTGTTTCTGCCTTGCTGCAGGTCTAAAAGCAATGGAGCCAGCTGACGGAAACCTCTGAAACTGTGAGCCAAAAATAATTATTTTCTCTTTTTAAGTTGTTTTTCTCAGGCATTTTGTCAGTGAGGAAAAGTAGACTAAAAGACTAGGGACTGCTGTCATGAAATTTTCCTGCTATAAAATCACTTGATTTGGAGTAGATTTCTGAGTCATCAGCCAAACAAAAAATGACTAAGGATTGAGGAAGGTGGTTTGGCCCAGCGTGTCTTCATGGATTTTTATGGAATTATAGCAAGTTCTGATGGCTCTCTGTGAACTGCTGAGGGATGCTACAAATAGCTGCCTCATGTTGATGCTGGCAGGGCTGGTTCTGGTTCAACAGGAGACCATGCTTTTTTTTTTTTTTTAAAACCAACTCTCAGCTTCCATTTATATGGTAGCTGGGGGATTTGCCTTTTAGATCTGACTGTAGGTAATGTAGTTGGCAGAAGACCCTAGTCCTGTACTCTGAAAAACCAGGAACACATTTCTGCCAAGGCTGTGCTTCTCATAGGTGGCTTCCAGCCAATGGCTGAATGAGGCAGCAACAGGAAGGCAGGCCTATCTGGGAGATGTGGGACTCTCTGACAGGTGACTTTGCCTAAGGGACTTCCTGAAGGCCTTGTTGGTACACAGCTGCACTGCAGTGTAAGGTCCTTCTATCCAGTCTTTCCTTCCTTCATTCTCTTTCACGTGGGGTCAGAACTTCATTGCACTCTGGCAGCTTCTCAGGTCTGTTGTGTCTCCCTCCTCATTTCTGTTCTGGGGAATTTCCCCTGATCAATTTCTAGAACACTCATTCTGTTTGGCTCTCCTTCTTAGAGAACATACCCTCATGGTGCTCCAATTCCCAGTTGGTCATTTCCCACCTTCTTTCTTCTGTCCACTCACTTTACATCCACTCCTTAAAAACTCTTAGGAAAGATGATGGGAGATCAGCTATTTGGGGGTTACTTCCTCCAGTCATATTTGCATAATGAAATTTCCATATTTGTGGATTAAAAGTCTTTTCAGAATCTCAAAAGCCTTTTGGGTTCTCCAGAAACTGGGTCCTGTGAGTGACTGCTTAATCTGTATATATGGAAGGCTGGCCCTGGAGGAGGTGCTCTCATGGAAATGTCAGTGGTTTTGCAATTTGCTCCTTGAAAAATATTATGGGAACGTGAGATAGTTACTGTTGTGTGTAGCTGAGCCCTGGCCTTCTTTGGTCCAGAGTTTGGGGAGTTCTTTCATTTCCATTCAGGAATCTGGACTTACCGGGAATGGTTTTGGTTTGGGATTTGATACCCAGAGCTCTTCTCTAATTGTGGTCTGCCTTTCTCAGACCCCATTGGACTTCTGGGTGTTGTTCAGTAAAGTGTGATTGCTCTGAGGGACAGTAAGTGGATGACTACAGGGTGCTGAAAAGCAGGGAAGTGTGAAGAATAGGGAAATGTATCCCTCGTTCACAGGTAGGTGGCTGTTCTAAAAATGGTAATGCCTAACATCAAATACAGGCTGTAGTCCAGGCACTACTTAGTGCTTTACTCATAATGCTTCATTTAAATCTCCTTGTAACCTTGGGGGGTGGGGGTGGGGTGGGGATTAGCCTATCATCCCATTTTATAGCCAGAAACCTGAAGCTTGAAGAGATTAAGTGACTTGCTGAGGGTCACAAACCCAAGAAATGGCTAAGCCATGATTCAAAGCCAGGCTGTCTAATGACTCAACTATACTGCTTCTACTTCTTGCCAAATGTTTGAGCACTGATGTGTGTCACTCCCTTAATGCAATGGCTTGGAACTAAACATCAGCACACAAAACTGAGTGTTCTTTTGATGCATTTGTTGTCTATTTCCCTTCCCTATCCCTTCTTCCCCTTGCCCCCTTATTTCCTCCTTTTTTTTTTTTTTTTTAA
>NW_025999900.1:11628678-11676839 GCF_001458135.2 Marmota marmota marmota
ATTTTTTTTTTTTTTTTTTTTTTAAATTTTTAGTTGTAGACAAACACAATGCCTTTGTTTTTTTGTGGTGCTGAGGATCAAACCAGTGCCCTTCATATGCGAGGTAAGTGCTCTACCACTGAGCTACACCCCCAGCCCTTATTTCCTCCTTTTTATCTTTAAAGTCTGCATTGTGAATGTCCAGGCAACCCCTCAGGGATTGGTATCTAGGTTGGAGCTTAGCCACCAGGTCCTTGACAGTTGGCCCACACTTACTGGTGACCTGGAGAGAGGTACTGATTGCCTACTAAATGTCAGTCTCCTGGGGAGGGAGGAAGGAGTCTTTTATACAACAAGTGCAAAAGGAGAAGACGCAGGAGGCCAGGAGGCAGGCAGGCAGACATTTCTCAGGCCTCCTTCAGAGGGATGCAGCCTTAAAGGGTAAATCAGAGGAGAGAACCTGTTCCATCCACGGCCTGAGAGTCAGTACCCAAGATGAGATTCTCTAACCAGCTGCCAGGTCATCTGTGCCATCTGCAGACACCGGTGTTTGTTCCCTCCCTCTTTGTTAGTCTTGGATCTTGATCTCAATTGTTAATAAGGAGCCAGGGAGACAAAACACTGGGTATAAGCAGACACCAGGAATATTTTTATGTGCCCTTTTAGCTAAAAACTGTGTTGTGCTGCCAATAAAATCGGGTGACAGCTTTCTTCCAAGAATTTGTTTTCCTTGTCTGTTGTTTGAAAACGTTGCCATGTTTCAGTTGTACTTGAAAGGCAACAAATATGGCATAGTGTCAGACTCGGAAGACACCCATGATAATGGCATGACTTGTTTTTAAGTGACAAACAAAAGTCTTCCCAGAATGAAGAAATGAGTGGGTGGGAAAAACCTGTTTCTCAAAATGTGCTTGGTTGATAGTCCGAATGAAAGCTCCTGTTTCAAAACTTTCCTTCAATATCCATGAATGTCATGTGAAGAAAAAGGATGACATATTCAGAAAGGATGCTGTACACATCTTCATGGGCCAAATGCACGTATCTTGCACAGGGTAGTTGCCCAATAAGTTTTTCTTCATAATGATAACTGTATTAGTTTTCTATTGCTGTGTAACAAATTACTCCCAAACTCTGTGACTTACAACTATAACATTTATTATCTCATACAGTTTCAGTGGTCCAGAAGTTGAAGAGAGGTTTTGCTGGGTGATTTTGGCTTAGGAGCTCTCCTGAAGTTACTGTTGGCCAGGTCTGCTGTCCTCTGATAGCTTGAATAAAACTAGAGGATCTACTTATATGGTGTCTCACCCACATACCTGGCCAATTTGCACAGTTGTAAGAGGTCTTTGTTTCCTTGCCATGTAGACCCCATCCACGAGGCTGGTTGAATGTTTTTACAACATAGCAGCTGGTTTCCCCACAGACAGATGGGAGAGGGTGGAAGATGGAAGCCTCACTGTTTCGTGACTGACCTTTGGAAGTCATTCTTCATTTCTGCCATGGTTTGTATATTTAGAAGAGAGTCACCAAGTACAGACCACACTCAAGGGAAAGGAATTGAGTTCCACCAAAGGGAGGCATATCAAATAATTTGTGAACGTATTTGAAAACAACGATAATGAACTTTAATTGCACAAAAGGGATGGATTTAGAATAAATTCCTCACAAGAGTAGTTGCTTTCATTTGAGCATAAAAATGTTAGCCAGGTGTGGTGGCACACGCCTGTAATCCCAGTGGCTCAGGATGCTGAGGCAGGAGGATTGAGAGTTCAAAGCCAGCCTCAGCAACTTGGGTCTTATCTCAAAATATAAAAAGGGCTGGGGAAGGGCTTCAGTTGGTAAGCACCTCTGGGTTTAATACCTAGAACTGAAAAAGAAAAAAAAAACATTTCTGCCATCAACCCAAATAACATAACTCTGTGTTATTATCACAGAACAAATGAACATGAAGAGTGATGTATAATTATATTTTCATGGAAATGGATGAGAAGAGAATTTTTAAAAAAATTATGTATTTAAAAAATCGATGCATATTAATTGTGTTCATGAGGTACAATGTGGCATTTCAATACATGTCTACAATAGGTAACAATCAGATCTGAGTGATTTTGGCATATTTATCACTTTAGACATCATTTGTATTAACTATTTTGAAATATTCAGTAAGTTGTTCTCAACCATATTATTCGATTGTACTGTAGAACCTTTGGAGTTATTCCTCCTGTCCAACTGTACTCATTAACCTTTCTCTCTCTCTCCTTTCCCTCACCCCCTTTCCAGGTTCTGATAACCACTCTTCTATAGAGAAACTTTCTAATGTTAAAGGTGAGACGGATTTGCTCTTTAAGTTTTGGATGATGGTAGTCTTAGTTCGTTCAGGCTGCTATAACAAAATACCATATACTGGGTGTCTTATAAACAATACAAATTTGTTACTCACAGTTCTGGAATGTGGCAGGTCCAAGATCAGAGCACTAGCAGATGCAGTGTGGGGTGAGGGTTTGCTTGCTGATTCACACATGGTACCTTCTAGCTGAGTCTTCACCTGGTGGAGGTGGTAAGCTAATTCTCTGGGATCTCTTTTGTAAAGGCTCTGCCTCATGATCTGATCATCTCCACAGATCCCACCTCCTAATACCAACACATTGAGGGTTAGGATTTTAACATGAATTTTGAGGAGACGTAAACATTTGGACTGTAGCATTTCACTATTGGACTCCCCAAATTCATGTGTTTCTGACAGGCAGAAAGACAATTTTCCCTCTGTATCCATGGTTTCTGTATCCATGGATTCTACCAACTGCAGATGGAAAATGTTCTTAGGCCTACAAATGTTGTGTCTGCGCCGAATATGTATAGACCTTCCCCCTGTCATTATTCCCAAAACAATATAGTATAACAACTATTTACATAGTATTTGCATCATATTAGGTAGATGTGATTTAAAATATGTGGAGACTGTGTGTAGGTTACATGTGGACATTATGCCATTTTATATAAGGGACTTGAGCACCTGCAGATTTTGTTACCTGTATAAGTACTGGAACCAATCCCCCATGTATACTGGAGATGACTCTACATTCATTCCATCCTTATGGCTCTCAAATTCTTAAAGCATTCCAGCATCATGTCTAAAGTTCCATAAAAACATTGTTTAAATCAGATATGGATGAGACTCAAGATATGATTCAATGGTGAATTTTATTTTGAATTGAGTAGTAGAGACAAATTTGAGGCACTTCATTCATATAGATGTTTGGGTATGGGCTTTGGCCTCTTTATTTGCTCCCTGCCTTAGTATCAGAGTCCTAATTTGAATTTATTCCTCTTATTTCAAACTTTCTTTTAAAACAATCTTTGCTTTTGCTACAGCATGAGGCTTAGCCTTCTCTAGAATTGATATTGGATACAAATGTGATTGGAAATATGAGATGCTGGCACATTGTCAGAGGTTGGCAGAGAGAGCCTATTTCCTTTGTGATGTGGGTCCTTTTTCAATTTGAATTTTTTTTTTTAAATCCCAAAATGCTATATCTGATTTTGATCAAAGGCTAATTCTGACCTTGGGAGCATGAGAGCTTTACTTTATCTATTTAGGACTCTTTTTTTCAGCCCTAAAGATAGATCCGATAGTTCTTAGGATACTTTAACATCCTTGGCAAAAATAATTAGCACATTTCAAAGTCAAGCAGAAGATAGTAATTATTAGAGTTTTTTTTTTTTAATGAGTGGTAAATTAGTCATTCTCTCATCCAGAAATCCATTGTCATATCTTGATGGTCAGATGAAATGAATCAATGTGTGTGAAAGCATCATGGAAATATAAAGGGATATTAATTGCCACTCCCAAATTCCTCACAGCTGGCAAAGATTTTTCAATAAAATGGCTTTCTTTTTTTAAAAAAACATTTATTTTTTAGTTTTAGGTGGACACAATATCTTTATTTTATTTTTTATGTGGTGTTGAGGATTGAACCCAATGCCTCATGCATGCTAGGCAACTGCTCTATCTTTGAGCTGCAACCCCAGTTCCTAAAACGGCTTTCCTTGATAGAATTTGAAAGAAAAGGCTTTTTGCTCCAAATGAAGAAGGAGGTGGTGATCCTGTATCCAACCTGGGTCTCATTTTGGGTCTATTTTAATTTCAGTGGAAACCAGGTGTGGCTATGTCAGGGTAGCACAAATCCTCTGGTTGGCTGTTTCTCACATCTTTATTTGAGCTTTTGGGCTGAGCATTGGTAATGGCCCTTTAGTTATACCAGGCTGGTAATAACATGTTTACATGTGAGTGTTTCCAGTGATTCCTGGTGTGTTCAGGTCCTGGCCTATTGCTGACTTTCCCATCGTAGAGAATTTCCTTTTTGATATTGATTGTGGAACATCCCCCTTAGCTAATAAATCATGTACATATGCTGTATATATATAAACCTAATGAAAAGTCAATTTTAGCATCTCAGGGAAAGCATCCAGTACGAGCAAGCATGAGCTTCATCATGGAGAATCTAATGCCAATAGAAATTGACTCATAGGGTTTCCTTTACTGCATGTCACCAGGGCATCTGAGTAATTATTCCACACATCACATATGCCCTTAGATTTATTTGCCCTCAGACATGTTCCCCGGGCACTTCTGGGACAAGATCCATGAAGCAGAATGAATAATGTCTTGTGTGGGTACTGCTGAACTAAATCCAAGGTTGGCATTAGATTTAAAGTAGATGCCCCCATTGCATAATTAGACTAATCAAGATGGAGATTTAGGGGGCTTAACCAGAATTTGAAAGAACAGGTGTTCCATGATAAACTAAAATTTAGGTTTTTTTTTTATGTAAAGAAATCTGTAGTTTACTTTTTTTTTTTTTTTTTTTTTTTTAAAGCAAAGCACCTGTGAACTGAAATGGAGGGAGGATTTCTGAGGGTTTTTTTTTTTTTTTTTTTAATGATAATGCTTACCACTCTGATCCACAGCCTGAGCTGAAGTCTTTCTCTTCCTGCCATCCTTTCTGCCTCCCTCTTGCTTTTAATCTGTGCTCAGGGCTCAGTGCATGTTGATTTGCATGTTTGAATAGTAACACCTACTGAGGGGCTGGGCTCAGGAGACGCAATTTGGTTGCCGGCTTTTCCTACTGCGGAGCCCTGTCAGCATCTCGCATTGATTTGGAGTGTAATCAATGTTTCTCGTTACTGCTGTGCCTGCTCCTCCTGGGCGCTGATTTTCCTCCTCCAGCTCCGTTCTCTGGCATTGGTGTTGCAGCAGATTGCTGGGAAAAGCTCGATTTCACCCTGTGTAGATACTAGAGGGATCAGCTGGGGGGCCATTAATATGTTCTAGAGGGAAATAGCTCACACTATCTTTTTAAATCGAATAATTTCTTGCCTGTTTTGTAATTTATCATATCTTTTGTTTGAAATATTACAGTTCTCCAGCTAGGAATGACATATCTCTGTAACGGTACCCTTTGAACACTGGCTTGGTATTAGGAAAGCGATGATATGAACTTCTAATCAAAATTCACTGCGTGAGGTTCTGTCTTTTCAATAAGGACATTTCAAAACCTTGGTGAGGGGAAAAGCAATACACATCACCGTATCAGGCAAGTCCCTGATAATAGTGCTGAAGTCTACTGGAGGAATATTTTATTTTCATTGAGAAAGCAGCCCATTTTTTCAGTGCAAGGCCCCCTATAGTCTTTAATGATTGAAGCTAAGTTCTGTATTAGCTTTCTATGGAGGAATGCATTTGAGCAGTTCCCAGTGACTGATTGTGAGGCTAATGGACTCATCTCTTTGAGAGGGCTGAAGCCCTTGGAAATCTGCATCCCAGATGCTTCTTCCTTGGACACTTCTCTTCCAAATCCATCTGCTGCCAGCCATAATAGCATAATGGATGATTCTTTGGGAGGTTCTCTGTAGTCTCAGGGCAAACTTCCTATGAACTTTAAATACTTGTCTACCTTTGGACACAGGGGAATATGATTGGGTCATGAAAGCTCCTAGTGAGACTGGAAAAGTGGCATGAATAACACTTTTCCCCATTATCGCATCTTTTCATCTTTTTACTCCTTATTTTGTTTCCCACATAATGTTTTCAAAATAGCTATAGGAGCATTGTTTGAGGTTGCAACAGCTATTGTAATTCATACAAAGTAACTTTCTTTCCCCCTCAGATATTCTAGGTTGTGTATTTTTAAATCTGTCCATAGTTATTTCACATGAGTGGCTGTGTCTATTAGCTCCCCACTCCTACACTTTGGTTGGTTCTGTGTGTATAAGAACCTCTTTAAAGATATAAAAGTGCCCCGTGAGTGCTTTTGCCTGTGAAACCTTTTGTACAGGCTTTGGGTCCCTTTGTTGTGTGAACACTACAAGCTGAATATTCCCTATAAAATAGGCCTTGGACTTAAAAAAAAAAAAAAAAAAAAAAAAGGCTAGTTTGTCAATCTATTGATTGCCCCAGGCTAAGAAAGCTAATTCCTCAGCACTACCACTGCATGTATTGAGCAGGTTGATCCTTCTAGGTCAAATAACTCACATCGCTAAAATAATATTAAGGTTTGTTGTGGCATGAGCCAAATAGCTGAGAAAATCCATCATTATCACCTGATGCCTCTGCCTTTTAATTTATATCATAATAGAAAGACAGAGGAAGGAGCGAAGAAAAGTACAGGGAAATGTATTCAAAGTGATCTACAATGTTCTTAATAAAAATGCCCTTCCTTTATGAGCACCTGAATGGGCATATAAATATAACCAGCAACGGGAATTTTAATCAAAGCTTTACAGCCTTTTCTTTTTGGAGACTTTGACTTTCTAACCAAGTGAACTTCCTGAGAGAGTGTCTGGCTTCCCAACTCATCTTGAGAAGACGACTCATACTCTATTTTCATGTTGGCCCTGTACCAGTTTAGTTGGTCTTCTTTTGTATACCTCCCCAAGTGTTTTTTCTCATGACTATGATGAACGTTTCTTGAAAATTTTGAAAATTACTCAGAAAATGAAAGCAAGAGATTGGAAATGATCTTGCTTATGAATAGACGTACAGGGAATAGTACTCTTCATGTGATGCTCCTGGGCGCCTGTGGACTATGACCTACAGGCAGATTGTGTTCTTCTCAGCCTTCCTGGCTGTGCTGGATCATCTTTAGAGTTGCTCCTTTTCTATTTAGAATGCACAGTTCAGGATTCGACCAGACAGCATCTGTGCAACATTCACAAGTTTGGTGCTGGGAGGTATGTATCTGAAAATGGGGCAAAGTGTTCAAGGATCACAGTGGTGTTTCTCCTTTGAAGTAAAAACAGGCTGTGAATAAATGGAGAAAGAAACAGGGATCTCCAAGGGAGAAAAAAATGTCGAGAGAGATTTGGAGGTGTCATTAATAACTAAGTCCAGCACAAGCACTTTGTAAAGATGTCAAAAAAAAAAAAAAAAAGGGGGGGGCGGTTATGAAAAGAACAAAAGGTATAGGTAGGAAGATAAGATGAATGAAAATAATAAGAAACAGACATGGCCATAAGCTATAGAGGCAAGTAGTTGCAGGTTAATTTTCTGATGAGTTGCTTTCTCATCTTTACTTCCTACAATAGCAGAGACCTCAGTTTGAGAAATTGAGCTGTGTTTATCCCTAGATTTATTTGTTCTATCTGGGCAGGTAATTGGGTGATACTGTCACCATTTCAGAACTGAACCTACTCTCTGACTTCAGAAGCTACCCTGCAGTAAGATGTCACAATGGCAAACACATTTTAAAACATGTTTTAAAGGTATCATGCATTAAAATAGAACAGTGTAAATCCTGTCAGCTACCAAGAACATTCTGATAGGCAAAATGATTGGAATGTGTAGGCACTGGCACCTAGATTTTTCTTCTGGCCTAATGGTTCTCAAAATTATATCTGGGTAAGAATTCTGACTGCACAACTGAACACAAAATCATCATCACTGTACTTTGCAAGTACTTCTGTATTTGTTTTGTTTATATATGAATGATTTATTAATAACATTTATATATGTATATATGTAAATATAACATTTTTTTTGTATATATGTATACAATTTTAAGGGTAATGTTTATATTATTTAACTTGCTGATTTTAGAACCCAAGTGCCTGTAAACTGTGACTCCACTGCCGACCCTCACGTTATCCAGGAGACATTTTGCAAGAGGATTGAAAAGTGTCCTCAGAGAATGAGTGTGGAGAAAGGAGCAATTTGGGACAGCAAAGTGTCCTTGACACAGTTTACTTGTTGTTGTGCCTGCCTTACAGCAGTTAAGGGAACAGAATGAGAGGAAATGAGGACTCTTTTTGCTTGCTTTTTTGAGTGTATGGGAACTGAGAATTGGGTATGAAGGCCAAGCATTGGGATGCACCCACTAATCTCTGTAAATGAAAGGAAGAAGATGAGCATGTTACGATTGGGTAGAACTGGAAGCTTTGGCGGTATTCTTGGCAACAAGTAGATATGGCATTATAGCAATCCATGATAAGAGATTAAAAAAATGTGGTGGTTATATGGTAGGTGAGAGATCTCTTTGAGCAAACTTCCCAAGCTGTGATAGTAATAGCTACCATATGGCAGGTGCTTCAGAGATAATTTACCAAAGTGGTTAAGAGGTCTGAGTCTAGAGACCAACAGACTGGGTTTATATCCCAGTTCTGGCATTTCATAATTTTGAATTCTTGGACAAGGTAGTTACCTATTGGCTTTAAGTCTCAATTCCCCATGAGTAAAATAAGTAATAATTTTACTTACCTTGTGAGGTGGTGGTTAGGATTGATATAATAAAAGCACCTGCCACATATGAAAATTGTCAGTATTATTTCTCATATTTAGGGCAGTTCTCAGAAGGTGGCACACATGATAATTTTGAGGTGTTCATTCATCCACTCATAATTTATTGAGTGAGTTCTTTGAGTTGAGCACCAGGCCAGGTTCTCTGGGGATTTAGGAAGACAGTGAGCTGGAAAGTAGGTATGGCTGAAGAAAAGCTATTTCATGGAAGATGTGGCATCAGAATACTTGAATTGGATTGGGTTGTGACTGTGATTTGGGATAAAAAATTGCCACTATAAAATTGGACCTCAGTGTTCAAGTGGATATTACACTTGAGCAGGATTCAGCAACATTAAACCTTCTGTCATAAAGACAGAGGTAATGGCTTTTTGCAGGCAGAGTGGTAGAAATGCTTCAATTGTTAAGTATTTATATAACCCTTTATATTTGCAATGTATGCACTTTATCATTTTCCAGAAATTAATGTCTAGAAATATTTCCTTGTGGGAAGAGAATGTTTCTTGTAGGTTCTGTGCTGTACCTAACATACTTGGCAAATATTAAAGGGCCCTCGAGAAGGCTATCTGACAGAAAGGGAGCAAATTAGCTTTAAAGTAGAAGGAGAAGAGCTGCAGTGTCTCCCTGATTCTTTGAGTTGTCTTCCTCCAGACCCCTCTCTGGGTGCCTTAGAGAGTAACAGTCTCTTGCCAAGGCAGTGCCTTTCTCTTTGTGTGTTGCCCCAAGAGCTTGTTCCTGGGGTATGCGTGTCTAGGTTCCACTCCATTTCTTTCCCAATGTGATGACTCTTCCAGGGCTTTCTTCTTTGTTGGGCAAAGGTGTGGGGACATGGAGTGGCTAACAGGGCTCATAATGTGATGTGAGCAAGGTCAAGAGCTTGGTGCTCATGAGACTATGCAAGGATGAAGAGATTAAGAATATTGAGACTGCTTATATTTTCCCATGTGAAACTTGTATTTAATGAATACCATTACTCTATTTTTAACTAAAAGCCGGTTATATTTCCTTAGTCCTCCATTCGAATCATGATTTCTTTTCTGGGAGGTTATTTTGTTGTCTAGGTGTTATTTTTCTCCCTTCCTTCATTATATGTGCATAGTATTATTACTGTGGTATCTCTGTTTTGTCAGCTTGTGGACACTCCAATGTGACAAGTTTAACCCTCTCAACCAAGTAAAAGTGTAGGACTACTACTAGGTTTCTAGTTGGTGAGATAAAAGAATTAAGAGTTTTATCTGCAGGGGCTGGGGTTGTGGCTCACTGGTGAAGTGCTTGCCTTGTATGGGTCAGGCACTGCATTCTATCCTTAGCATCACATAAAAATAAGGTATAGCTAGGCATAGTGGCGTATGCTTCTGATCCCAGCAGCTCAGGAGGCAGAGGCAGGAGGATGGTGAGTTCAAAGCCAGCCTCAGCAACAGCAAGTGCTAAGCAACTTGGTGAGACCCTATCTCTAAATAAAATACAAAATAGGGCTGGGGATGTGGCTTAGTGGTTGAGTGCCCCCGAGTTTAATCCCTGGTAATGAAAAAAAAAAAGTCTTTTTTTTTTTTTTCAATCTGCAGAAAAGGACATGCAGGATTGTGAGATGTGATTGATAATGAAAAGAAAAAATACAATTTTATTTACTGTTTGAATAATTATTGTAGACATGGAGTTATGCATTTTACATATTTTCCCACATTTCAACCTCAAAACAACATTATGGGGAGAGTGTTATTTTTTATTTGCAGGAAACTGAGGTGTGGATAGAATAACTAACTTGCTCAAGATCACATGACTAGAAAAGATTGGAGATAGAATTTGAACTCACAACTGACTCCCAGGTATGCATTTTGGACCACTATGTAATGGGACCTCCTATAATGTGATGAGATCTCAAAACAAATCCACCAGGGTATGTTCATCCAAGTGGGGGCTGTTTCCTTCCAGAAGGCCACACACTTGCAACAGTGAAGCAGCTACTGCTGTTCTAAATAGTTTTGAAACTTTTTTGGGAGAAATTCTTTGGAATGTTGACAAATCTTTATCCTTTGAGGGGAGATTTGGCTTTTGTAAATGTCTAAAAGTCACTTGGAGTTTAGTCTGAAAAAGGTAGGTCATTAAGTTGGAGATTCCTAATTTTCCATTTAAATAAGATGTGATTACAAAGAATGTGAACTTCCTGTGTGATTTACACGCTGCTCTGATGGCAGCTCCAGAAACATTTTGGGTAATGGAAGCACAGCCGATGGAACGTGTACATCATTCTGAGGTGGTTATGCTGAGGGACATTATTGGGAAGTCCACATAGAGTCTAATCTCTTGGTTCTCACACAGTGCATATACACAGTTACACGCATGCAGATTGAGTTGACGAGCCTGTGAAACTATCTTGAAACATACTTTCTGGTTTTTTTAAAAAATGTCTATTTGATAGTGATGTGTTGTTTCAACAGCTATTTAGGCAGATTCCTTGCAAAATGTCCTATCAAGATGTCCCAAATTGCCATGTATTGAATTCCCTTTTGACTCCTCCATTCACATTACTTACAATTTATTCATTATGTAAATAAAGAAAAATGATCTTGTACATGCTTCCCGCTCTTTCCATTTCATAGTTATGAGATAGAGAAAAGGTTCGAAAGGAAGTGCTGAATGAGTGAACATTAATAGACTCACATATCAACCTATATAAAAAATGTATTTTTATGAAAATTGAAGCTACATGCTTTGAAGCACAGTACATTGAGGATAATGAAGCTTAAAGTAAAGTTTGAGTTCTGAAATATATGAAATAAGAACACAATAATACACAGTAGTACAAAAGTGAGAGGTACAATATATTGAAGCCCAGAAGAGTTTGAGTTTTTCCTTTTGGCAAAAACTTAATGTTTTTATGCTTTCAGAAAGTACTACAGTTGCCATGTAAGGGTGGTTTGGAGCCTGCTCATACAGGTGCACAAGAGCCTATTAAATTTGCAGGAATTTTGTGAGCCAGTTGAGGTAGTTTGAGAATTTTGAAATGGTATGAGTATTAACACCACAGAAACTGGCAAATGCTATAGTAATTTTTTCCCCTCCCTGAGAGTTGGTTGTTACCCATTCCTAGAGCACTAGAAGTATTAAGTATGTCTGCTTATATTTTATTTACCTTCACCTTCTGTTTGGAGAAATTTAAGTTTAATGCCATTAGAACATGCTAATTTGCTGGGCATGATGGTGTACACCAATAATCTCGGCAGTTTGGGAGGCTGAAGCAAGAGGATTCCAAGTTTGAGGCCAGCCTCAGCAACTTAGCAAGACCCTGTCTCAAAATGTAGCTCAGTGGTAAAGTTCTCCTAGGTTCAATCCCCAGGGTTTTTTTTTTTTTTTTAAGAACATGCATAATTTCCAGAACTATGCTTTATCTTTTCTACCAATAATCATTGGAAACACATATTGGAAACTATGAGTGTTTTTTTTGTTTGTTAATAAAGAAGCAATATGATTACTTCCCTGAACAACATGCCAGGTGACACATTGTGTTCTGTGACATTGTGAGTGTGATTGTGTGCAAGGCCTGAGAATCTCTGGAATTCTTGTACTTGGGAGGGAAGAAATATACTTGCTATCTTCCACTCTAGGAAGTTATGAGGATTCATAAGGATAAAAGAAAAGATGGGCTAAAAAGTAATGATGTTAATTTGCATAAACTGAACAATACCAAGAAACCTCATAATCTGATCTTTGTATCTCACATGTAGTGTCACTATGTTGCCACAAGAATTATTTAATATACAGAACAGATCTTCTACCTTTGACTGAATGTCATCTCCTTCAACAGCGTTCATTCCTTTGGGAGACAGGGCATTTATTTGAATAATGCTACTGTTGCTGAAAATAGGTTTGGACCTCCTTTTGAAGCTAAGTTCAGAATCACTTTGCAAACCAAACAAGGAGCCTCATCTAATTACTTTTGAGTCACAATTTATCTTGAACTCAGTATGATGTTACCTAACAAGGCCAAGCTTTTATTCATCAGACTTGACTTTAAATGACTTGGGGCGATTTTCAGAAATTAAACCTATTCTCAAAAGACAACTGCTATCACCAATGATCATTTAAACAAGAGGATGGGGAGGAAGAGAGAGTCTAGACTCTCTCATGCATTGTTTAAGAGTGTCATTTATACAATCTCTTTGGAGATAATTTAGATGTATTTATCAATTATAAATGAGTTTACCCTTTGACCCAGAAATAACACTTTTTGCAATTTATCTCAGACACATTCATAAAAATGCAGAGAGAATCTTGCACAGAATATTTATTGCAAGAGGAAAAGATTAGAGAAAACAAATATCCAATGATAGAAGATAATTAAAGAGCATCCACAAATTAGAACACTATTCCATCATTAGTAAGAGTGAGGCAGAGCTATGCATTAAGTAAACTAGGTACAGAACAGTGTACTACTGCTTTAAGAGTATAGGTACATATTCATTTACACATACATGTGGGTATACTTGTATTCTCTGGAAGGGCTTGAAGGAATGAATAGCACCTTACATCTAGGAAAGAAAACTAGGAAACACAGGCAAAAGCTTGAGAAGATAAATTTTCATCTTATAATATTTGAATATATAAATACACATTTTTCAAAAGACACATATGTGCCAGATGCAAGGCGATCCTCAGTTTCTAAAAGTTTTAAATAGTAGTAGTACCAGTATAGTAAATGTGTGTGACCTGTGATTGCTCCCTGAAGAGGTCCTAAGATGTTGTGTTAGTCCGCTTTTTGTCACTATGACAAAATACCTGAGAAAATCAACTCAGAGGAGGAAAGATTTATTTTGGTTCATGGTTTCAGAAATCTCAATCCATGGTTGGCTGGCTCCCTTGTTTCTGGGCTGGTGGCTAGGTGAACATGAGGCAAAAGGGTATGGAGAAAAGTTGCTCAACTTGTGGTAGCCAGGCAGTAGAGTGAAAGGGCAGGAGGACAGACAGACAGACAGACATAGGAACATAGGAAAGATCTGGGAATAAGATATAGTCCCCAAGACTATACTCCTAAGGACCTATTTCTGTTACTGCCACTTCTCAATTGTCTTTTCAGCTATGAATACGTCAGTGGATTACTCCATTGATGAGATCAGAGCCTTCATGAGCCAATCACTTCTCCAAAACTCACCTCTGAATATTGTTTTGCTGGAGACCAAGTCTTTAACATAAGAGTCATTGGGGGACATTCCAGATCCCAACTATGGCAGATGTATAAAATGTCCTGACATGTTTACTAAAGAAATGTGTCGTTACTTTAACCTCACCTTATATGGAGCTTCCACATTGGGAGGTAGTTGCTAAAGAAAAAAACAAAAACAAAAATGAAAAACAAAACAAACAAACAAAAAACAACTGTAAACTTGGACTTTGAAGATGTCCCAGGGCAGGGCCCTTATGTTTATTCACACAGAGAGCCTAGAATGCTGTCTGAGTCTTAGAGTTTATGTTGCTTGCAACTGAAAACTCTAAGTTAAGTAGGAATGGAGCTTATAAAAAGACTGTGAGACATTTCACAGAATCCTGGGAAGGAGGAAGAACCAGGCTCATCACTATGTATCCAGGATGACATCCCAAACACTGCAGAGTGAAAATGCCACTATCCCCTTCAAGGGGATATTTTGCTGCATTCAAAATGCCAATATGCCCTTCAAGGGCACGCCGTTGATGCCTCACATCCTTCCACTAGGCACCACCTCCCAATAGCACTATCAGCTGGGGACCAAGTCTTCAACGCAGGGGCTTTTGAGAGACATTTAAGATCCAAACTGTAACAGGCTCCAAAGTGTAAACCCCTCAACTGGAGAAGGTTGCCTTTCTTCATTTATAGGAAACTGCCACCTTCTGGAATAAGTTCAGTAGCCAGGTGATACTCTGGCTTGCAGGAAACTCAGAGTAGCTGTTGCAAATGTGTGTGTGTGTTTTTTTTTCTCCTGAGTATTTGAATTTCCCTCTTTTTCCTTGAAGAAAACGAGTACTGGATAGTACTTGTTTGGGTTACCCAATAATTCAATAAGATTTTAATCATTTGAGTGTGAGAATGTTTTCACATGTGGAAGTCCATGTACATTGATAAATGGAAGGTGTGGATCCAGGAGGATACTGAAATCCCAGTGGAGACTCTAGTGTTTCAGATGCTCAACAGTGGAATTGTAGCAGTCTGTGGGAGGACAGGTATAAAATATCAAGGATGAATCTCGAAGGTGCCTTTAAGTTAGGGAGTCCACCATCAGAAGGAATTAAAAATAAAGGTTATAACTTCTCTCAAATTTAGTGGCACTCCTGTTTTGACGGGTTTCAAGAAGCTATTGAACAGTTATGGGAGTTTTTGAGACCTTTCAATTTTGTATAAGAAAAGAAATTACGCCAATACTTTTAATGTGTTAGCTCTTCAAGAGGAGCTCTTCAAACATTTGCAATGAGACCTAAACTGTAAATTGTATCTTTAACTTGCAAAAATACATTACATAGGTTGAACAAAATGGTGTATGTACTTGTGAAAAATGTCTTTGATCATTTCCACTGGAGTCTGAGATTTGAAAGTACTCCTGTCCTATTTCAGATCCCAAAGGGTCTTACTGACTCATGTTTGATTTATTTCTTAATTTTTCTCAAAGTACATAGAAAATGCTGGTTTTCAATAGCTATTCTTAAGGACAACCCTACCTGCTGGGTTTTCCTTCTTTTGCCAGTTTGTCTTGCCTCCTTCTTCCCCTTTGCTCATTGGGAATGTGGTCTTTTCACTGAAAAGACCCCTTTCTTGCCATTGTACTTACTGCTTGCTCCTTGGGGCTGTGGGTGCTTACAGAATTTGCCTCTGTATCCTGTCATCCAGTATCTCCTCCAGGGTGTTCTCAAGATGATGATTGTGTTAACTGGTTTGTGCCAATGGATTTTTCTATGTTTGGGGGGAAGACATTACAATTACTCCTTCAGTCTCTTTGTCCATGACTATCTTTGTGCAGTACTGAATTGTGATTTAACAACAGAATACGTATCATAATTGAACTTCTCTCTAGGCCAGAGTGACCTTGTACAGCGCCTACAATTAACTAGAGCCAGCGTATAAATGTGGCTGTAAATGACCAGGCTGAAGGTTAATTTAA
Organism: Marmota marmota marmota; assembly: GCF_001458135.2. Classification (NCBI taxonomy): domain Eukaryota; kingdom Metazoa; phylum Chordata; class Mammalia; order Rodentia; family Sciuridae; genus Marmota; species Marmota marmota. The sequence continues at coordinate 11,644,573 of NW_025999900.1, forward strand.
ATACATGAGCAGTTAAAAATGGAACAGTTTGTCTTTTAGCCAAGCTAGGGCATTTTATGATTCATAAATGCTTCTAAAAATAGAGATGTGCAATATATAGATACCAACTGAAAAAACAGCCCTTTCCCTTATGTCACCAGAAGCTTGGCAATACTCAGGGCAAGCTCGTCATCTGTCCCTATGCTCATGTTTCTTCTCTCAATATTTTTTATTTCTGTAAATGACCTCATCAATATCCAACTGACCTAGGCTCAAGATCTCTGAGTCATTTTAGGAATTTTCTTGTTTGTCCCCTATTTCTGGTCATATTCCAGATCTTGTCCATTCTTCTGATCAAAACATGTCATCTTGGCACAGGACCTGTGCTTTCCTCTCACTACTCACTTTCACAGCCCTGGTTCAAGGCCTGTTGCAGTATTGCATTAACCATCTGCCTCATCTATGCTTCAGTCTCCATTGCTTCAATACACCTTGTGTTCAACTTTATCAGTGGGTCCCATTCTCCTAGCATATTGTTGTTCTTCAAAATTCTGATTCCAGCTTCAAAAACTTCTATTGATTCTGCATAGGTAAATCTCACCCAGGACCTGCGCAGATGAGATGAACTGGGTTTTAAAGAGCTGGTTGCAACATTAAGCTAAGAAATCGGTGAAAAATCATGCAACACAGACATAAGTTTTTCAAATTGAGGGCGTGATGGCTCTATGACTTTAAGGGTCAGCTTCCATGCTAGAAAGAGAATGTGAGCCTAGGTTTCCTTTGTTTTATAGTAGGGACATCAGAGGCAGGGATAAGGTTTCAAGGGTGGAGTCTTGCTTCCTGATGTCTTGTGGTCAGCAGATCGATTGACATCTTGGCAAGTCACACCCATCTCGGGTGTTGTGTGGGATCTTAGGTAGAGCTAGAGGAGGGAAGCACACCTGCATCATGCGATCACTCCCTGACAGGGAGCCTGCCTATCCCCTCGTTTGGCTATTATGCTCAATATTTCACACATATAGCCCATGGACGGCTCGTGATAGGTAAATTTCTGCATTAGTCAGTTTTTCATCATTGTGACCAAAATACTTGACAAGAACAACTTAGAGGACAAAAATTTATTTGGCTCACTGTTCCAGAGGTTTTGGCCTTGGTTGGTGGGGTCTATTGCTTTGGGACCAAAGTAAGGTGGATCATCGTGGTGGAAGGGCACAGTGGAGGAAAGCTGCTCCATTCGAGGCAGCCAGGCAGCAGAGAAAGAAAGAGGGAGAGCCCTACAGGGAAGATGCACCCTTCCAGGGCATGCATGAAATGACTCACCTCCTCCAGCCATGCCCCATCTGTCTGTAGTTACTACTCAGTTAATGCACTCAAACTAGGATGGGCTAATTGGATTACAGCTCTCACAATCCAATAATTTCACCAGTGAACATTTTTGCCTTTACACAGGAGTGTTTTGGGGATACTCATGTCCAAACCACAACAAACTCCAAATGTGTTGATCTAGCTTTTAAGGTTTTGCTTAATTGCACCCACATTTGTCTCTTACCCCTCTTCATGAATCCAGTCTCCAGGAAGAGGATAATTTTCTTCTTCATTGGCTTCTGTTCACATTGTCCCCTAATTGCCCCCATTCCCATGGCCTGATATTCAAGTCATACTTGTTCCTCAAGGCACACCTCCAGAATCATACCCTGATGAAGTCGTCCTTGTCCATTTCTGTCCATATTGGCTGGACCATTCTTTGAGCTCAAAGGCTCTGTAGTATGTGGAAACTGTCAGACGCTGATCTGGGGCAGTTTCACAAGGTATCTGGTGCACAATGAAAATAAAAAGAAGCTGAGACATGGTTGTTGGTAGGCCTGGACCAGGACTTCAGGATTTTTTGAGTCCTGACAGTATAACTCTCGTATACAGCACTGGGTAACGTCCTTGTATGGCTATTTAACAATGTATAAGTTCAATTCTTCAATAATCTTATAAGCTCTTCATGATAAGGACCACTCTGTTCTTTTCATTCTTACTTTCTCAACCACCAAGTTAAAACAATTCAACCGTTGAGAGCTAAATTGATGGACAGTTTTCTGTACCTTGGTAGTATCTCAACAAGAGCACAAGCTTTGGAGGAGGGAGCAAACCTTTACTGAAGGCTGCTTATAGCTGAGCACTGGCTCAGGGAAACAGGTTTTTTCCTTTCAGTTTCCATTTCTGGTGCTCTTTTATCTCAGATTTCACAGTCAAAAGTGATTTTCGAGTGTGTCTGACTTACATTTTTCTAGTGAGGGGGCTAGTGCTCTCGTTTCTCTTTCCTCTTGAAGTGGTTAAATTTCTTCTGTCTCCCTCCGAGTTTGGGTAAGTAGCCACAGTGGTAGTTAGACAAGAATCCCATGTGAGAATAGGATTGACGTTTGGACTTTATAGAATTAAAAGTCATCTAAAGATTTAGAAATGAGTCATGTTTCAGCTGGCATAGCTATGGAATACATGTTTTGCATATTTTCTTGTAGAAAAGGCATTTCCCCCCATGTTGAATCAGGAGGCAGATCTGTGGGATTCAATTTAAAACTTTTAATAGGCAATCAGTATCATCCTACATTCAATGCATAACCACAGGATGCTCAGCACTGCCAGGGACGCTGTAAATAATGGGCCCTTAACAATTGCACCTAAAATATCCTTAGCTAATTTACTGGAGTGACAACTGCCATCTGTGTGGTGTTAGAGCACTTTAAAGTGGCCAAAGTTCTGATTTGTTTGACTTGTTTAAAAGCACAGATCATTGTTTTTACTCTAAGCAGGTGAAAGGGGCAATATTTCAGTCACTCTTAAATTATTTCAGGAGTCCATTTCTGAAGGGAAGGCATTTAAATCCCATGTCCCAAATGAACACACAGAGATCGTACATTTCCATCCTCACCCTGGAAACACCTCTTAAGTGCCACTCCCTCTTTGTCCTCTTGCTTTCCTGCTCACAAACCTACTTACTAAGTGACCAAAAAATCCCAATCCCCCCTGGTTGCCTTTTATGATTGTACCCTCTGCTCTCCATTCTGTGGAGTGTCTCCCTGCAACATTCATCTCTCATAAACCTCATTCATCACATAAGTGATGGTGGTTCCTGATAAATGAGTCAGAATTCTAGGCCTGCTAGAATGGGGAGTAGTAGGGTTGGCATCTCTCTGCTCCTGAGTCAGGTCTTGGGAGTGTGGTGGGCCCTGCGCCCTTTCTGACATCTCTTGCAGTCCAGGAAAACTGAGGAACTGAGAAGAGATGGTAAGCGAGATACCTCACAGTATTGAGTTAACAATCTTTCCTTGGAATCTAGTAGACCTCTGCATGGCCTCCACAGGGGAGTTGAGACCTCATCTGCCGCTGAATCTTCCTTCTCACACCTTTCCATTTCATAAATGAGTGAGCTTGACTACCAGAGCCCATGGACACTTGCCCCAGTCATCCAGCTATTAAATGCAAGATGTCCTGACCCCAATCTATCCTTCTTCCTTTTATTACTCTTCTGGGCTATAAAGGCTCTTCATAGCCTGATCTCTCCGCTCAGCTTTGGCTCTCACAACTCTCAGACCCAGTCTGCATTCTGATCAGAGCAGACTTTTTATTGCCATGTGAAAATGAAACTGCTCTCTGGGACTGTATTCCTAGCCTCTTTGGCCTGTGATGCTATCCTGTCTTCCTGTCAGGTAAGTTCTACTCATTTGTGTTGGAAAGGATGTGGGTTTTAGGACTGGGTATTTAATCAGCCACTACCTGAGGAGTTTTTTTTTTTTTTTTTTTTTTTCTTCTCACAGGATGCTTGGGTTAACTGAGGCAGTAGGTAAAAATAAGTTGTTCACTTCCTGGAACATCAAATATCATAAACAGTATCAATAGCCTTTCTTTATTACCATCTCAATGTTCACATAGTTGGCAGTGTTTTTCTGGACCCCTCTCTCACTTCAGATTCCCACCTTCTTGGTTCAACCCATAGTTATGTTTTCTGATGTTTAGTCTGGGTGGTAATTATTAGTATTTTCTCTCTCTCCTTGTAAGAGGGCTATCCATCTCCACCTAATTGATGTTGGGCTCGATCATGTGGCTGATGGAGTGTGAACAAATGTGACACATGCTGGATACTTAGAGAAACCTGTGTTTCTTTCCACTCTCTCCCATTCCTTCTGCCACAAGAATGGCTTGCAGCAAACTGGGGCTGCTCCTTCAGCTTGAGTGCTAGGTGAGAAAATATGTGTCGTGGTAGTTGACCTAAACCATGAGCATAAAACCAGTTTTATTGTTATGAATCTGTGAAATTGTGGGGATGGTCTCCTGTGAAGATTTACCAATAAGCTCCTGTTTCCTCTGTTAGTGTTATTTCCCAAAGAGATTTAAACACCTTTATATAGTAAATTTATGTATTCAAGGAATTTAACAGGATTTAGTTCTACAAAAATGGCCTCCAAGTCTCTATTCTGCTGGGTTAAGTGGGACAGAGTATGATGAACTTTGGCCAGTTTTGAAATTCCTCTCTCCATATAATGCCCTAAGACTATACTACGGTTTTTAGTGGTGCTCAGGGCTCTGGAGCCATGGGTTTTGCTCAGATGACCATCATGCCTGTAGACATGACATCTCTAGGTCTGGTGGTTCTCTCTGGCTATACTAGGGGCACAAGCCTTCAGGGCTGCCATGATGTAGGTGCGATCCATGACTGTTCCTTTCTCTCTTGCTCCTGGGTTGTCAGGAAGCCAAGACTAGATGCCTCTACTTGGGACACACAGACCCTCTCCCTCTATCCATTCTCTTCTTAATATAGAAGTGTTTCCTTCCAGTCTTGGAGCAATCCTTCCACTTTCCCTTCCAAGTTTCTATAAAAAATTCAGTCTTTGCCACCAAGCCCTTTTCCCACAGAAGTTGAAAAGGCTTGTTTTCCTGCTGGACACCTGTTTGCCCCAAGGCAAGGGACATAGGGCTGCCAGCACCTGATTGACCTAGGTGGACAGGACAGGGAAGAATCAGGAAACTAAAGCAAGTTGTATTTCAAATTGTTATTTCACTATTTTTTTTTCCCCCCACTTTAGAGCAGAGTTTCCCAACCTTTGGCACTGTTGACATTTGGGCTGGATGAATCTTTGTTGTGGGAGACTGTCCTGTTCAGTGTATATTGCCAGGCAGCATGCCTGGCCTCTACCTGCTGGTGCCAGGAGAATTCTCCTCCTACCTGTGACACCCCCAAATGTCCCCAGACATTGCTAAGTGTGTGTGTGTGTGTGTGTGTGTGTGTGCGCGCGCGCGCGCGCGCGCCTGTGTGTTGTTTTAGTCAGCTTTTTTGCTTCTATGACTAAAAGACCTGACTAGGACAGTTTTTGAGGAGGAAAATTTATTTGGGAGCTCATGGTTTCAGAGTTCTCAGTCCATGGACAGCAGGCTCCATTCCTCAGGGCTCAAGGTGAGGCTGAACATCATGGCGGAAGGGTGTGGTGGAGGGAAATGACTTACATGATGATCAGAAAGCAGAGAGACTCCACTCACCAGATACAAAATATACACCCCAAAGGCATGTTTTCAATGCCCACCTCCTCCAGCTACATTCTGCAGGCCACTCAAGTCAGTTCAGTCAGGGGATTAATTCACTGATTGGGTTAAGACTCTCATAACCCAATCAGTTCTTTTCTAAACCTTCTTGCATCATCTCACACATGAGCTTTTGCGGGAAACCTCACATCCAAACCTTAACAGCAGGGCACCAAATCATATCCAGTTGAGAACTACTAATTTAGTGAATGAACTGAGCTGTTACCTTTGATGTTCCCAAGACTTAGCAGAATATTTAACTCTTAGTAGGTACCTAATATATATTTTCCGATTGAAGGAATTTTTTTTTTCTTCCCTACCCCTTTGTAGATAGCCAAGGTATATGGGTTAATTCTCAATCTAGTTACTGCTACTGAGCAATCCTAATGAAATTATGAAATCAGCTACTCAAAAAATGTGGTGATTAACACAAAATTGGTTGCAGAAGAACATTTATGAAAAGGAGTAACAAATACTTTATATGCCAAAGGCTATAACTCCCAGGAGTGCATAAGTCAATTGCAGAATTCTGCCACGGGCCCACTCCCAGAGTTCAGTGCTTGAGGGATTTGCAAGGAGGAAGAAGCTGGAAAGGTGAGTTGAAGTTCCCCCATGCTAAGAAAGCTGCATATGCTGTGATGGATCTTGTTCCTTGGAAGACCTTTCTGCATCGAAAGGAGCATTTCCCTTGAAAGATGTGTGCTTCAACTTGAAGTTTTCTTAGCAGGACAGAAGGTTCCACATTGGGCAAGAAAAGAGATTAAACATTCTTCGAGTAGGGGAGGTGACTCTTGTACTTATGCAGGTTACAGTTGAGAAAGGAATTACTGAAAAATTGTTATTTATATTTCACAGGAAATTTTCCTACCTCTCTCCTTGGGCACAATGGCAACCCAATTATGAAGGCAAACAAACTAGCTGGGGATTGGCATTGCTCATGTTCCATGCTGCTCGCTGCCTGGTTAATATGAATGCAGGTGCTTTTATCTTTAGATACACAACAGATAGTCTGTCATCTCAAGCTTTTAGAAATTTAAATATGTAAGCACTAGACAGAGCAGGTATCTTTGCAAACTTTCTTAATAATAGACTGCTGTTCAGTGCCTGGGGTACAATTTAGTGGGTACATCTCATTTTGGCACGTGTGTGAAAAGGAAAGCCCTATGTAGTAGGATTACTTTACCAATCTGATGTTTCAGAAATAGCTGAGATTTAAATTACCATGGGGCTACATTATTAAAGTAAGAGATTTATACAGTTTACACTACAAATCCCTGGAGAGATAAATGTGCTTATATTATGGGTAAAACCAGAAAGGTAAATGGCCAGTCTGGACGCCATTTTCTTTTAAGTGGTATTTTAGTTGTATGAAGATTTCTTAAGGGCAAAAGCAGATAGAGGAATGTTTAATCAGAATGTGAAAAATTAGACTCGGAGGGAGACAAGAATTTTATAAAAGGCTTATTTTTTAGACAATAAACTATGACTACTAATCCTTGAATAGATTTTTTTTTAACCTTTTAGAGGACTCAACCAGGGAGTGGTATGCTGATAATTTGGTGACTTACTGTTTCTTTTTCTTCCTGATTGTTATCACTGTCAGCAGGGATCCCACCCTGCCTGGAATATTCTCCTCCCAAAGGGTGCTTGAGGACTCAACATATCCCATGACCTTCCTCCTTTCCAACCTTTACTGCCAACTTGAAGACATTTCAGACTTACCTTTCCTGGGTCTTGCCATCCTGATGGTGCTTCTTGTTTTCTTCTCTCCTAGTTATATGAATTGCTTTCTGGAGATCAAGCACCAGACTCCTCTTGTTCACAAATTCTTCTTTCTTCACATAAACTGATCAATATATCGACTCTCTTGCTAGTGTGTCCTCAAATATATTTAATTTCAGAATTTGCTTTCAGAATGCAGTTGTATCCATATATTCCAGAGCATGTTGTAGGGAATATAGCTAAATGGGATGTTAATAGAAATCACGTGGCAAACGGACCCTTGTTAAAATATTTAGAAGTCTTGTGTAGACCAAGTTTTGCCATCTCTTGAATCCCTTTCACCAGAACTTCTCAATGATGTAAGTATTAAAGATGGAAAAATAATACATGGTATTTCCACATATTACTTACAGGTTGTTTTTCTTGTAACAACTATTAACATCCCACAGAATTAATATTTCATAAATCAAAATGGACTTTGGGAATGCTAAGTTAGATTACGTGTGTGGATGACGCTGGCTATGCAAATGCTTGGAATGAAGTGAGTAATGGCTTTTAGAGGTGGAGAATAAAGGCACTAATGACAAGTTAGTACCTTCTTGGTAATGCTCCCTTACTATCTAGCAAATCTGACCAAGTTCCATGTAGGCACTGAGATCTTATTAGACAGGGTAAAGAATTCAGGGGATGTGAAATGAGGAAATAGCTTTGACAGTGCTGTGCTAAATTTTTAGAAAACAAGAAGAAGAGATGGAAATATAATTATTTGAAAATTTAACAAATATTTATTGAGTACTCAGTATGAACTGAAGATAGAGTTTATAGGAATGAAGTCACCAAATAGAACCTAGTCAGCTAGCTGAAGTTCAGAGTTCAATTGTGGTATGGCTTGGATCTGGAATGTCCCCCCAAAGGCTCATGTCTTGAAAGCAAAATCTTTGTTGCTTCAAGGTTCAGAGGCGGATTTTTTAGGCAATGATTAGCTGACAAGGGCTCTGACCTCACAGGTGGATTAATCCATTGACAGCTGAATGGATTACTGGGAGGTGGGACCTGGTTGGAGGAAGCAGGTCACTGGGGGTGTGCCCTGGAAGGTTTTATCTTGTCCCTGGCCTCCTTCTTTCTCTTTCTGCTTCCTAGCTACCATGAGCTGGGCAGCTTTTCTCCATCAGCCTTTCTGTGAGCATAGGTAGTTAGCTAGAGATGAGCAGGAATGGGAGAAGGGGAGAATGAGAGAAGGGGGTAGCTGTCAAAGGGCCCCTGACCAGCAACTGACCCAGAAGATGCAATACCCATCATGTATTGGACAAATTTCCTCTTCCCTGGTGGGCAGACTTTTCACTCTTGAAGATTGTGGACATATATTGTGTTCACAAGGTCACATATGCACCCAGAAGCTGCTCTGTGAGTCAATTATTACATGACCTTCTGCTAGTGACAGTAGGCCAGAGGGCAAAGTGACCCAAGTGCACATGCCTTCAGTTTTCACAGTGCAGGCACATGACTTCCCCCCAGATAGGCAGCAGCTGTTGTAAGTGCTGTTCCCAGAAAGGTGGAGTCACCTGCTCTTCCAAGGTTTTGTGCTACTGCAAGCTCCCACCTTGAATCCTGACAAAAGCCTAAAGCCTAATCATTGCAGCACATTTTGGTTTATAACTGATCTGTCCCCACCCCCCAGGGTGTATCTCACTTTCACTTCTTTCTTTTACTTTGCAATAAACCTGCTCTAAAAAACATCCCTTACTTGCTGTACTTCTGTTTTTGTGCTGGGGTAATTGCCCTCATTTCAGGCCTTACACCCAAGGACCAAGATCACTTCACGGTTGACTCTCACTCTCTGATAACATTCTTACCATGATGTTCTGCCTCACTTCAGGTCCAGAGTAATGGAGCTGTCTGACCATGGATTGAGGCCTCTGAAAACATGAGACAAAATGAACTTTTCCTTTTTTTTTTTTTTGTTCTCAGGTATTTTGGATACAGTGATGAAAAGCTGATTAGCATATGTGAAGAGAAAGAGAATAGAAAACCAGACACTTAGGATTTGTGCAGATCTGAGAAGAATGGAGAGGGGATGTCTTGCCAGAGTGGAACTGCTCAGGAGTAGCCTAGTGATTTTGCCCTGGGGGCAAAAACAGTCTCTAGAATTTGCAAACCCTGTTGCTCAGCAGGATGTGGGCTTTGACAAAATCCTGGCATCTCAGTGAGAGCACAAACAGCTGGAGGTGGCTGAGGGCTGACATTACTGTCCACGCCTTGATGGAAAGGAGCAAACTCCTTATTGCATAGTGACTTCTGGGATTTCAAGAGCAGAGAACCCCATCATAGAAGAACTTCCCTTCTTATTTGCTCTTGAGAAATACCTATCAAATTTCTATGATCATTTCTGTCCTTTACCTTCTTCTTGAATTAACTCCCACTCACATTATTTTATTTCTAATCACTCTTCAAAGACAGGCATATTGAAGTACTTGGGGGGAAAAAAAGGCAATTTGAATTCTCTGGAACAGTTCCTTATTCTTCCTGCCAAGTATGTCCTATGTCCACAGCAGGAAGTTAAATTAGCAAATCCATGAATCAGGGTTTTAATTATACATTTATCTGAAAGAAAAATGCTAGCTTCCCTCCAACCTATACCTTATTTGTGGGAATCACAGCATGATTTTGACTGAATTTGGGTCCCTGTAGTGAAATGTGAGATGGTGGAATGAAAACATGTTGGTGGGAATTCATTCAACATTTTTTCATGGATATTTCTGTATTTAGAAAGTAGCAAGAATTCTTGATTGTATGGGAAAAAAATTAGAATCCACTCAAGAAGGTTAAGAAGCATCCAATTAAAAGATTTGCTAATTGTCATCCCCTGCTGGGTCTGTAGAGTATATTTGCTTTTAAGTCATGACTAAGCATTGAACAGTATCTTAAACACATTTTCTATTATTATCTTGCCTTTCCAGCTAGTCAGTGTGTTCTTTAAGGCTGGGGACATGTCTTCTTTCCTCCTCCTCCTTTCTTCCATATTTTCCACTGTAGCTTTTGGACCTAAAGGCCCCCCCCCCCCCCAAATGCTCAATGAGTGTTTCCCATAAATATCTTTAGGAGAACTTTTCTTTCAAAGACTCCATTATTATATATCCTGAGTGGGAACATTGACAAGAGGACTAGGTATTGGGGTAACCAGGCACTTCTTCTGTCCAGGCTGTGGCCAACACTGTCTTGGGTGAGTAAAGAGCAATACCTTTTGTCTGACAGGATCTTAGGAGACTTTGTTGACCATATGAGCTCAGCCAGTTCTCAGAAGCTTGAGGTGATTGAGAGGGGGGTAGAGGGTGGGAGTTGTTTTGAGAAAAATCTACACTCCAGACTTACAATATTTCTTCAAGTCTTCTGCAGCAATCAACAGTCCATTCTTACAAAATTGCTAGAATGCAGTCACTATCAATATCTATGGATGGGTGGATGGCAACCTTGCAGTATAATTCCATTTTTGAAGAATCCAAAGCCATGCCTAGAATAAAATTTTAATTATTGATTTTATTGACTGGCACTCCCAAGAAGGGAATTTATCCCTTATTTCTTGTTTACAGAGAGAGATCACTGGGCTAAATGTTTGTGGACTTATTTGTTTGCCCAAGTAATAGCAGGGACAAAGGAAAGCTAGGAAGAGATATCTGGTGACCCCAAGCCATCCTTCCTTAAGGTGTTCATTAGTGCTGTGTGGGGAAAGGACCACAGAGTTGTTTGCTTTTCTAGGTTCACTGTTAATTTTATCTTAATATGACAAATAACATGCCTATGACAGAAAGGGATTTGTGGGCCACTGAGGAATTAGAACGATCACTTATAAAATGTGAGTCTGAGATGTTTAAGTAGGAATAAAAAGGATAGGAACCACAAAGTAATTCTCCTAGATTCAGCATGGGGATAAGATTTAATCAAGACATCATAAACTTTCAGGATATTTCTACTAAAGTTCCTTTAATCTAGGTTATAGGAATAATACTAAGAAGGAAAAAAAAAAGAGCTTTGGAGTTGGTTCATAGAAACTGTCTTCTATTTTTTTCCTTGTGCACCCATGAAGAATTTTGAAAAATGAAATATTCCTTTTCACATTTCAATTTAACTTCTGAATTTATATATACAAGTTTAAGCAGATGTAAATGATGTATGTCTTAGTCAGTTTGAGCTGCTATAACAAAACACCAGAGACTGAATGGCTTAAATAAGAAACATTTATTTCTTATAGTGTTGGAGTCTGGGAAGTCCAAGATCAAGGTGCTGGCAGGTTCCATGTCTGGTAATACTCTTTCTGGTTTGCAGATACCTACCTTCTTTCTGAATCCTTACATGGTAGAGAGAGGGCTCTGTTCTCTTGTTGTTCTTATAAAGGCACTAATCCTATCATGAGGGCTCCAATCACATAGCCTCATCTAAACCTAATTATTTCCCAGAATCTGTACCTCCAAATAGCATTACATTAGGGATTAGGGTTTCAGCATCTGAATTTTGGGGTGGCCAATATTTAGTCCATAGCAGTGTAACTTACCACATATATAAATATGGGAGTTTCAAAATAAAACTGTTATGTTTAGTCAGGTGTGGTGGCACATGCCTGTAATCCCAGAGACTTGGGAAGCTGAGGCAGGAGGATTGTGAGTTCAAACCAAGTCCTAGCAACTTAGGGAGGCCCTAAGCAACTCAGTGAGGCCCTGTCTCTCATAAATTATACAAAGGACTGGAGATGTGGCTGAGTGGTTAAGTGCCCCTGGGTTCAATCCCTGGTGGGGAAAAAAAAACCAAACAAACCAAAAAAAACCTCACAAAACAAAATGAAAACAAAACTATTATGTTCCTCTTTTAAAATTATTTTGCTAAAATTCTTATATCTGGTACATTTATGAGTTTAAATATCATAACAATTTATATTAAGGTTAAATTTTTCTTACCATATTATTATAAGTTTCAAAATGTTAATGTTTTCTATATAGATTATTATTATGAGGTTGTATAATTATAAAATATAAAAAGTAAAATTAATTAGAAATCTATGTCTTAAAGAGATAGAAGTTTCATGGTGCTGTGGATTGAACCCAGGGCCTGGTACATACTAAGCAAACTCTGTACCACTGAGCCATTCCTGACCTAGAATAAAGCAGAGTTAGCATCAGTATCAAATCTATTTTTTTATTCTTTATATTTGCAAGCACTGGGAAATCCCATTGATAAGTGAATAAATGAAATGTTTTATTATTTCAGTGCCTGTCAATTCTTTGGGCTCCTTTCAGTCAGATGCCAAAAAATTATATAGTGATCTTTCATTATGACTAGAAAAAAGTTGTTTCTCTCTCTTTTTTAAATCAATGAGTTGACTCAGTTTTTATTTAACTAGATTAAAAGCAATATATTGGAAACAACTGACTAATAAAATGATATATAACCCAGTATGAAACTCTCTTTCCCAGCAGGAAGGGCGATAGCAGTGTTTGAATTGTCTCTTTTCTGCCTCTGGGGTTTCTGCTTTGCATCCTGGTGTGGGATCCAGTCTGCCTTTTGTTCATAAAATAGGAACAGGGTTATTGTAAAGGGGAAAGAGGGAACAGAGAACTAGTATATTGCCCTGAGTATATTTGTTCTCAGGAGTATCATTTTAAGAAAGAAAATAAATGGCATCTGAGGATCTGGAAATTGGCTCCCCTAGGTCTGTCAGAGAACCTAAGGGAAAGTTTTACATGTACATACCCTAGTTGGAAGGCCTTTCATTTAGGAAATATGAGTAGATAAACTATTAAAAATGGGCCTTTTGAATAAAACCCCAAGAATTTGAAGGTTTTTTTTTTTTTTTTTGTACCAGGGAGTAAACCCAAGAGTGTTTAACCACAGAGCCACATCCCCAGCCCTTTTTAAATTTTGAGACCGGGTCTTGCTGAGTTGCTTAGGGCCTTGCTAAATTGCTGAGGATGGCTTTAAACTTGCAATCCTCCTGCCTCAGCTTTCCGAGTCTCTGAGATTACTGGTGTGCATTACCATTCCTGGTGATTTGGAGTTATTTAACATGAGAGAAAAGTAAGAGAAGGAAGCGAATAGAAATGGATACAGTCTGCAGGGTAGGTTCTTTTATTGAAAATATAATAAGTGTATTAACTTTAGGCTAGAATTTTAAAAGGCTCAACCCTTTAAAGATTGAACCATCAATCTTTTTGAGGAGTTTTTAGGAAATTCATAACCTGGTTTTATGATAACATTTTTAAGTATTAGGAGAATGCTAGTAACATATTTTTTTTGATCAAAAATAGGCTAGCATCGGGCTGGGGATGTGGCTCAAGCTGTAGCGCGCTCGCCTGGCATGCGTGCGGCCCGGGTTCGATCCTCAGCACCACATACAAACAAAGATGTTGTGTCCGCCGAGAACTAAAATAAATAAATAAATAAATATTTAAAAAAAAAAAAAAAAAAAGGCTAGCATAAAAGGCATGAATAGGGTGAAAATTATTGTCAATGAATTTTTCTCAGTTTGACTGTATGGAGGAGGAGTTACTGCTGTTAGTAAGTAGCATAGTGGGTTCTGCTTTCAAATAAAATTCTGCCATGGTTGTTTATTGACTGTGTGACCCTAGAAGATTTATTGGTTCCATAACTTTATCTCCTTATCTGTAAAGCAAAATTTATTTCATAGGAGGGTGAGGAGTGAGTAAGATAATATGAATTAAGTGTAAAGTGCTTTGTATGCAAGCGGTGTATACTAATTAATCAGAAGGTAATAACTATTAGCCAAAGACTGGAGGAAGTTTTAGTAAGAGAGTTTCAATCTCCCAGTTTTTTCGAGATTGGTTTAATCGTGAATGGGGAGGGAGAGGGCATTAAATTCTCACTTAATTTACAGTAATTTTGTGCACCCATGAAGAAGTAAACTTTTAACTGATGTTACTGTAGTGAAAATATTTCTTTAGGGTCTAACCTTGACAACTTTGGTCTTTGACAGCATCTACATTTCCCAGTTTTTATTCAACTGTTAACTATCTGGCAATTTCTCTGTGTGTAGGAGTGGATGTCAGGGCCTCCATATGAGAAGCAATGCTGAAGTGTATAATAACCATCCATTGAAATTTTAGTCATTTAGATGTGGCTAAGGATACTGAATAGTGGAGAGAATAGAGGCTTGGTGGTTAAGACTCTCTGGTTCTAGTCCTTGGTACTGCCACTAAACAGAAATGGGTCACAGGTAGGTTATTGATCTTTTTTAGACTTCAGTACTATTTGCTAAGAAATGAAGCTGTTATTCAAACCCACCTGTGTACAAGAGGCATAGGGTTAGTGCAAATAGGCGAGGTTGCAGGGTCATGATATAAGAAGTACAAAATTGCCTGGACTGGGGCCAAAGATGTTACCTATTCTAGGACATAGAATAGGTAACATCTTAAAAAAAATCTTATAAAGCCTGTGCTGGCTTCGCAGAGCAGCCAAACCAAAGTTTCTCTGGAGAATGTGGTCTGAGCAGGACTTCCAATATGTGCTCTTGATGTAGAAGGATTGTAAAGCTCCTTTTCTGCTCTTTACATCTGATTCTCTGGATACATTTCATCCTTAAAAATAAAGTAATAAAACTGATTTGATGTCCCCTTGAATTTTCAGTAATCAGTACTTGAAAGGAGATTCTTTCATATAATAGACCAAATAATGCAAAAAAAGGAAGAAAATGCAAATATAAAAACATAAAAAGATGTGTCAGAAAAAGAATTAAAATTATGTTGACAGCTTTCTTTTTTCATTTTAGGAACAGATGAAACTTTCTAAAAGATGAAAATGGCTGGTGATATGAAGGCAGTGTTCAATAAAACGACTATAGGCAGAAGGTATTTGTAGTGCCGTCAGATTCAAATGAGAATATATTTAAGACACAAATTTTCTGCCTGCAAATTTACATTTGTCAGAGAAGCACTTCTGTAAGGATTCCAAAGCACTTTGGTCCTATTGGTCTCCTTTGTCTTTTTATAGCTTACGCTCTCAAACTGAAGTAGGAACTGCTAATTAGCACGGGCCCACATCTTCACAGTCCACCTTGGCTTAAACCTTCAAAGAAAAAACTCAGGTATGGGAAGGCTACAGAGCAAAGGTAATTGTCCATTTTTCTTAAATAAAAAAAAAAGTGAAAAGCGACTTAACCTTAACTTTCTGTTTCCTGGAAATCCCTAAGTAGGAGTCTTGAGACATCTACATACCATTTGAACGCAGAGTGGGATAAGATCGATGCTCGGGCTGCTTTCAGGATGTTCCGTTTTATAATTTAGAACACTGCAAAAGCATCATAGCTCATCTAAATACCACTTTAGAAATCTGCTGTTTTTCCTCATGAGGGCAAGAGAGGCAAAGATGTGCTCATTATCACTACACAGGCTTCTGACAATTAGCCATATTCCAGAAGCAGGGTAGGTCTTTCCACAGGGCAAATTGGGGGTTCCATACGCCTCATTAGCCAGGATTAAATTATTCAACATCAAATGGGAAAACAGTCAGGACTTCCAATTATAATTCAAAAATGTTTTCTGTTTTACACTGCAATAAAAATAACACTCTGGGGTGAAAGCATCAGATAAGGCACAGTTACAGGAAATGCTGGGGGAACAATTACCATGAAGCCAAATTAGAAAGTTTTAAATGGATGGGTGAAACCTGCCTGGAATAAACACAGCCTTCCTTTCAATAGATTGCTGGTGAAATGGCCTTCATGAAGACAGTGACACTTAGCCTTATAAGTCATGGGCATTCCAGGAATGGCCCAGTTTTTACGAGATTGGTTTAATCGTGAATGGGGGCGGGGAGAGGGCGTTAAATTCTCACTTAATTTACAGTATTAGAGGAAGTAAACTTTTAACTGATGTTACTGTAGTGAAAATATTTCTTTAGGGTCTAACCTTGTATAATAAAAGCTGATGGTTTAGGATTCAGGACAGAAATAGAAAATTGCACACACTGGACTTTGTATTGCCCGAAGCTAGTCAGAAAAATTATGAGGATGTCTGAGGTTTTAGCTAGTAGTGTGGAAGAATCCAGCATATTGAATATATTATAAAGGGAGAGTGATTGAAAGAAAAAAAAAAAGGTTGTATTACAAATAGCTAAGTTCTATGGAATATTCACCATGTGTGGCCAGTGTGCTTACAGCTTTAGGTGTGTGTTTAACCATGTAGACCAGTAGCTAAGAGTGTGGCCTTTGAACTGACCACCAGGTTCAAAACTTACTATGAGGCTGTGAAGTTACATAACCTCTCTGTGTTTGCTTCTCAGGATGGGTTGAGCCTGTTTGACAGAAATATAACGTGAACCATGTATGTAATTTTATATATGCCAAGCTCATGCAGCCACATTAAAAAAACAATAAGTAACAGGTGAATTTAAGTTTAAAAAGATATCTTTGAAAATCGAATATATCAAAAATGTTAGTATGTAGATCAAAATATTATCATTTATATATGAAATAAATGACTGTTATTTCAACATATGATTAATAAACAAATTGTTAATAACCACATTCTTTATCATCTTTAGAATCAAGTATGTATATTGTACTTAGAGTGCTCCTTGTGCTCCATAGATCACCCTGGCTAACTACACTGGACGGCACAGTTCTTCATCTAGCTTGCCAAGGTCACCTGCCTCCTCCTGTATGATTTGTTTGTAGCACTTGAAGTTCTGTTTCCTAAGGTACTAACAACCACAACAACAACAAACAAAACAAACCTAGAATTTGCTTGTCAGATGGGAGGAATTCTATCTAGGAATTCTCAAATTTTCAGAAATGTTTTAGCCCCTTCTAGAAGATTTACTCAAGAAATATTAATCCAGTTTTTTAATTTTGTGAGGTTTTGGTACCTGCAGCTGGTTCTCTTTATGGGGTTGGCCTTTGGTTGGCATCCTGATCTCAGGCTTAATGTTTTTAGTGTAAAGCAAACAACTAGAGGGCCTACTTCTCATTTCTCTGCTGCCTCCTGTAGGACTCAGAATTTCCTCCCTTTAGGAAGCTGCTAATTTTTAAAGGGGCATTAGGAATATTTGATTAGTTCAACATACTATTTATTTATTATTTTTCTATTTATTTTTTTTTTGGTACCAGGGACTGAAATCAGGAGTACTTAATCACTGAGCCACATCCCCAGCCCTAGTTTGTATTTTATTTTGCTTAGCATCTCGCTTTGCTGAGGCTGGCTTTGAACTCGAAATCCTCTTGCCTGAGCCTCCTCAGCCTCTGGGAATACAGGTGGGCACTACCTCACCCTGTGTAGTTCAACATACTTTTATTCCACTGGGCATAAAGGCAGTCCCTGTGCTTAAGAAGCATACCGCCTACTGGTGGAGGTCGTAGTAATCACAGGAAGTGAGTGGTCCTGAGAAAAGTGCAGGAGCAATCATCCCTGGTTGCAATGAGAATAGGAAGCACGAATTTCCCTCAGGCAGTGGGGGAGCTTTGCTGTCCTGGGAGCACCTCTAAGAGTTCTAATCTCCAGTGAGAGTTGGGGAATACAGGGCTTACGGGTGTCCTGGCAAATCACATTGTGTGTTCATGAATGGCAGTGCTGAATTTATTAAACTAAGGATATTTCAGTATGAGCCTACTAATGACTATAGTTGATAGTGAAAGTGTGCCCTTCCCTAATTAGTGAAAATATAACCACTCTCTTTGCATTAATGAAACTATTAACCATCTCTTTGCATTCTCAGTTTTTTTTTAAAATTAATGACAGAGCTGCTCAGCAAAGAATATAAAAATCCCTCCCTTCTAGGGGATAAAAAGGAGGTGGTCAGTAATTCCATGATTATTTAGAATAACTGGCATCTGCAGTTATTGAACTCTGGTCTTCAGAATTAATTCAATTGTTTCCTATCCAGATACAGCAAGTTGGTGAGAGAGAAATGACTTTGGAACTTAGAAAATATTTAATAATATTGACATTATCTTAAGTAACAATGTCTAAAATTGCATAGTCTTTCCATTTACAATAGCTACATTTGAGTATATTTATCATAATTTATGAAGTTATATATTAAAGTGCTGCCTGAGCCAAGGACATTGAGCCAGTCAGGCATCCTTCTCCTACATGGATGAAAGAAGACTCATGAATGGCCTGGCATGTGTGAAGAACTTCTGATTTTCTCCTTCTAGAGCCAAATGGCAATAGTGTATTAGCTTCTTATTGCTGGTATAACATATTATCACACGTTCTGTGGCTTAAAAATGGCACACATTTACTTATCTTCCAGTTCCAGAGGTCAAAATTCCAAAATGGGTCCTGCTAAAACTCAAAATGTTGGTGGGTCTGTGTTCCTCTGGAGACTGTGGGGGATGAGCATTCTTGCTTTTTCTAGTTTCTAGATGCTGCCTGTCTTCATGGCTCTTGATCTTCTTCCATCTTCAAAGCTAGTAGCTGGTTGAGTTGTTCTCAAGCTATATCACTCTGACATTGACTTTTCTACTCACCTCTTCTGAGTTTAATGACCTTTGTGATTTCATTGAGCCCACCCAGATAATTCAGGATAACTTCCTATTTTTAAATTCATCTGATTATAACCTTAATTGTACCTGCAACCTTAGTGTACCCTTACCATGTAAAATATGTTTACAGGTTCTAGGGATAGCATGTGGACCTATGTACTTGGGGAGCTGTTATTCTGTCTACCATAATAAGTATTACTATTATTGAATTTTACAGGTTATAAAGCACAGGTGTTTAGTAACTTGCACAAAGTCACATAGCTAGGAAGGATCAGATGTAGGATTTGAACCTGGCATCAAAGTCTATTTTCTTAATCATCACATTCTATCTCTTCTGATGTTTTAGAAATGGGATTGAATGATCCAAGATCAATGGTATCAACATTCCTCTTCACTAGAACCTGCACATGCTCCACATCATGGTACTGAGTCTCCTGCTAGCAGAGTGACGAGGATGACCCCAACTCTTTTCAGGATGGTGACTCCTGCTTTGCTCTTTCACAGTCCCACCTTATCCCTTCAGAGTTAACTGCATCTTTCCTATCTCACCAACAGGTGTTTATCAAATACTATTGAGAACTTCTCAGGCACCTGGTTAGCCTATGAGGAGTCATCACTTTTGCATCTAGAAAGGTTACGGTTATATGAGAAGTGGTAACAACTATGACAGAATTGCATGGAAGGTCGAGTTCTTCTTATTCTGCTTCTGAAGTGTGTCTTGACTGTTTTTTCTTCATGACCATCCTGTTTCTCAGGTCAACATTATTTCTGATTACTGGACACTAGTTTCCTAATTTATCTACCTGTTTCCCCTTTTGAATCCCCCAAATTCACTCTTAAACATCCACTAGAGTACATTTTAAAAAATACAAATCAGATCTTTTATTTTCCTGCTCAATACTCATTAGGAGCTTCCACTATAGAACTTAAAACATACCTAAGCTCTAATATAAATTCTGAAACCTCCTATGTGTTCTGACCCTTATTCATCTCTGCAAATCGACCTCATGCTCCCCTCCCCATCCTCACCATCCTCTGTGCTAGCTGTGATAGCTACTTTCTGTGCTAGCCTACCTTCCTAAACTGCAAATACACAAAGTTCTTCCTATTCTGAGGCCCTTGCTCAGGCTGTGCCTTCTGTGAGGTGTGAAGAGCACAGAGCTGGTTCTTTCTCATCTTTCAGATCTTAGTTGACCTTGTCACTTAAGTAGGTTCTTTCTTCCCTCAATATTTTCTACTATACCCCTCTTTATTCCGCGCCCCCCCCCCCAATCTGTACTTTTTGAAGGCAGTGGCCATACCTACAGCTTGACACAGTGCCTGTACAACACATGTACACAATAAATATTTTAAGGAAAATTCAAATAACTGTAAAGGGACCAGTTAATTTGGAGATAATACCAGTACTTTCCTCCAGGTTTGTCTTGTGGACCACGGGAGAGAATTCATAATACATTTCCTATGGCAACTGGCAGAGATGATGTGTTAGCTATTCTTATTTTTATATGGATCAGGTAGTGTTTAACTGTAACATTTCTTAGTAATTTGTCTCTTTCAAATGCTTTTTAATTTTTTTTAAAGGGGGAATGAAACTGAGAATTTGTTTCAAACAAAGGTGTGTTGAATCCCACTTTTGGGTCTTTGCATTGAAAGCCTGACCTGAGGATTCTTTCATCCTCCTTACTATGAGGCCTGTTTCACTCTGGTTCCATCTTTTCTCAGAGGGCCATCCCCCCTAATGGGACACAGACTGCTGCTTGCTTGGCTTTTATGATACCACTTCTTGTTAATAAACAGAATTAATCTTGATTAAGCCAATTTATTCAAATAATATTCTATTCCATTTCCTTAGGCCTTTTTGCTTCTGTTCTAAATTCACATTTGTTTTTGGTCTCTCAAAGGGCATTTTCTTCCTTACTTTACTTCCAAAGAACATGCTGTAAGTATTTAAAGAGGTTATAGAAGGAAATAAATGGGCGGCTCCATTACCTTGAATTTGTTCTCATGAATCTGGCTGATTATATTTCCTTTTGCTTGCTATCTTCACTAAGAGATGTATTACTGGCAAAGACAGACTTGTTTCATTGTCTGGAAAGTGGTTTGCCAGCTTAGAAAAGGCCTGGTTGGTTTGTTTTTACTACCAGATGGCTCTGGCTCACCAATCTATAGTTAAAGCAGGGTTTGTAAGTCATCGGTTTCCCTGCTGGAGGCAGTGGGGATCAATTTTCCAGGCTCTGGAAACATCATCCACAAATCTCTGAACGTACTTTGTAGAAAAAACACTCTGGCCCAATTCAATTCAACACTTCCAAAGTTTATCATCTGTCTTGACACCTGAAGGCACTCTTGTTCATACACTGAGCAGCTCTGGCAGCTGTTGCCTGGAGAACATTCCCTGGAGATGGGCTCCCACCCAGGGGGCTAGACCGTGCTAATCTGTTCACACTCTGTTCCCTGGTCCCCATCCAATTAGATAAGAGGCTTCAATAGGCATATAGTCTGAAGTCCTTTGCTACATGGAAACCTAGATGATTTAACTTTAAGACATCGTTCTTATTAAGATTGATACCTAAAAATGGAGCATTGCTTCTGGACAAGGAGCTTTAATTGGCCCTAGGTTATTTCTTTAGAGGATTCCTTGATTTGACTGATATTTTGTCCTAATCGTTCAAAGTAAATGAAATGGGAGTTTTGAGATGAAATTTGGTTCTCTGATTGACCGATTTCTTTCTGGGTTCTTGTCTTACAACTATGAAGAATAAAACCCAAATAAAACAATATCAGAAGGGAAGAGTAAATGGAGTAGGATTTATCTAAATGAGAAGAGAAGGAAGGAGATAGAACTCCCACAAAGTGAGAGAGAACCTGAAAGCAGGAAAATCTGTTTGTGCTAGCCAAGGGGCTTCTTGTGGTGGTGGGGTGTCATGAGCAGTTATTATTGACTCAGTCTGAGGTGCAGTTAGATTCAATCAAATCTATTTTATTGATGCTCATCACACTTCAGATAAACATCCTAATTCTAAGTCCTAACTGAGTCTACCCAAGGGTTCCATACTCTCACCTGTGACATGTCTTAAGTCTGGGTCGCTGGAACTCCATCCGGGCTGGAGGAGTCTGGCTCAGGGGGGGACAACAGCAACAGAGGCCTCAGTCTCCCTATCCAGGTCCTATTAGTCCTATTGCCCCTGCAAAAGTCTAGGTTTTTAAGTCCTAGTTCAGTTGTGCTTGCAGCTGATGACTGGGTGAGGTTGGTGTGTATGCCCTGGGTGCAGACTCTTACATTGCTAACTTAAGTCTATCTAAGTTCTGCGGTTTATCTAAGTTTTGCAGTTCACATGACATCATGGGAACATTGCTTATAGTCTTTTACTCAGCATGCACACTAATTAATATAATCAATAGTCAATAATCCTATAATATTTCTGGTACTCATATCAGTAGGGCAACTGAGAATTGATCAAAATCTATGTTAAACAGGCATTGAAAAAGTCCCAAAGTCATTGGCTGTGTCCTTTAACATTTGAGTTTTCATCTTTCTTGTAACTCCCATCTGGGTTCATCTCCACCTTCTACCCCGCCTACCTCCATAGGAGTTAGGAGGAATGTTCCCACAGGTAGGACTCCTGGCCTTTACATTTGAAAAATAACTTGATGAGGCCCATTATCCCGATTGCCTAACCTTATCTATTCTTATTCAGAAATACTTGTTTCAGATAGAGTTGTTCCACACAGTAGATTTTTCCTTTTTGGTACTGGGGATTGAACCTGGGACCTTGTGTATGCTATGCTCACACACACCCTAAGCTAGGCCCTTCAACCAACTTTCCATAAGAAATGAAAGCCCTGATGTCCTAGGGCATTTGTTGTATATAATGGATTATCTTATCTTGCTGCCTGTGCATCTAGAATGGTACCACCTTTGTGCCATTCTCAGAAGAATTGAAAAAATAGTCACTCAAATCTTTTTTCAAGGGCTCAATTCTTTAGCAGGACTCTGATTGAGAAAGACTCTAGGAAATCTAATGTCTACTTTAGAATCAAGGTTTTATGGAATCTTCACTTTGAGAGGCACTCAAAGGCCAGAGTTAGAGATAAACCACCAGTGTTTGTACTCAAGGCTCCTCTTAATTTTTAAGAGGTCCATCACTTCAGCTCACCTTCAGTTTGATTCTGTTGGATCAGCATAATCTCAGGCCTTTTCTTCCTCTTTCTTAGTTTCAGTACCCTACATCTATACCAAAAATTCTTGTTCTAGTCTTAGCTCTGATAGTGGCTGCCTTGCTGACTTTTTAAAAATCTCTTCTGGTTCATATTGGGAATAATAATATGAGTTCTATTCATTTCATGGAAGGATCAAATAAGTGTTCTTGAAAGCACTTTAAAAAGTATAATGCCATATACTGTTATGAGTTAGCAATTTTAATTGTGAGAATGTGGCACCATATCTAGATGGATCCACATAAACAAAGGATTCAACCCCAGAATAGCAGAGGGTTACAAATTCCACTCAGGTAGCCAGGAATTGGCATGAGGAATCAGTGTCTGGAACACTTGTACTGAAAAGTGGAGTTCTGTTGTCCACATCAAGAGGCAGAACATGGAGCAGAGGAAGCATACCTGAAAGAATGTGGGTGACAGCACCTAGCAGACAGAGAGCTATGGTGAGGGGAGCTCCTGTCAGCCTGAAGGAAACTGGAGGGGCAACATTTTTGGCTGTCATTTATTATATTAGTAAAATTCCAAGGTGGAACAAGTTCAAAAGTAGGGCACTGAAACAATTTAAATTAGCAGATGCCTAAATGTACTAGGATCTGAAGAACTGCCCTGTGTATTTATTCAACTTATATTGATGGCTGTGTTTGGGAGTCTCCATGAGCCTGAAAGAGATGAATGAGTCATGGATTGACATATAGGAATTTGCTGTGAAGGAGGACAAATAGCAAATATATATATATATATATATCCTATATTCTACAAGTTGAAGAAAGTAGTAGTAGTAGTAGTAGTTGTTTTTGTTGTAGCTTAAAATTATTTAGCACATTATGTGCCAGGAAGCATTTTAGACACTTTTTCTATTTAATCCCTGTAATAAGTCCATCAGAAACTCTTATAGGTATGATTATTTCTTTTCTGCATTGCAATAAGGAAATTGAGCCCTCAAAAGTACAAGTTATTTGCCCAAGGTGACACAGGTAGTGATTGGCACAGGCATGGTTTGACTCTGGAGTGAATATTCCTATCCTGTATTCCAGGCTGCTTTACAGCAGATACTGATAAAGCGCTTGTCAGTAGAATGGAATGACCTTAGCTGCTGGATGACAGTGCCAGATAAGGCCATGAGAAATAATAATATATTTATGGGCTATAAGGTTCTATCAGATATGAAGAATATGAAAAAAGGGCAGGATTCTGTCATATTCAAAGATATTTAGAGCTAGACAAAAGGATATTTAAAATCTTAAAAGCCAAAGAAATTCAAATGCGGACAGGTAATGTAGCTGCCTGAGTGGTTTAGGAGGAACTCAAGAGCCACTTGTGTTTTGCCATGAAGCTTTCATTATGGACTGTTAGTGGGCCCCACCAGGAAATCACTGGGACTAGAAAATAATAAAGCTGAAGATGAAAAATGGGGGTGGAGGATTAGAGATGACCTGGATAAATATTGAGAAATTAAAAATTTGAGATATATGGTGACTATAACATCTTATTTTAGGGAACAGAGTGTGGTGAACTAAATGCTTTGAGAAATATAAATAGTTTGAGCTAATCTTAACCACATTTCTTTCTTTTTTTATTAGTTGTTTCTTGATGTTAAACTATACATTAAAGACTGACATTTAATTCAGCAGATTTAATGTCA
Source organism: Marmota marmota marmota (assembly GCF_001458135.2). NCBI lineage: Eukaryota > Metazoa > Chordata > Mammalia > Rodentia > Sciuridae > Marmota > Marmota marmota. The sequence continues at coordinate 11,669,181 of NW_025999900.1, forward strand.
CATGATATTGGTAGAATCAACTATTTATTGAGCCCATACATATTCAATATTTTGGTGAGATGTTGTGCACTTCTCATTTAATAAAATAGCTCTGTGTCTTCTATACTACAGTACTATTATTTCCATTTTACAGATAAAAAATGAGGCCTGAGGGGTTAAGTCATTTACTCAAATTTACATGCCAATTATTAGTAAGTGATGGAGTTTGGATTGGACTAAAGTCCATCTGAAGCCATGGGCATAGCTAACATCAACAGCAACATGCCCAAACTGGGGCTATGAACGTGGCCTACCCCAGCAGGAAGGAACATTTTATCACTGATTTTTTTTCTTTAGAATTCTTGGCAGTAGAAAGCAGACTAACTTTAATTTGGTTTACTTATTGTTTTAAAATTCTCTATAGCATACCATCTTATTACCTATATAGAAGACAGTTAAGAAGTGGGGAAAATGAGGAAAGGAGAAGACAGAAACCAGTGAACATTTAACTGCTATGGGCAACTGGGGTCCTTCCTACTGGGAACCCTATGGGAAAACTGTGGACCAGCTTTAGAACTGCCTCAGTGGAGACAGACAGGCGGGAACAGTTTTCCACCAATTACTGTTCCCCACTGACTGGAGACTTGAGGTCTATTCCATACATTTCTAGGTTGAACCTGCTTGCTGTCCTCCAGGAAGAGAGGTGGAGATACATACAGGTACCTGACTTGGGATGCTCTCAGTTTCATGAGAACAGTTAACTTTAAGGGAACTTAAGAGACTGGGGGTTCAATGATATCCACTATTGAGTTCAAGGAACATGCTTCGGATATTTATCCAAGCAAATTATTGTAAGTAACTCAACTGTATTTTAATTAAAGATGTAGACTGCTTGTTGAAACTGGCTTAAGGAAGTCAGTCTTTTGTGTTTGGGTTATTGATGAGGAGGGAGAGATTTTCTCAGTAGTGACCTAATCAAAATGTCAGAGGCCATTTCTCCGTTCAATCTTAGACCTCTTTATTGCTGCTCTCATGGTTATCCAGACCTTCCTCTCCTGCCCTTCCTTCCCCTCTGTCCTCTCCTCTCCTGCCATCTTCATTTCCCTTTTCAATCTCTCCCTCCCCTGCCCCTCCTTCCCTCCCTTCCTCCCTCTCAGCTTTTACTTTGTTTCCAGGTCAAGGATGATTGTTAAGTTACAAGACAAGCTTCTGGGTGGAAAAAAAAATCATTGCAGTAATGTGGCTTGAGTTAACATTGCTTTTTGCAGAGTGTGACTAGAGATGTTCATGGGACCAAGATGAAATTTTACCTGATCCTATGGATAAGGCTTGTACTAAGTTAAAGATCTTGGTCCCAGAAGCAGTAAGACCTCACTTGACAGTGGAGAGCAGATAGTAGCTGAAGGGAGCAGACTTCCATGGCTACTTTGTAAAATCCTAGGTACAGAGCAGGAATGACTGCATTCAAAGAAGTGGAAGCTGTTACCCAGACATTTAGAAAGGGATTTGACTATCAAATAAGATGCTATAAAAATCTCTTTAGAGGAAATCTGAATTTGTACTAAATCAGATTTTCTAAGAAAAGAAAATGAAAAAGGAAACAAAGTTTACAGTTTGACAGGCTATTTGCTACTCTTGAGTTCTGTAGAATTTTATTTGCAACATTGATTTTAACTGATTATTTTTTTCCTTTTTAACCTTGAGTTTTGATATTAGTTTTTCTGCTCTCTGAAACAGAAAAGTGAGACACCATGACAAAATGTACTTTAAGTTTATATTGTACCAGATGGGTTGATTGGTAGGAGCCAGTACCTGTATACGTACCTGCTGAAGTTACTGATTTACTGTGTCAAAGTTTCAGAATATTCATTGAAACATCCTGGGTATCTGGAGTAGGAGAAAATGTCACCTATTCTGGGCAGTTTTCTTAGAACTCTAAAGACCCAAAGTGAGAGATGGTGATTTGTTAGTCTGGAGTGGCAGCAGTAGAGAAGGAAAGAAAAATAGTTTGAGAGAGAGATTTTGGAGGCAGAGTAAGTAGAACTAGATGGAATTGATGTGAAGGTTGAGTGAATGAGAAATTATAGATGGATCTTTGGGTTTTAACTGGGGAAAGTGAAATGGGTGTTTTAGTCAGCTTTTACACTGCTGTGACCAAAAAACCCCGACAAGAACAAGGAGAAGAGACAAAGTTTGTTAGGGCTCATGTTGCAGAGGTCTCAGTCCATAGAAGACAGCTGGCTCCATTCTTCAGGGCTCCAGGTGAGACAGAACATCATGGCGGAAGAGTGTGGCTGAGGAAAGCAGCTGGGGACATGGCACCAGGAAGCAGAGAAAGCTCTGCTCACCAAAGACAAAATATATACCCCAAAGGCCTGCCCCTAGTGACCCACCTCTAGCCACACCCTACTTGCTTACAGTTATCACCCAATTATCCCTATCAGGGTATTAATGCACTGATTAGGTTAAGGGCTTTGTAACCCAATCATTTCATCTCTAAACTTTTTTTTTTTTTGCATTGTCCCACACAGGAGCTTTTGGAGGACACCTAATCTAAACCATAACAGTGGGGAAGATTAGAAAAGCAAGAGTTTTCCCACTTCCTACCTGGTCAAGTTTCCATGAGGACAGGGTTTGGTTTTGTTTACTGATATTCTGAAACTTTGAATGTATGCTTGCATGTAACAGATTCTCAATAAAAATTTAGTGAATGAATGGAAAATGTGGGTGAACATTGTTGGTGGAACAGAAAATGCTAGGTGAATTTGTGTCAGATCATTTTGAAGAAATGATAAAGTTATGATGGATCCTCTTAGGAAAAATCCACCCCCACAACACATACAATGTTGCCTACTACAAGAAGAGATTGATGGATTTCTGTGATTGATCATGGACTCCCAGATTAATAAACTTTGTCACAAAGGTAGACAAAGATTTAAAGCTTATGGTAGTTAATGAAATAGAGCTAGATGATCATCGGAATCATAATCAAACATTTTGTGCAGTTGCTTAGCACTTAACCAACAGTAGTAGTAGTAGTTCTTCTTCCTTTTCCCTTCCTCTTCCATTACTTGTAAAGCTTCTGAAGTAATATGGCCAGGTCCCACTTTGTTTAGATTCATAATCCATAAGACGGTATTTCAGATATGTATATTTTTAGAAAGACCCTCAAATGATTTAGATATATGACTCTGTGTAAGAAACATTAGTCCTTGTGAACACTGAGCTCACTTGGCAAAGATCATTGAAGGTCATGTTGAAGGAGGCAAAAAATTTATTATACTTATTTGAATTTGAATGTTATGCCTAATTGAGGGTCATTGTTAGTGCTTTTGGAGTAGTACAGTGACTTTGATAATTTGGATTAATATGTAGACAAGAGATGCTGATGTTCAATAGAGAAAGTAGAGAGGAAGAAAAAGTAGAGAACCACAGTGCAGTCTGAATAAAGAGAAACCATAGGAGCAATTGAACAACAAAGGCAATGCCCAACAACTTATTATAACGATTTTATTTTACTCCCCTCCCCACTTTTTTTTGTGGTAAAATGTATATAACACAAAATTTACCATCTGAACCTGTTTTTTTTTTTTGTTACCAGGGATTAAACCCAGCAGAAAGTCTAATTTCTCTTTTCTCTTATTCTCTCCAGATTGCCCTTTCTGCTGGGAAAGCCACATCTTCAACCTTTTTGATACTTTATTTTGAGACAGGGTCTTGCTAAATGGCTTAGGGCCTTGCTAAGTTGCTGAGGCTGGCTTTGAACTAGTGATCCTCCTACCTCAGCCTCTGGAGCTGCTGGGATTACAAGTGTGTATCACCGAGCCCAGCCCATCTTAACCATTTTTGATGGACAATTCAGTAGTATTCATAATATTTTGTAACCATTGCTGCCATCCATCTTCATAAATTTTCATCTTGTAAAACAAATTCCATATCTCTTACAAAGTAATTCTCCCCATACCCTAACAGCTGCCATTCTGCTGTTTGATCTGTAAAAATTATTTGTCTTTTTGTGACTGGCTTATTTTACTTAACACAGTGTCTCAAATCTCGTTCATGTAGTGTTTGTCACAATTTCCTCCCTTCTTAAATTCAAATGACATTCTACTGGGTATGTACACTACACTCTGCTTATGTGATGATTAATTAATTAATTTAAACTCTTTAAAAAATTTAGTTGTAAATGGACACAACACCTTTATTTTGTTTGTTTATTTATTTTTATGTGGTGCTGAGGATTGAACCCAGTGCCTCACACGTGCGAGGCAAGCACTCTACTCAGAGCCACAACTCCAGCCTTATGATTATTATTTTTATGCCTGATCTCTGCCACTATTGTGAGCATTGATGAGCAATATTGCCTGTGCTTTGGTCTTCTAATTTTAAGAGAGAATGAACATGTTGATGACATGCTCTGAAAGTTAGCAAATTGCCTGATATACTGGTTTCTCAGAAAGTTAGGGCCCAAAGGAGATGTGTAGACATTTAAATCATTTAAAGTAAGAAATACATCTTGTTTCCCATTGTCTGTCTACAACAAATTACTGTATAAGAAATGCAGGATAGAAGAAACTTCTGGTAATGTTAAAACACTGGATTAAGATGTAAGAATAGATAAGATTCACTTACTCCTGCCAGTAAAATAAAAGTAGTATCTTCCACAAAGATTTCAGTTTTATTTTAGGCAGATTAAAATTCCCCTATGAGTCCTTCAGTGGGTGGGTGAAACCATTTGAATGACTGCTTATTTTACAGGAGGAGGGAGAGGAGTTTGGTCTGTAATCTTCCCATGATGGAGCTACTGATAGGACAGGCCTTCAAATAATCAGGGTTGCTGTGCCAGAGTAGTGAGGCTATTGAGCTGTAAGTCCAAATGCTCATGTAACATTGGTTATACAATATGATTACAGAAAGAACAGATCATCCTAATGTTTTATTTAGAGGGTCTTACATTGAATAAGTCACTCTGAAAAATAATTATAGATGTACCCTCCTAGACTCACTATAGAAGCTGTGCTGTTTCTTATTTAAATACTTAACAATTTCTATTCTTATTACTTTAAAATACAATGTGAATTGTGAAACAGTAGTAAGCAAATTTTAGTTTTTGCAGAATCCATTCAGTATGCTGGGTTTTTGACTGAGTTCCCTAAAGCAGCGCTTGAGAGGGGGGCCTTAGTAAAACAAGTGATGCATTCTTGGTAGAAGGGGAGAGAGAAAGATTGGATAAAGCAGGGGTCAGGGGAAAGAATGTGACTTCAGCTCTAGACCAGCTGCTGAGCGTACAAGGAAGCCCTAGAGTGCAAACCATACTGTGGAATCCATCCCACCTTTAGGCATGTTCTATTTAGTTATTGGCTGAAATCTGCATCCTTGTGGTGGTGGTGAGGCTTCCAGGCAAAGTAACTCCTGTTTCACCAAAGTCGGTTCCCAGAAGCCAATGGTGAATGGTCTTCAGTCAACAGTCACAGCTGGGGAAGGGTGTGCTAGTCAAGGGGATTTGGGTGAACACCAGTAGCATCCTCTAACTCATGCTCCATGGCACTGTTAAGATCTTTCTTCTTATGCTAAGCTCACTCTATTTAGACATCTTAAGGATTGTGATGGTCATAATTTCTAAGAAGACCTACAAAATGAAGGTGAGTGGAATAAACCACAGCCTGCCTCCCATCCTATAGTTTGTCCCATTGCCATCCCTGGAAAGTCTAATTTCTTTTTTCTCCTATTCTCTCCAGATTTCCCTTTCTGACCGAGGTGGCTGGCTTGATGAAATAATCCAGACCCTTCTTTGAAGGGTCTGAACCCTTGGCTCCTTGCTCTTATTAATCCATAGTTTCTATAGCTTGTCCATTTACTTGGGAATAGTCAGCTATATGCATTGGATTACTTAATGCCTATGAAATTTCTTCCTACCCTCAATGTGTTGTTGCAGTAACCCTTTATTCTGATGATGATTTTGGCAATTGCCCTTCAAGTATGGCAGCTCTTTTCTTTGCTTCTGGTCTATTCTATGTGCATTCCAAAGTGACCAGGTAGTAGTTTTCTGTTTAGTGGGACTTATACTTTTTCCTCTTGTGAAAGGGTACCTCTTTGGATACAAAGATCTTTTGACTCACAAAGCCTAAAGTTGTGGGGCAGAGAAGCAAACATTCCTTGAGTGGGTCAGTAGGGGTGTCTATGAACAGGATCTATCTTATTACATCGCTTGATTCCTGGCAACCGAGATGCAACACCATATGTTGGCCATTGCATTAAGTGTTTGCTGTGTCCTGAAGAATATCGTTTATTTCTCCAGAGTTTCACCTCTAACTTGGCATATTATCTATGGCTTGAAAAGTTTTAAAAAGATTTTTATCACAAAATTTCTGAATGGTGTGATACATTATAGGCCCAGTGAATCCATGGTCATCTGCCTGTACCACCTTAGCTCCTTTGTAGTAAAGTAGGAAAGTGAGTTTCTTAGTCTGAGGATCTTGTGTTGGTATATCAGACTCTCTGTGAGTCCTCAGATAGTGGTGCTGGATGAGGCACTGTGGATACTAAAGGCAAACCCATTCCTGCCATATGTGTTTCTAATATTATAAGAAATTTGTTTTCTGTTCCTGGTTATAGGCACATAGCTCCCCAGAGCCTGGACTCTTCTGGGAAGAGTGTCTTTTTTATGTTGATGAGGCAATTGGTGGCTGAGGGCCCCTAGTTTCAGGATGGGGGCTGGTCACCAGAAAAACCCGGGCACGATTAGACGGTTGGAAATTTTATTCCCCTCTCCCCACCTCTGGGGAGAAGAGAGGAGCACTGGGCTCAAAGTCAAATTGACTTCCAGTGGCCAATGATTTAATCAATCATGCTTACATAATGAAACCTCCAGAAAATACCATAAGCTCCTGGGTTCAGGGAGCTTCCAGATCACTGAACACTTGAGGTGCCTGGAAGGCGTGAAGGCTCCACCACTCCCATACCTTGCCCTATTCATTTCTTCCATCTGGCTGTTCATCTGCACACTTTGTAATATTCTTTATAATAAATGGGAGAACATAGTAAAGTGTTTCCCTGATTTCTAAGAGTTGCTTTATCAAATTAGCAGAAGCTGTGTGTGTGTGTGTGTGTGTGTGTGTGTGTTGGGGGGGATTGTGGGAAGCCTTGATTTATAGACAACTGGTTAGAAGTATAAATGACAACCTACTGCATGTGATTCATGTTTGAAGTAGGGAGGAATCTCGTGGGACTGATCCTTCAACCTGTTGGAGCTGATGCTACTTCCAGGTAGGTAATATTAGAATGAAGTTAAATTATAGGACACTTGGTCTCTGCTGGAGAATTGTTTGGTGTGTGAGGTTTACACACTCGATATTGTCTTGAGTGACTGTGCGAGTAGAGGAAAAACAATTTCATTTCCAAACAGCATGAAATGTTGCCCTTTCTTGGATGGAAGGGAGGCCTATGTAATCAATGTGCCACTAAGTGGCTGGTTGGTGAGAGTTGATGCTATCTTTTAAAAAAAATTTTTTTATAGTTGTAGATGGACAGAATGCCTTTATTTTGTTGGTTCATTTATATGTGGTATTAAGGATCGAACTCAGTGCCCCACACATGCCAGGCAAGTGCTCTGCCACTGAGCTACAGCCACAGCCCCCGAGTTGGTGCTATCTTTTTTTTTTTTTTTTTTTTTTTTTTTTT
>NW_025999900.1:11678685-11686917 GCF_001458135.2 Marmota marmota marmota
GGGGAGGGGGGGAGGCTCTACTAGCTAGATCTAAAATATATATCCCAAAGGCATGCCTCCAATGACCCACTTCCTCCAGCCACAATTTACCTGCCTTCAGTTTCCACTCAGTTAATCCTTATCAGGGATTAATCCCCATAGGGGATTAATTCACCAATTGGGATAAGACTCTTATAACCCAATCATTTCGCCTCTAAACTTTCTTGTATTGTCTCATACATGAGCTTTTGGGAGATACCTAATATCCCAACCATAATACCCTGTATTTGAATCTTTTGCCTACAATGTGGTTTCCTTGAGCCTTTGCTAGGCTATCTCTGTATTACCCTTAAGGCTTTAGCCTTCCATGACCACTGACCTAAAGTTGGTTTATCATTCTCCTTCATCTTCCTGCTAGTCCTCATCTCAATCTTTCTTTGTGCCTCTATTTATATTTATTTTTCCCATTCACTTATTTTTGTTTTTCTCCTCCAATAGAATCTAAATTTCACTTAGAGATTATAATTTACTTAATATTTGTTGAATGCAAATCTGAGCAAATTACTTGTTTTTCTTGTGCCTTCCTTTACCCGTTAATGAAATGCAAGAATCTTAAAAGCATTGGAAATATTTGCAAGAAATGATTAAATGCTGAGCTCAATTTGTATTACTTGTGTATATATTTGATACAATTCATTCACAACAATAATGCTTCAAACAATCCAGAATGAATGTGTTCTGAAAAGATATAGATTTGAAACACTGAAACTCAAGCAATTTGAAGAGTTGTTAGAAGGAACAAATTATACATGAGGTTGAAAACACGTATGCATGCATTAGGTTTAGGTTTGGATGACAATTATTGTAAACCTCCAATAATGGCTTAAACAGGATAGAAATTTCTTTCTTTTTCATGTTAATGTCTAAAGGAAAGTGCTTCAGAGTTGATACTCCGTGGTTTCAAACACCCAGGCCTCTTCTGTTTTGTTCCTCTGCAATGCATTTGGCTTCCTTTATTTTTTATTTTTTTATTTTTTGGTACCAGGGAATTGAACCCAGGGGTGCTTTATTACTGAACTTTATCCCCAGCCCTTTTTATTTTTTATTTGGAGATGGTCTTGCTGAGTTGCTCAGGGCCTTGATAAATTGCTAAGGCTGGCTTTGAACTTGCAATCCTCTTGCTTCAGCCTCCTGCGCTGCTGGGATGGCAGGTGTGCACTACTGTGGCTGGCCTGGCTCTCTTCTCAAGGCTATCTCATGGTCTAGGATGGTGCTCTTGTTCCACCCAACATGTTTTCTTTTCAGCTAGCAGGAAGGAGAAAGAGAAAGGGAAGATTGTGCTTCCTTTCTTTAAAGGCACTTGCTGGAAGTTTCATCTGATAGCTTTCCATTCAGTACTTAAGTCATGTTGGTGCTCTTCTCTTCAATGATGGCTCAGAAATAGTCTTTATTCTAAATTGCTGTATACTGAATTAAAAATAGGGGGTCCTATCATTCTGAAAGCAATGGAAATTGCTTGTACTCTATTGCATGTCTACCATCATCTTTTTAGAAGTCTCCTTTATTTTTTTGAATAGTCTTGGGTACATTGGAAATGATTTGACTGCTACTTAAAAAAAACTCTTGAAGAACACTGAAATTTCCATGTACCTATGGTGTTGCTCTCCTACATTTCTTGGTTTGTGATTTTTATTTTAGTCATCTTTTACATATTGTTTGGCAATGTTCACTGTATATGTAATATCTGTAAAAGTAGTTGAATCATTTTTAGTCCTGGAATTTAACATTATAGGAAAGATATTTTCCTGTGTATTTGCAAGGTGAAGAATGATCGGATAGGCTTACGTTGCCCCATACCATTTTTTTTAAAATTATAAGAATCACATTACTATTTTAATTTCTAGTACAAACTATAGGTTGTTCTGTTACTTCAAACTAGCTCTTCTTCTTTTATTAAAATAAGAATTAAAATTATTTAGTTTAATTGTATTTCTGTACAATTCATCTTTATTGTAGCAAGTTAACTATAGTTTCTTTTCTAACTGCATTTCACTATCATTGAGAAAATTTAAACAGTCTGAAGTAATTATAGCAAGCCCATGTAGGGAGTAATGAATAACGTCTTGGGTGCTGAGAGCAGCTTCTACTTTTCATAATGGTAATGTAGACAGTAGTTTCCAAATCATGCTTACATGACTCTGAAAAGGGTGTGTCTTAGGGAATCTCCAAAATGAGTGGAGTATATAAAAGCCATCAGGATGTAGTTTCAAGTATGTGTATAAGACATCCTATAAAAATACAAACACTGCAGGATGTGGTGGCACACACCTGTAATCCCAATGACGATCCGGGGTTGGTGATCCTGAGAGATGTCAGAGACAGGGCTGAGAAACTTTTGAATACTGACAGACAGTTCGACTTTCCAGCAAGATTTATTTTATTTTTTGATTCACTAATCTCTCTACCATATTTGGAATAGGATGTTTTTTTATGCTTCATTGTGTGGAAGACAATGATATATGAATGGTATTTTGCATATTTATATATTCTTTTGTCTTTAATTTTTTTTACCTTTGTTTGTATTCTTCCTCTCTTGTCTATTTTCTTGGATTTTCTTTCCAACTTTTCTCCAACAGCCAATCTCTGTCGGATCCTCTTCCATTCTTCCTGTGAATTTTTACTTCTAGCTTCTCTCTTCCTCCATTGAAAATATTGCATACTACACTACCTCTGTTCTCTCATCTACCATTTGAAATTGTAAATCATTTTAACAAATTTTCTGTTTGTACTATAGATAATTATTGAACTCATCATTGCAGTAGATGACTTAGTGGGAGCTATTAGTTTTAGGCTATATAGTGTGTATGCTGGGTGCTGTTGATATTGGTCTTACCAGTAAAGGTGAAGGACTGGAAATCTTTAGGAACACTATGGGTCTACAGGGTAGGATTTATCCTGCCTTAGATTCATACTTTTTGATATGTGAAGTAAAGGATAGTATAAGGAGTGAAATCAAAGAAAAAATAGAGGAAGTGAAAGACCACTTCAATATAGAGATGGAGATCATGAAAACAAACAAGCAGAAATCCTCAAAATTAAGGAATCAGTAAACCAAATTATAAATTCAATAGAAAACATTACTAACAGACTAGACCACTAGAAGACAGAACCATAGACAATAAAGACAAAATTATAATCTTGAAAGTAGAGTTGAACATGCAGAGAAAATGATAAGAAACCAAGAACAGAATATCCCAGGATTATGGGATAATATTAAAAGACCAAATTTAAGACTTATTGGAATAGATGAAGGAGCAGAGATACAAACTAAAGGAATGCACAATTTTTCAATGATATAATAGCAGAAAATTTCTTCAAACCTAAAGAATGGAATGGAAAATCAAATATAAGAGGCTTACAGGACCCCAAATGTACAAAATAACAGCAGACCCACACCAAGGCACATTAAAATGAGAATGATTAACACAGAGAATAAAGATAAAATCTTAAAGGCTCTGAGAAAAAAAATCAAATTATGTATAGGTGGAAACCAATTTGGATACCAACTGATTTCTCAAACCACACCCTCAAAGCTAGGAGGTTCTGGGATAATATATTTCAAGCTCTGAAAGAAAACAGATGCTAACCAAGAATTTCATATCCAGCAAAATTTAAGTTTCAGATTTGAAGATGAAATTAAAACATTCAATGATAAACAAAAGTTAAAAGAATTCATAACTAGAAAGGCTATACTACAGAGCATCCTCAACAAAATATATCATGAGGATGAAGTGGAAAAAAAAAAAAAAAAGCAAAAACCAGCAAAGGGAGGATCTACACTAAAGTGACATTTAACCCAATGAGAAACTAAGATAAATCAAAAACCAGAAATAAGTCAAAATGACAGGGAATACAAATCATATCTCAATCACCTTGAATGTTAACGGCCTAAACTCATCAATCAAAAGACAAACACTAGAAGGTTGGATTTAAAAAAAAGACCCAACAATATACTGCCTTCAAGAGACTCATCTCATAGAAAAAGCCGTCCACAGGCTGAAGGTGAAAGGATGGGAAAAACCTTCTCTCATATGGATTGTGTAAACAAGCAGGGGTTTCCATTCTCATTTCAGATAAAGTAGACTTCAAACCAAAGTTAATTAGAAGAGACAAAGGAGGGCATTTCATACTTCTTAAGGGAAGTATATATAAGCAGGACATAACAATTACAAATATTTATGCCCTCCAAAATAGAGCATCCATGTATATCAAACAAACCCTTCTCAATTTCAAGAGTCAAATAGACCACAATACAATAATGGTGACTTTAACACACCTCTCTCACCACTGGACAGATCTTTCAAACAAAAACTAAATAAGGAAAAAAATAGAACTAAATAATACAATCAACAATTTAGACATATATATATATGTCTATATATATTATATATATAAAATATTTCATCCATCAATGAGCAAATATAGTTTTTTCTCAGCAGCACATGGCTCCTTCTCTAAAATAGACCATCTCTTATGCCACAAAGCAACTCTTAGAATGCAGGGTATTATCTCTGATTTTTTGTATTTTCTATAAGACCACAATGGAATGAAGTTAGAAATCAACAATTAAATAAAAAATAGAGGGCTGTTGTTGTGGCTCAGTAGTAGAGTGCTGGCTTAGCATGCAAGAGGCACCAGGTTCAATCCTCAGCACCACATCAAAAAAAAAAAAAAAAGATATTATATCCACCTAAAACTTAAAAAAAAGAAGCTGCTGTAACAAATGGAGACTAAATAAGTGAATGAGGAATGGATAGTAGAAAAAAATCAAGGATGAAATAAAAAAATTCTTAGAGGTAAATAAGAACACTGATACAACATATCAAAATCTCTGGGATATTATGAAGGCAGTACTGTGAGGAAAGTTTATTGCATTGAGTGCATTCATTAAAAGAATAAAAAGTCAACAAATAAATCACCTAACACTACATCTCAAAGCCCTAGAAAAAGAACAAATCAACATCAAAAACAGTAGAGGAAGAGGAAATAAATAAAATCAGAGCTGAAATAGATGAACTCAAAACAAAAGAAATCATTGAAAAAATTGACAAAACAAAAAGTTGTTTTTTTAAAAAAATTGATAAGTCCCTGGCCATGCTAATGAACAGAAAAAGAGAAAACTCGAATTACTAAAATACAAGATGAAGAAGAAAATATCACAATGGACATGTCTAAAGTACAGAAGATAATTAGAAATTATTTTGAAAATTTATACTCTAATAAAATAGAAAAGATCAAGGACATAAACAAATTTCTAGGGACATATGACCACCCAAATGGAATGAGGAGGTTATATACAATTTAAACACATCAATTTCAAGTAATGAAATAGAAAATGCCATCAAAGGCCTACCAACCAAGAAAAGCCCAGCACCAGATGAATTCTCAGCCAAGTTCTAGAAGACGTTTAAGAAGGATTAACACCAATGCTCCTCACAGTATTCCATGAAATAGGAAAGGAGGGAACCCTTCCAAACTCATTCTCTAGACAAAGTCATTCTCCAGTCACCAAAGACACATCAAAGAAAGAAAGCTTTAGACCAATATCCCTTATGAACATAGATGCAAAAATTCTCAATAAAATTCTGGCAAATTGCATACAAAAACATATTAAACAGATAGTGCACCATGATCAAGTGGAGTTCATCCCAGGAATGTAGGGTTGTTTCAACAAATGGAAATCAATAAACGCAATTCATTTAATAGACTTAAAAACAAGAACCATGATCATCTCAATAGATGCAGAAAAAGCATTTGACAAAACACAGCACACCTTCATGTTCAAAACACTAGAAAAACTAGGGATTGTAGGAACATACCTCAACATTGTCAAAGCTATATATGCTAAACCCAAGGCCAGCATCATTCTAAATGGAGAAAAATTGAAAGCATTCCCTCTAAAAACTGGAACAAGACAAGGATGTCCTCTTTCACCACTTCTATTCAACATCATCCTTGAAACTCTAGCCAGAGTAATTAGACATAAGAAATTAAAGGGATACAAATAGGTAAAGAAGAACTCAAATTATCACTATTTGCTGATGACATGATTCTATATCTAGTAGATTAAAAAAATTCCACCAGAAAACTTCTAGAACTAATAAATGAAGTCAGCAAAGTAGCAGGATATAAACACCCATAAATTAAATGCATTCCTATATATCAGTGATGAATCCACTGAAAGAGAAATTAGGAAAACTACTCCATTCACAATAGTCTCAAACAACAACAACAAAAACAAAACCGGGAATCAATCTAACGAAAGAGGTAAAAAACCTTTACAATGAAAACTACACAACACTAAAGAAAAAAATTGAAAAAAAACCCTCAGAAGATGGAAAGATCTCCCATGCTCCTGGATAAGCAGAATAATTATGTCAAAATGGTCATACTACCCAAAGCGCTATACATATTTAATGCAATTTCTATTAAAATCCCAATGTCATTCCTTATAGAAATAGAAAAGCAATCATGAAATTCATTTGGAAAAATAAGAGATCCAGAATAGCCAAGGCAATTCTTTAGCAAAAAGAGTGAAGGAGGAGGCATCACAATACCAGAACATAAACTATACTACAGAGCTATAGTAACATTAATGTTATGGTATTGGCACCAAAATAGACTTGTAAACTAATGGTACAGAATAGAGGACACAGACATACCCACATAAATATGGTAATATCATACTAGGCAAAGGTGCCAAAAGCATTCACTGGAGAAAAGATAGCCCATTCAACAAATGGTGCTAGCAAAACTGGAAATCCATATGTCACAAAATGAAATTAAACCTCTATCTCTCACCCTGCACAAAATCAACTCAAAGTGGATCAAAGACTTAGGCACTAGAACAGAGACCCTGCACCTAATAGAAGAAAAAGTAGGCCCAAATTTTCACCACGTCAGCTTAGGATCTGACCACTTTAACCAGACTCCTAAAGTGCAAGAAGTAAAATCAAGAATCAATAAATGGGATGGATTCAGATTTAAAAGCTTCTTCTCAGCAAAGGAAACAATAACATGAAGAAAGAGCCTACAGACTGGGAGAAAAATCTTTACCATATGCACCTTCAATAAAGTATTAATCTCTAGGATACATAAAGAGCTCAAAAAACACCAAAAAAGCAAATAACCCAATCAATAAATGGGCTAAGGAGCTGAACAGACGCTTTACAGAAGAAATACAATTGATCAACAAATATATGAAAAAGTGTTCAATATCTCTAGCAATTAGAGAAATGCAATTAAATCTATTCTAAGATTTCCTCTTACTCCTGTCAGAATGGCAATCATCAAGAAAACAGGCAAGAATAAATGTTGGCAAGGATGTGGTGAAAAAAGTACACTCATACATCGCTGGTGGGACTGCAACTTGGTGCAATCACTCTAGAAAGCAGTACAGAGATTCCTCAGAAAACTTGGAATGGAACTACCATTTGACCCAGCTTATCCCACTCCTTGGTTTATACCCAAAGGACTTAAAATCGGCATACTACAGTGACACAGCAACATCAGTGTTTATAGCAGCTTGTTTCACAATAGCTAGACTATATGGAACCAACCTAGGTGTCCCTCAATAGATGAATGGATGAAGAAAACATGGTATATATACTCAATGGAATATTACTCAGCTTTAAAGAGTGAAATTGTGGCATTTGCCAGTAAATGGTTGGAGTTGGAGAATATCATGCTCAGCGAAATAAGCCAATCCCATAAGACCAAGGACCGAATATTTTCTCTAAAATGCGGATGCTAATTCACAATAAGGCGAGGGGCACTAGGGAAGAACAGAGTTACCTTAGATTAGATAGAGGGAAGTAATGGGAGGGGAGGGGAAGCAATGTGGGGATAAGAAAGATAGTAGAATGAAACAGACACTATTACTGTATGTATATATGTGACTACATGACCAATATGATTCTGCACCATGTATACTCAGAAAAATGAGGAATTACATCCCAACAATGTATGAAATATCAAAGTACATAAATGCGTTCTACTGTCATGTATAACTAATTGAAACAAAACAAAACAAAACAAAAAAGCCAGCCTAAGCAACTTGGTGAGCCCTGTCTCAAAATGAAATATAAAAAGGACTGGGGATGTTGTGGCTCAATGGTTAAGTGACTCTAAGTTCAATTCCTGGTACTCGTCCCCAAACAATCAAAAAAAAAAAAAAAAAAAAAAAAAAAACAA
>NW_025999900.1:11686940-11732126 GCF_001458135.2 Marmota marmota marmota
AAAAAAAAAAAAAAAAAAAAAAAAAAAAAAAACCAACCAAACAAACAAAAACACCAAAAAGCAAAGCACTACAAAATATTTCTTTGGCTAACGAGGATGATTTCTTCTTTTACCCACTAGTGGTTCTCCTTGGGAAGCTGGAGATGTTACATTATGTGGTGAGGATTGAGTGAAACTGTTTAAAAGGGATTCATCTAGTCTTCTGTTACTTTAGTGTTCATTTAAAAAATTACTCATCTGGGTTAGAGATTTTTTGTACTATCAAAACAATAACAACAACAACAAAAACCCAAATGGTTTTGAATATGTTAGTTTTATTCAAGTTTTCTGGAGCGATATTCTTTGTGGTTGTCTGCTTATGTGTCTCAGATCTTAGAATTGGCAGTGGCAAAAGTGTGGGTTGTTGACCTTCTGTGGAAGGGTGTTCACCACCATACAGAGCTTTTCTCTAACACAGTATTTCCAAAACATGTCTTTCACACCACCTCCAAGATTTTTCTGTCACCTGTACGTGCTTACTATTTTTTCTTTAAGTACACGCCACCATTTAAAAATTTTATACCTAAAGAGGAAACATACCATTACTAAAAATAATATCACAAATAGAAGATAGCTGTACTAACAAGATGAAAAGATCCCACTATGATGTTATTAAATAAAGTACAAAGAAAAGCAATAACATCAAGTTGTAAATGTTAGATCTTTATTTATTTTGCAGTACTGGGGATTGAACCCAGGACCTTGTGCATGCTAGGCAAGTGCTATACCATTGATTTAACAAAATTCATATCTAAAAAATGATTTTTAGGAGCAGAATGGAATTATTTGAGCAGCCAATAAGAAGGGTTTTTATATCATCTAGTTTAAGAGAAAGAGCAAATTTTACTTTAATGGTATTTTTTCAATTTTAATACTACTTCATACCTAGTCTTACATGTCAGAAAGGGTCAGAAATGGCCAAGGACAACTAGTGGCCTTATTTGATAAAAGTATGAATGCTTATACATACATAACAAGAACTCAATGGCATGTGTATAAAGTGGTATATGGAGATCTGTTTTAGAGATTTAGGTTGTCACTATCAGTAATGCTGTCAAAGAGTGAGAAAGTTCAGTGACTAAAGACTTGAAATGTTCATGCTTCTGCTGGGGCACAATTGGTTCATTGTAGTTACAACTATTGTCTCCTAATTTGCAATGCCCTTGGATGTGTTATATTAATTACATAGTTCTTCTAAGATACAGCAAAATAAACAGAAGAATTAGTCATAAAAAATGTTTGCTGGTGTAACGCATAAGGAATATCCATCTTGTCATTATGACTTATGAAGGAAAAGACCCACATACATTTGGCTCAGGTAACAATCTGTAGAAAAGCATTGGGTTAAGAAACTATTAAGAGCTTTTCACCTGCAGTCCAAGGTATCTATTTGCATTTTTCAAATTTCAAAGAATATATGTGTTTAAGGATATTCCTGAAAATTAAAATTCTGGATCCTATTCCTAATGTGCTGCTTCTAAGCTTCATTGGTCCTAAATGCAGAGGCAGATCCCACACTGATGTTTGCTAAAGCAGTGGAAGTGATTCCTGAAAGTACTTAGAAGCCTCTGTAATTGAACATTACTTTTGGTACACTTTGAACCCAGAATTAGGGATCTAGCAGATTTCCTGAAGTGATAACAGTGCTTTGAGGGCACAAAAAGGCTTCAAAACTCTCCAATTTGCAACCCATTTTGCTCTTGATATAAAAACAGGGGCTTAGGAACACTGTTGTAAAGGTTAGAAATGGGAGCCTGTCCTTGAACTCTATTCTTGTAAGAAATCATTTCTATCAATAAATGACTTTCCAGTACTTATAATTTAAGCACAGAATTAAATCTAAAAGCTAGAAGGCATTGATTTAATAGATTTCATGTTTGGAAGTATTTCAGTCTGAAAAGAGCCTCAAGTTTTTTTTTTCTTTTTTTTTTTCCCCATCAGTATGATGTATATTGGACCAAGTCTACAAAGTTTTCTTTGTGCACTACAGTTCCTATAATGTTAGGATTTGGAGATCTCAGCTGCTTCTACTGCCACTTCTCCCAATGGATGAGAGGACAGAAATGATTAAAGATGCTTATCTTCAATTTACCAGGTAGGGATTTAAAAATTCTCTCTTAAATCAATTTAGCTTTCACTTATTGGGTTGATGTTTACTAGCACTTGGTCTTTACCTTGGAGATGCTCACTGTCCACAGAGGGAAGTAGGCATTTACATAATGCAAACCAAATTGTGATGTGGCCTATAGCTATTAAAGTGTGAAAACCTGGAAAGAGGAGGCTGTGATTAATTCTTGGTGGGGGACAGCTTCACAGAGGTAATACTTTAGTGGAATTTTTAAAAATAAGGAGTTTGCCTGATGAAAAATGAGAATGAGCCATTTCAGGAAGAATCACGGTGGCTTGAACAGAGATAAAGTCAACCCGTGGGTTTAGAGGTGGGTGATGTTAGGAGTGATGGGGACAGGAATGTAGGGTAAGTTGGTACCATTCTGAAAGGTCTTTGAACTCCAGAATGGAGACTTTAGACATCTTTCTGAAGAAGTTGATGTGCAATCAGGAAATTGAACTGTGGAAGGATGCCATTCAATTGGTTTTAAAAAGACAACTAGGAGCAATTTGAAGTGGGATGGGGAGCAGAAAAGCTAATAAGGAGCTTATGCAGCCGCCTGGGTGAGAGAGAATGGAAAGCCAGGGTGGGGAGTGAGGAGACGGACACAAGAGACAGCCTGGGCACAGAATCAATAGGACTTGGCAATTGATGGACATGTAAATAAATAATTGTCATTAATCTAGGTTAATTCTGCAGTAAAGGTGTGTTCAGGCTATTGTGAAAGCTCAGACTAAGCTTCACTGAAGGGGGGACTTTAAAGGAAAATTGAGGTTCACCAGGCCTCAAGACCATACAAGAGAAGAAACAGAATAGCATGATATTGTGGATCTGGCAACCGTGTTTCAGCATCTCTCACCTGGATTTCACTTTAAAGTCACCTGAGAAGCTTTAAAAAAATCTATGAAAGCTTAAATATCCGCCCCCAGAGAGCAAGGTTTTATTAGTCTGGTATGGAGCCCAATCACAGATGCTTTTACAAAGCTTTCCATGGTTTTACTGTGTAGTCAGGGTTGAGGGTCACTTCATAACAGCTCATCGTGACTGAAGTGTGATATGTGTAGAACAGCAGTGGAAGGTGAGGTTGGAGATTAGCTCTTAGGTACCAAACTGAGGTGGTGTTATCTTCCAAACAGGGACATGTTTAGAGTAGAAGGAAGCTGTTAATAAATCTGACACAATACGTGTAAACCAAGACTGTCTTGGAGAAGTCTGGGTGCATGGTCACATCATCATAGTGGAACATGTGATTTAAATTTTGTTTTTGCAACAATTTTGGCTACAACAGTGCCAGAAAGGGATTGGAAGGGAGGAAGACTGAAATTAGGGAGGCTGGGTAGGAAATAATTGTAATCATCCAGATGTGTGAGACAACTGCCTCTTTGGTAAAGATTTGGCCCTGGAATGAGAGAAGATAAAGAGCGATATTAAGAAGTTAGGTTGGCTGGTATCATGGCAAAAACCGCACCAAAGTCCAACAGGCAAGGATGACTTTATGCAAATCTATTGCAATAGGAGAGAGAACCGAACTGGGTTTGAACTCAGTTCCTCTGGAGAAAGAGCAGGGAGGATTTTTAACAGTAGATGGGAGAACAGAGGACAACTGGCTTTCCCTAAAGGCAAAGTAAACTCTTTGTGCCAGTCCTTAGTTTTACAACTTGGAGCAAGCTGCTCTCTGGAGTTAGACTGCTACTTCTGGACAAGCCGAAAGAGATCAGGGAAACTATCTTCCTTGTATTTACATTTCAAAAAAAGGGGTCCCAGGTCCTTGAACAAGACATTTCAGGGTTGTAAAACTGAACAGATACTTTAAAAAAGACTTACATACATTTCAAAAAAGGCAGAGAAAGAATTAACATATTTTCTAAAGTAAAAGTTCTGAGAAAAGGAGGGTCAAAGCCTATAATTGGGAAGAAGGCTGTCTGAAGTTTAGTTAAGTTGGGAGGAGTTTTAAGACTGTCTTAGTCGGTAGACTTGGATTGGGAGGGTCAGGGAAGGGAAGAGTTGAGAATTATTCCTTGGTATCTGGTTTTGGTCTTGGGAGGACGTTGATTCCATTGACCACTACTGCAGAGTGCTGCGACCTCCACCACTGTTAATTCATGTTCCTCGACTGAGGGAGAAAAGACAAACAGATATATAAGTAGAGAAAAAGCTGGTCTCAGTGGTTGAGTACAGCCTTGGTAGGGAGATAGTGACCCACAACAAGCTCAGCATGTTTGTTATATAGGTATAAACATTAAAAGGATTTATTTTGAGAAAGTTTCTTCAAAGTAAGCAGAACCAAGGTCATGAGTATGATCAGCCTGATTATGATTATCAGGTTGCTCCCATAAATTTTTACCCCCAGCAGCTGGCACCTGAACCTCAAGGTCAAGAACGGAATAGCTCTGTGGCTAGCATAGAAACTCCTATTGAATAGGGTGTCACCATTGCAAATGGGCAGTCTCAAATGGATGCCTTTGCACCTGAAAGTTTCCAAGAGAGACATCACCTCTTTCATAGGACAGTTCAAGACCTATAATTCAGTTGCTGCTCCTGACAGTAAAGAACACAGGAGGAAAAGAAGATTGGTTTAAAAAAAAAAAAAAAAAAAGACAAGCTGAGTTGGAAGTGTGGGCCTGTGACCAGGAGAGGTGTGATTGGGAGCTGGGGTTGACAGTTGTCACTTGCAGAACTAACAACAGCTCCTAATTGAGTTATTTGTACAATTTATGTTTAAGAGGAATTAGCATTGTATTCCTCCTCTCTGGGATGATGGTGAATTAAATATAATTTTAAATTATATGGAATTTTGTGGAATAGTAAGGGCATGTCTAGTACATTTGGCTAGTTCTATTATCATGGTGATCAAGAAGCCAAGGTAAATCAGAATAGGAGAATCAAATGGTCAAGTGGTGAATATTTTTTTTTAATATTTTTTAGTTGTAGATGGACACAATATCTTTATTTTTATTTATTTATTTTTATGTGGTGCTGAGGATCAAACCCAGTGCCTCACGCATGTGAGGCAAGTGCTCCACCACTGAGCTACAACCCTAGGCCAAGTGGTGAATGTTTTTGAAAAGTTTAAGTTTTCTATGTGGCTGTGACCTCTCAGGGATAAGTGATTATTTACCAAAAATTTATTTTCCTTAGAATGAGCAGACAAACAGAAACAAATGAGAGAAAGAAAGCGCTCTTTTAGAGCTACTTAGCGTTTACTTTCTGAATTTTTGGCAGAACTTCTTGCAGTCAACTGAGGATAAGGAATTTCCCTAAAAAGTCAGAAGAAAAGAAAAACAAACAAAGAAGGAAAATCTCCAAATAAAACCCAAACCAAAAATGGTTTTGTTTTTCAGACCTTCATCAGATGGTGGAAATGTGGAATACCTCACCAACTGGTCTGTTTTCTTTAACACAGTTACTGTCTACTTTTCCTAGGGTTTTAAGGTCTGTTCTTGTGCTGGGAAGTATTTCAAGAAGCAAATAGGGAGAAGGTTGCAAGCATTGGTTTTGACTTCCGCTGTGTGCTTATGGGATCTTGTGGGCATATTGGGAGGCCAGAATTGTGGCTTTAATTGTAGGATGCTTTGAAAGATGGAAAGTAGGATATTTCTTGCACCCTTGTGATATGCTTGGCAGTGGCTGCAGCAGAGAATTGATTTAGCTGTGACAACCTGACAGTTACCTTTTGTCCAATAGAAGCTGTTTGTGCAGTTTAAATGAATGGCGAAGGACTGATGTGAGTCAATGGTCAAACCTGTCCTTGGCTTCGGGATGATGACATCAATTCTTACTACTTGGACTTTGGCATCAGAGTTTGTTTACAGCAAATGAAACTTTCCTGTTACTAAGACCCACATTTAGATTGGTGTTCCAAGAATTCTCCAAAGGCTGTTCACATGCATTTTGAAGAGTCTTTTGAACATCAAATGGCTCTCATGAAAGAAGACTTTTTATCAACTGAATGTGAAGGAGAACTGGATTCAAAGGCAAACAATACCTCCCACAGACTTTTTTTTTTGAGGTAAACCACCAAAGAGAGCTCTGGTCAGAAAATTGCTTTCACTTAAGCCTTTTTCCCCCCCTTAAACCCCAGGTAATCAATTCAGTTTTTATTGTAGACTGTTTTGGGGGTTGACTAATTGGGGACTTGAACTCACCGGATGGTTATTTCTCCAGGCACTTCCATTTTATCTTTTCTGTAATAATAGCTTTTATTTTATTTAATCTTATAATCAGACAAAGACTGAAGGATTCTTATCTGCCTCCCTCCTACGTGCTGGGATCCTTGAGAAAGGAAGGTTTTATTTATTTATATTTCTGGCCCTGAAACATTTTTACTCTATTTTGGATTTTTGGCATATTTTTTGGTATATTTTTGTGCCCTTTCTGGAACAAATGGTCATTGACCAGAAGTTAGTTTTCTTTAGAGTCAGTGAACAAACAAATGCAAAGAGACAGAAGAGTTCTCCAGAGTTACTTTATGAATTTTGCAAGCTACAAGCTGAATCTGGTGAGGAATGGTGTAACTAGGAAAAGGAGAAGATGGGAAAAGGAAAAAAAAAAAAAATCCCAAACAACTGGAGGGGGGAAAAATCAGCTGTGTGGAGGGTACTGTGATTTCCAGTGGGAGGGGAGTAGCAGCAGGAGTCCAGCTGAGGCAGAAAACAGGCAAGGCTGCTATTCACACTGCTGGGTCTCAGTGGGAAGGAAGCTGTCAGACAGCAACATGACACATTATCCTTTGCAGACAAAACAAAATATGTAAAAACAAATACTGATCAACATTAGGATCCCACAATTCAAAGCTCACAAAGGGATTCATTTGCCTGGCTTCTTGGCTTCTCTCTCCTGCAAAGATGAGAGGGAGGGCCTGGGAGGGGAAGGTACGAAGAGATGTCATTTTCTAGTCATGCAGATGTGGTGGGCAAAGAAATTCATAGTCAAATATCAGGTGTGTTTGGAAAGTAGAGTCTATTTTAAAACGATTGACTCAGGGGATGTTGTTTTGAAGTTAAGTTGGAGTGCCTGGGACTAGAAATCAAGCTTCCACAGTTGTTTTCTTTTAAAATAAAATGGTGCAGTTATTTTATACCACGACATTAAGTAGTGGTCCTGTAAACTGAGGTCTAAGTAAAATTGTTGAGAAAGAAAAGCCATTTTTAGTCGAGTCTTTCATTTTTGCCCTATGGTCTACCCCCAGTGATTTTTTTTTGTTGTTCAATATCGTCTTGTTGTTACACTCAAAAATCTGACCTCAAGAGATCCCTTAATGTGTGAATTTTCAAGATATACCTTACTGTGGATGGCTGGGTTAATCTCCAAAATTGTGAGGGTCAGTTCTTTGCTCCTTGAGTTTCTAAAAAGCAGAAATCTGTCTCCCTCTTTCAACAATGTAATTTGTAAATTCACTGCAGATGATCAATTATACAGGCTTCTTTTTTTGGTCCCACAATATCATTTATGTTTAATGCCTAAGATCAGATGCAGCAGTGTTAGATTCCAAGGTGTGCTTTTAGAAAGTGATTACAGCACACCGATTTAAATAAAGCATTACCATACATCTGCAGAGATTGCAGAGTCCATGAAAAGGAGAAATGGTTCCAGAAATGAGATTTTTTCCAGAACAAGATGAAGTTTATCTTTATCTGTGTGAAATAAACTCATCCTTGCTGTTGATCCAATGCAGCTTCTACAATAATGCCTGCAAATGTCCATGTCATGTCAATGGCTTTCAACATTTTGAACCATGATGACAGTAAGAAACACCACTAGCTAGTGTACAAAAAATACAGGCCATCCTCTTTGATGTTCACCCCACCCCACCCTACTGCCTACTTTGCTCTCTTCCACCCTATCCTCAATCCTGGCCTGGATTCACAGCCGATTAAGAGTTGCCACCTGTTGTTTGAACCTCAGAGCTATGGCCTGTTGCTTTGGCTTGCCAATCACACCAACATGGGTGAACTATTTATTTTCTCTTTTTGTTTCACAGCTCCTAGAAGCAAGAAGGACCCTGTGCTTGGAGAGGGGATTATCACTTAGGAATTTGTGACCAGACTCCGGAGCCTGGAGGACCCTGACCAACTGTGGAAATTGCCACCACTACTGAGATATGACAGGGCCCTGCTGCTTTAATACCACCTCCCAAAATACTGAGGTTCACTTGGCATATTGTCCTCTCACTGAGGTTGCCAGATTTATCAAAGCAACAACAAAAATAGGATACCCAGGTAAATCTGAACATGAGAGCAGTTTTTTAGTATCACACACAGAATGGATTTCCAAGGGGGAAAAAACCTTTTTTCCTCCATTTTTTGATTTGCAATCTAAAGAATATCAGTGTGTATGGAATGGTTATAGGTCTCACACACACACACACACACACACACACATTCTGTGGACAGACCGGTTTGATATTCTGAGTAAACAAACCACTTGGTTTTGTGTGCATGTGTGTAGGTGTGTGTAAACTGCAGGACATTTCAGAATCCTGTCAGGATTTTGTCATTATGCATCGAACTTTTGGGGGAAACAGCAACACAGTGCTTTCCAAACTGATTAGACCACAAAGCTTCCAAGGAATCCAGTTCGGGAAATATTACATATAGGTCTACTTTCATCATGGATTTTTTTTTTTACAGAAAAATTACTTGATCACAAATTTCTACTACCTTGACCTATTTATGCCTGTAATATTACCAATGTTTTTAATAAAAGTAAGGAATTTCTAAAATATGTAAAGGAATCTTTTTATACCTTTATTATTTTTTAAAAAAATTTATTTTGATGTAGTGCTGAGGATGGAACCCAGTGCCTTGCATGTGCTAGTTGAGCCACAACCCCAGCACCAGAAAATTTTTATTCTCAGCTCCAAGGACAAAGAAGGATATATACTAATTTTCTAATGTTTCCTATTGCCACTATAATGTACATATTAGGTTACACTTTTTCTTTATTTCTAGCCTAAATTCTAGATGTCAACTTTTCTATTTTCAGTGGCAATGGTGAGTTATCAACTGAACTCTTGAAATTCCAACAAAATGTGTTTTTATTAAAATGATTTACTTTTCATTATAGAAAATATAGTAAGGCATAAAAACCAAAAAGAAAAAAAAATCACCTGAAATCCTGACACCAAGATAACCACTATTGACATACTGCATAAATCAGTGCTAGCAGTAGTTTACAGATGTTTGATTTTTGCAATTTTTGGATTAGAATGCCAGCATTTAAAAGTGGAATGATTTCTTACAAGCGCATATATTTCTAGTTTCTTCAGAAGTATTGAAGATTGGCACCACGCAACCAGTGTTCTGGTATGACAAAGCTCAGAGTGGAGTAGCATATGCTCTGTTAGTCAGCTTTTGCATTGCTGTGAACAAAATATCTGACAAGAATAACTTAAAGGAGGAAAAGGTCATTTTGGCTCATGGTTTCAGGATTTTAGTCCATGGTGGGCTGATTCCATAGCTCTGGGCCCAGTGTGAGGCAGAACGTCATGGCGGAAGGGCATGGTGAAGTAAGGCAGCTCAGGACATGACAGCTGAGAAGCAGAGATCTCTGCTTACCAAGAACAAAATATGAAACTTAAAAGCATGCCCCCAGTGACTGACTTCCTCCATCCACACCCTAGGTGCCTACAGTTACCACCCAGTTAATACTAGTGGATTAATCAGTTCGCCTCTAAACATTCTTATATTATGCATGAGACTTTGGGGACACTTCATATAGAAACCATAACGTGTTCTCATTAGGAAAGACCATTCCCCTTTGTGCTAGTTTATCTATCTATCTATCTATCTATCTATCTATCTATCTATCTATCTATCAATCATCCATCCCCTGAGGTATTTGGGTTTGAAATCTCAGTTGTAAGTCTGGGTCTTTTATTTCTCAGATAATATGTAATTTTAAAAAGGGAGTTATTTCAGGTTCAGTTATGTAGCTTTTCCTCTATTTTGAAAACATTTTTTCATGTCATGAAATGTTCTTATCTGCATAATATTCTATTATATGGCTATGCTATACTTTATAGAAGCAATTCCCTGCTATTAGGCTTTTATATAACTCCTCATTTAATCTATTAAATATACAACATAGGGGAATATTGAATATATATATATATACTTTTAGGAAAATCTGTGCATGTGTCTATGAGTTTTAGAATAAAGTTTTATATTTAAAATTGCTGGGTCAAACAATCCATTGCTATGTATATTCAACTGTACTTATATATACTTGACAATGGAATAATTTCTTGAGCACTCTAATAGGTTAGTTTGTCCTCCTACGAGCTCAGCTCTGCTATTTCCCAACACAGAACACTTTTTTCACACACCTCCTCATAACTCATGAGAGTTGTATTCTGCGGAGGAAAGTATGAGAGATTTCCAGCTGAATTGGTGGTTATGAAGAAGGGCTGAAAGGTGGAGGTCATTCAAAGCAAGCTATATTTACATCACAGTTCTGTTGAGCTGTTGACTAGGTATAATGCTTAACTATGTTATGAATTCCTACCCAAAGAATTCTCTTGACAACCTTGCGGGTATACCCATATCCTTCTGGATTATTATTATTGTATGTGAAGAAAACAGTAACTGCTGCAAATTCTTTTTAGAACCCAGTTCTTTTTACCAGGTGAGCCAGTTGGTGGACTCAACTGTGGAAATGAAGGAGCGGCTCCCTCTGCAGTGTGGAGCTATCCTCAGGGCAGCATCCAGAATGCGCGAGGGTAAAGTTGTAGATGGTGACCTGTGGCCTTGTGGAGAGTGGATTTGAGGGGCCAGAGATTTTAAGTCTGGCAGTGAGGGTCTTGAACTAGAACTGTGGTGGTATAAAGACATGTGCTAAGATTGGTGAGGGAGAAGAGGGCACCAAGGATACATTTTAAGGTATTTCTCATCAATAATATATGAGTATTTGTGTGTATACAGACATTTTAATATCTAGAACATGTGACAAAAGAGTCAAACAACTTTAAGCAAAAAAAAATATTTAGGGATAAGAGGTTCTTGTGTATGTAGTGATCTTAATTTTTTCAAAGTTAAAAATAGCTTGTCTTTTTAATAAAAAATAGCCAACATGGGGAAAGAAGGAGGAAAAATAGCAGAAACCACAATTAATATGTGGAAAGAACTATAGCAAATATTTTGTGTCTATTCTTTTAGAACTTCTGACCCAAGGCCTTATTAAGTTGTTAGTGAGTCCTTATTTACTTCTCACTTTAGTGTTTCTGCACAATGGGAAATTACTTTGCCTTCTCATTATGTTCCCTTGGGTTTAACGCTCTTTCTAGAGCAGGAATGGTAACATCGTGGTAACTAGCTGTCTCTAGTTTAAAAGGGGTTCTGCTAACTTACACGTGAAATATGAATGAAATAACTTCTCTTCATCTTTTAGTCTAAAGTAATTCAAGACTGCTGCTATTTCTTCCTAAGTTTATTCATTGTTATTCATGCTTAAAAGTTAGCTTTGGCAACTTGGAATGTGAAGAGCTGAGTTGGTGTTTCTTGAGGGGCAGAAGGAAGGAAGGAGGTAGGATGAGGTTTCTTTCAGGAACAAACTATGAAATGCAGATTTGCATGTAGAAAGTTTATTGAGGAATGTTTTGGAGTACAACTCCCAAGAGGGCGAGAAGAAAGCAGGTTCTTGCAAAGGTAATAAACTATGCAATTGTCAGGAAAGCCTCAGCCCAACTCTGGAGCTAGGAGAGTCTGTTCCAAAGTCTTCTCAACAGACTTGGGGCCTGGCCTTTGCATTGACCAGTACTTTGATGAGGGCTGCTCTGGGATAAGGCATAACTTGGAAGTTAAGCAGTTCCCGTCAGCTGAGGGCATTCCTGGGGACCCTGCTAGGAGTAGCCAGCATACATATATCATCTAGAAGAATGAGTGCTTTGGTTGGGGGGGGGTGCATATGGGTGGTATAGAGCGGATGTCTAATTTCCATCTTCTGTGCTGCTTGGGTCCACCTGCTGTGTATGAATTTATTCCTTCTGGAGATGGCACTTCTATTATTCTCTTTGGTTCCTTTCTCCTGGGGAAAGTGAAAGGCTAGTGACATAATTTACCTCATCCGTTGTTGCAGCTGTTCTTAGGGCTGCTACTGGTGCTCATCCTCTCCCTCCTCTAGGACCGCCTCACTCTCAGTGTGTTTCTGGTCTAGATGGCTTACCTAGTAGGGTGACTCAGACCTTCAGTTCTTAGGGATATGAACCCCTGGTCACCATGCCCTTCTTAGGTTATAGTGGCAATACTTGTCCATTTATCATCAAAATTAAGTTAGAGAGTACCAAAATACCCAGTCGATCTCTTACAGGTTGGACATATTCTTCCCTGTCTCTCCCATCTAACAGTACCCCATGCTTGTCCTGCTGACCAGGGTTCAGAATCTCAGCCAGAATGATGCCTTTCCTTGCCTTCTGGTCTGGTCTTTTGGAATGAGGCACCTGAAGAAACTGCGTGGCCCTGAATGATTAAAGATTAATATGATTTTTTCTGTGTTTCCTGGTGAAAATATTATTTTTTTCTCTAAACCTGTGAGACTCAGAGATCCAGGGATAGGAGGCACACACTTCAAAGGGTGGGATGGTTAATTTTGTGTCCAGTTGGCTGCCTCATGGTGCCACAATACTGTTCTAACATTATCCTGGATGTTTCTGTGAGGATCCTTTGGGGGTAAGATTAACATTTAATCTAGGGACTTTGAGTAAAACAGATTACCAATAAGCTGAAGGCCTGAATAGAACAAAGACTGATATCTTCAGAACAAAAGGAAATCCTGCCAGTTTGGGTTGGGTGTCCCCAGAGACTCCCCTTTCGTCTTCACAGTTATGACATCTCTTATTCTTGAGGCCAAGAAATCAGTGTGGGAATTCTGCAAATGATTATGTTGTGGTGAAACTAGGAAATGACAACTTGGTGGGTCCCTGGACCTAATGTACTCATTGTGAGATGGTTGTGGAATAGAATTATTTATTATCTGACCCTTTGACATTCCTGCTCTAATCGTGGGACCAATGTGACAGTTCAAGTCTCCAAATACCAAGGGCAACTTGGAGTCTGTTTCCAGCAGTCCTGAAAATCTTTGGTATTTCCCTTCTTCTAGTGTATGGTTACCTGGGAAACACCACCATTGGCCCTTTTGGCAAAGAACCAAAATACTCATTACCATGTACACTTGTCTTGGTATTCCAGGGTTCCTGCTGGGGACCTTCCATCATTGGGTTCTGGGATTGAAAAACAGGCTAAGATCCAGAATTAGTCAAGGGGCCACAAGTTTTTAACAGGACAACTTGGCTCATCCTCTTGACTAGCCTTTCTTGATACCCACCTCCTGATTAAGAAGTCCCTCTGCCAGCTGCTGATCTGTCTTGTGCTAGGGACTCAGTGTTCCCTAGGAGCCATTTCCATTGTTCTCATTGGGATCTAGAGAAACCTAATCCATTCTGTTTCTGATGGTTTAAGGGCGTCTCCTAGCTCTGTTTATTCTTGGGATTCTACCATCCTCTATGCTACTAGGGAGCCTGGTTCCACAGTGGTATCTCTTTCTGCTACTTTGGTTCATGGAGGATGTCCATTATGAATCTTCTCAATAACACTGATTTTCTCTCATTGGCATTTTTACTGAATTCCTTATTGCTTTAAGTAGACCATCCTTTTTGTACTCAAGTAGAACATAGTTGACTGTTTTAATCAGCTTTTTCACTGCTGTGACCAAAACACCCGACAAGAACAATTTTAGGGGAGGAAGAGTTTATTTTGGGGCTCACAGTTTCAGAGGTCTCGTCCATAGATATCCAACTCCATTGCTTGGGGCCTGAGGGGAAGCAGAGTATCATGGTGAAAGTGTGTGACAGAGGAAAACAGCTGACATGGCACCAGAAACAGAGAGAGAGAGAGAGAGAGAGAGAGAGACAGAGACAGACAGACAGACAGACAGAAAGACTGACTGAACAAGCTAGCTCTGCTCAACAAGGACAAAATATATACCCCAAAGGCACAACCCCATGACCCGCCTCTTCCAGCCACACCCCATCTGCCTACAGTCACCACTCAGTTAATCCCTATCAGGAGATTAACACCTGATTAGGTTAAGGCTCACATAACCCAATCATTTCACCTCTAAACTTTCTTGCCTGGTCTCCCATGAGCTTTTGGGGGACACTTAATACTCAGATCATAACACAGGCTGATATATTTCCTGGCCTGAACGGTATATCCACTCTAGCACGTTCATCTCTTTCCGTCTTTGGATGCCATTCTCTATCATCTACCATGGTGACAGTTCTAACATTTCAGTGGCATGCTCACTTGAGCCTTCGTAGCACGTTAATCCTGTATCTCTGCTATGCATTTATGTTCTTCTCTTCAATCTGTCCCAATCAAGCTCCCTCCGGATCCAGCCTCAGACTGGTAAATGTTGACTATATCTGGAAGCTCCTTTGAGATATTACAACTTTTCTTTTGACAGAAACAGTACTTTCTTTCTGGGTCATGTTTTGATTTGATGATTGATTTTCATTGCTGACTAGGAAGGAAGGTCAGTTATGACTAATCCCTGTATTCTCAGCCCACTTCATTGCTGGACAGATGCATGGGGGTGTTTATGAATTATTTAAGGCCAATAATGCCAAATAGAATTTTGCTAGAGGGTTTCTATAAAAAGTGTTTTCTCTTTCCTATTGAAAGGAGATCATGTACTTAGCACTGGCCCCTCTCTCTTGTTCTGCCATGAAGGAACCATAATGTCTGGAACCACTGAGTCATCTTGTGACCGTGAAGAAAACACCCAAAGAATTGCAGAGATGTTGACTCTAAAATTACTGACAGAAATAAGCAGTTTCTTATTTCTGTCCCTTATACACCAAACTCTTTTTCATCCCAGAACAGGCTGATGTACTTGTTCTTCCCTGCCTGAAGCTCTTTTCTCATTTATCCTTGCACAGCCAATTCCTTCATCCAACTCTCAGCTCACTTCTTCAAAGAAGTCTTCTGTGATTACCTGATCTCAAGTAGCACTATCCCCCCAACTTCTCTCCAGGCATTCTATCATTGTGTGTGTGTATAAAATAATTGTAGCACTTAGTATTTTGTGAAAATATCTTACTGATCAATGACTACTTTAAATAACCTATATTTCTCTACTAGAAAGTAAATTTAAGGAGAGTGGGAATATGGTTTGCCTTGTCCAATGAACATCTAGACCAGAGTCTTCCATACAGTAGGTGCTAATGAATGTTTGTGGAATAAGTTCCTCCAAATAGCATTATACTTTCCATTTTTTTTAAAATTTATTTTTTAGTTATAGGTGGGCACAACATCTTTATTTTACTGTTTTATTTTTATGTGGTGCTGAGGATTGAACTCAATGCCCACGCACGCCAGGTGAGCGCTCTACCACTGAGCCACGGCCCCAGCCCCTATACTTTCCATTTTTAAATGGAGGTCAAGTGATGCCCTTTAGACATACCACACAGTGCTGTAAACATAAATGTGTGTGGAGATTCATGAGAACACAGAAAGCACTGGACAGTGTGCGCTCTGAGATTGTTGAGTGATAACTAACCTTTTTTTTTTTTTTTTTGCTGCTTAGTATCTCCGCTGTAGGAATTGTAAATTTCCCTCTTTTATAGACTCTTGTATATGCAGAAGAGAGTTATTCACTTAGGAACCTGGGAAAGTAAAATCAAATGACTTGATTACAGCGTTTGTTGCAGCAGGCACCTGGGAACACTCTGGTTGCTCTGTCTGAATGTGGCTTGGTCTGG
Source organism: Marmota marmota marmota (assembly GCF_001458135.2). Classification (NCBI taxonomy): domain Eukaryota; kingdom Metazoa; phylum Chordata; class Mammalia; order Rodentia; family Sciuridae; genus Marmota; species Marmota marmota. The sequence goes on from NW_025999900.1 coordinate 11,702,846, forward strand.
GGACTCCAGAGGAATGAGTTTGAATTTAGTGTATCAAGGGTAAAGTCAACATATAGGCTGTTGCTAACAGAGTGGAATGATGAAGGCATGATTATCTGAGGAAAGTGATTGGGGATTTAAAAACCAGACTAAACATAATAATAAAATCAGAAATTGGGCTTTATCAAAAGGAGAGAAAAAAAATAGAAGGAGAATCATTAGGGAACGATGCTATTTAGTCGGTAGAAATAAGTGTCTGGAGGTATTTTGGGCTACTGTATATAGAGGTGATGATAGGGAGAAATGATATTAAGGTAGCGAGGGAGGTTATTTCTTGAAAATTCAAAAAATGGAAATAGGTCGGATTATATCTTTCTTTTCCTTATTCCCCAAAATAGATGAACTTAATAGGGAAGGAAGAAATTTAATTATTAGCCTGATATGAACTGATGGAAATTCCAAAACAGAAGAAGTAGACACAAAATAGTAGGAATAAAAAGGTTCTACTCTGATAATAGTCTTCATTTATTAGAGAGATGATATTTAAGAGCGGAAAGAGCCCTGGACGTGAAATCAGAAGAAATACATTAAATAATGGGTATATTCACTACCTCATATTGGTGCTATTCCATAGACTTTGCTGGATGCTGAGAATACAATGTGGTCCTGTCCATGAGAGTAACTCGAGGAGGTTACAGGCAAGCTGGCCAGGAATTTCAAGAGTGTGATAATACCATAGCAAAGGAAGAACAGCGCAGTATAGTAAGGTGTTGAGAATACAAAATCGAGTCTCGTGTGTGTGTGTGTGTGTGTGTGTGTGTGAGAGAGAGAGAGAGAGAGAGAGAGAGAGAGAGAGAGAGAAACTGGGAATATGCACTGGAGGAGGTGATGTCCAAGCTGAGTTGCAAACATCCCAAGCTGGTGTGTGCGCCACGGGGCCCTTTCATCGCCTGTTTCCTCTGCCTGGAATGCTGCTCCCTCTAACCTCTCCATAGCTGGCTCTGCAATATTCAGTTTAAAGATCACCTCCTCAGAGAGGTCTTTCCTGGACAGCCACACTAAGGAAATTTCAGAGGCAATCTCTACCAAGTCATTTTTCTTTTTAGAACATTTATCATTATCTGGTGTTTTCTTTTCATTTTGTGGTTTGTCTCCCCATTAGCATATTTGCTCTGTGAGATCCTGGACCTTGTCTACCTGTTCCTCACTGTGTCCTCGGTGACTAGAACAGTCCCTGGTTCAGAAAAAGTTCTCAACAAATATTTGTTGAATATTAGTGATAATAGTTGTTGGGGGAGTACAAGGGGCGTGAGAAGAGAGGAGGAAAACGTTCTGTTGGAGGACCCAGGAGTTATGGTTCTGTTTTATTGCCAAGGCCTTATTAGGGTTTGTTGGAAAAATTGATTCATTTCTCCCAGGGGCCTCTTTGCTGTGTAAAGAGTTGGCTGTCCCCTGTTGAAGGATTTTTATTTCGATCTGATTCTACTTTGCTGTATATTTCAGAAATGCCATTTTAACTCTGTATTGGCAACCTTCCCTGTATTTCAACTCTGCCTGAGAAGTCTTCATTTTTAGATTTCCTTGGCCTTTTTAATGGGAGTTAGGGAGTGCAAGGTCAATCTGTGGGCTCAAGATACCACCTCAATTCTAAAAATCTGAAGGGAAAATCTTATTCTTAGGTATCTTTGAGACCAGGTCATATTTCCCATAGACCTGCTGGTGTATGTTCAGGAAAAAAAAAACACACACACACTTCAAATTACTCTAAGCAAAGCAGAATTTGGGAGGAAAATTTGCTCTAGAAGCAGTTTTAATACGTCTAACACAAATTCACATGTTTTGGATTAAGTCCATTTGGATCTCCATTTTATTACTGTGGGTAATTAAGTCCAAAAACTATGCTCAAATAAGGTTCATGAATACTGCCACCACTGTGGAACTGGCCTGGTGGTGACTGGTGCTAAGCTCTCCTTCATCTCCCATTGGCCCTGAGGAGTTTAATAGTTCACGATGCTGTGAAATGCTGTCCAACCAGGTAAGGGAAATGGTGTCCGTGGAAGCATATTTTGAGGCAGCTGCATCTCAGTGGACTCCCATGCTCTAGAGTTGGATTTTCAGGCTCAGAAATGTCACTTTATTGCTGTCCTCTTGGGTGGTGGCCAAGCTTCCTGGATTCCCCCACCTGAAGTGCTAGTTGATATTGTTCTGCCCAGGACAGTCCCCGCTGGAAAGCATGCTTAGTAAACATAGGAATAGAGTAGAATAAAAATTCAATTTCAGGATAAATTTATATGGAAGTATGATTAAAAGCTGAAGAAAAGCTAAATCAGCTTTTAAAAGTAGAATGACTTTGAGGGGGTGGGGGGGGCTTGCCCCATCAGAAGTGAAAGCATATTACAACGTCATGATGATAAAAAAAACAGGAAGGTTCTGGTTCCAGAGCAGAGAATTCTCAGAGGATCCAGGTATAGGGAGGCCAGGCTTTGGATACAGTTGGCGTCAAAATAAATGGGGGAGAAGAAAGGTGTGAAGTTTAAAGTTCTTCCTTCCTCTGTTCACTTCCTGTCTGAATGGCTTTATTTTGTTCTTGGGCCTGTGCTCTGGAAGACCAGGCTCATTCCACTTCCCTGTCTTTGAGTGCCAAGTGGAAATGAGGCAAAGGTGGTAGTGTGCCGGTGACTGGGACCTCCTTCTGATCTAGGTGCTAATCCAGTGTTACAGGAGACTACAGAGGGTTGTACTGTCAAACCCTGATTAGTATAACCCTATATAATTGGGCTGCTTTAGACAGCCTGTGCTTCTACCCCATACCTTAATGAAGCCCTTCAACCCCAAATACCCAAAGCATCGGAGAATAAGGTGGGTTTACCGAAGGCTTTAAGGAAAGGGAAGAAGATTCATGTGATCTTAAAAATCCCGTCTGACACCTCAGCTCTGCCTGCCTCACCTCTCCTGTTATTCCCACTCCACATCCAGAGTCTGTCCATTATCCTGGTCATTTCAGTTCCCCTCTTAGCTTATTTAGGTTTCTCAGAAAAGCCACAGAAAGCTCCCTTCTTTGTCTACGATCTACTTCATGTTGTATCACCCTTTGTTGCTCTGGGAAAATGATAGGTGGCTCTTCCAAATTCATGGTCCCCAGACAGGATAGTCCTTCCTGGGAGGCACAGCTACTGTTAGTTTTGGTTATAAAGGGTGATGTAGCCTTCCTAGATTTTTTTTGGTATGACTCCTATTTTTGGCTTTTATCTTACTCTGTGCATTCTTTATAGACTATTTCTAGTGTTAATTATCTTCAGTGGTAGTTCTTCTGTCACTTTTGAGGAGAATGGGCTTATTGTTTGAAGCTGTGGTACAAGAATAGACGAGGATAATGACTTTTTCTTGCTTCATGAACTTTAAAATATTCATTTTGTATTTGTTTGCTGGAGATGGCAGACACTCTCTCTTTTGTGTGCTTAAGATAGAAAACAAAGTTTTAGCAGAGAACAGGAAAAAAACCCCTTTATTTTGAAAGTAAAAAAATGAGTGGGAATAAGATTTTGATTCCAAGTCTTATTATCTAGCATTTCAGTAATGCCTACCTCTTCTAGATACATGGAATAGATATTCTATACAGGTAGTCTCTACCCTACTCCCTGTCCTCTTCTTTCTTGGCTGTCATTGACATGGGAGTCATTGTCAATACACTAGTGCTTAAAATTAATTTGTGGGTCTATAATTGGGGGGTGAGATGGGTGAAAATCAGAAGCATCTTAGAGGAAACGACCACTCCGTCCCTCCTTGGGCTAGCTCCCAGGTAGGACTGGCCTATCTAATGTTAATCCTTTACTTCTCATATTTCACCTTTTTATTTTAATTTTTTAATTTATATATGACAGCAGAATGCATTACAATTCTTATTACACATATGGAGCACGATTTTTCATATCTCTGGTTGCATACAAAGTATATTCACACCAATTCATGACTTCATACACGTACTTTGGATAATAATGATCATCACATTCCACCATTATTTATAACTAATCCCATTCCCCCTCCCTTCCCCTCCAACCCCTCTGCCCTATCTAGAGTTCATCTATTCCTCCCATGCCCCCTCTCCCTATCCCACTATGAATCAGCCTCTTTATATCAAAGAATACATTTGGCATTTGGTTATTTGGGATTGGCTAACTTCACTTTGCATTATCTTTTCTAGCTCCATCCATTTACCTGAAAATGCCATGATTTTATTCTCTTTTATTGCTGAGTAATATTCCATTGTGTATATATGCCACATTTTTTTTTTATCCATTCATCTCTCGAAGGGTATGGCATCTAGGTTGGTTCTATAGTTTAGCTATTGTGAATTGTGTGGCTATAAACATTGATGTGGCTGTGTCCCTGTAGTATGCTGTTTTTAAGTCCTTTGGGTATAGACCGAGGTGAGGGATAGCTGGGTCAAATGGTGGTTCCATTCCCAATTTTCCAAGAAATCTCTATACTGCTTTTCATATTGGCTGCACCAGTTTGCAGTCCCACCAGCAATGTATGAGTGTGCCTTTCTCCCCACATCCTCGCCAACACTCATTGTCATTTGTCTTCATAATAGCTGCCATTCTGACTGGAGTGAGATGAAATCTTCAAGTAGTTTTGATTTGCATTTCTCTAATTGCTAGTGATGATGAACATTTTTTCATGTATTTGATTGATTGTATATCCTCTTCTGAGAAGTGTCTGTTCAGGTCCTTGGCCCATTTATTGATTATTTGTTTTTTTGATGTTTAACTTTTTGAGTTTTTTACATACCCTGGAGATTAGTGCTCTATCTCATGTGTAAGGGGTAAATATTTGCTCCCAAGATGTAGGCTCTCTATTCACCTCACAGATTATTTCTTTTGCTGAGAAGAAACTTTTTAGTTTGAGTCCATCCTATTTATTGATTCTTGATTTTAATTCTTACACCACAGGAGTCTTATTAAGGAAGTTGGGGCCTAATCCCACATGATGGGGATTAGAGCCTATTTTTTCTTCTATTAGATGAAAGGTCTCTGGTTGTATTCCTAAGTCCTTGATTGATTTGAGGTTGAGTTTTGTGCGTGTTTAGAGAGAGGGGTTTAATTTCATTTTGTTGTATATGGATTTCCAGTTTTCCCAGCACCATTTGTTGAAGAGGCTATCTTTTCTCCAATGCATGTTTTTGGCACCTTTGTCTAATATAAGATAATTGTAATTTTGTGGATTAGTCTCTGTGTCCTCTATTCTGTACCATTAGTCTACCAGTCTGTTTTGGTGCCAATACCATGCTATTCTTGTTACTATTGCTCTGTAGTATAGTGATACCGCCTGCTTCACTCTTCCTGCTAAGGATGCTTTAGCTATTCTGGGTCTCTTATTTTTTCAGATGAATTCCATGATTGCTTTTTCTATTTCTATGAGGAATGGCATTGGGATTTTGATCGGAATTGCATTAAATCTGTATAGTGCTTTTGGAAGTATAGTCATTTTGATAATATTAATTCTGCCTATACAGGAGCAAGGTAGATCTTTCCATCCTCTAAAGTCTTCTTCAACTTCTTTCTTTAGGGTTCTATAATTTTCATTATATAGATATTTTTACTCTTTTGTTAGGTTGATTTCCAAATATTTTATATTATTTCACTTTTTAATTAAGCCTAAATCCTACCACTCAGAAACTCACTTGGGTAAATAACCTGTTAAAAACACAACTATCCATGGAAACTGTATAATGTTCTCACTGGAAAAATTAATCCCTTCTTCTTTCTATGTTAGTTACCTCTTGCTGTGTAATAAACTACCCAAAATTTAGTGGTTTAAAACCAATAACCATTCCATTTGCTCATTATTCTGTATTCATGTAACTGGACTGGTATCAGGCTGATAGGCTTCTGCTGGACTTGCCTGGGGTCACTTGTGTCTCTCTGTTGATATCTGGGGGTGTAAGTTGGAATGTCCCATCTCTGTTACACATGGACTTGTCCTCCAGCAGGCCAGTCTGGGCCTCCTCACATGGTAGGACCACCTTCCAAAGGGCAAGAAGAAAATCTGCAAGGTCTCCTGACATTGTGGCTCCAATATCATGCAACACCATTTCCAAGTAAGTCACAGGTCAGCCAAAATTCAAGAGTAGAGAAGTATCTCTTGTGCTAGAGATCTTCCAATGGATGCATGCCTACAGTGTGGAAGGAATTATTGCAGCCATCTTTGCAAATAATCTACCACAGCTGCTATAGAAAATGTATGGCTCTGTTCCTAAGCTGCTAGAGGGAGGGAACTCTCGCTCGATCATTCTGTACCACAAGGACTAGTGTTTTTCACAAGTTAGTGTTTGATAGTCATTGGTTTAAACTGCATTCACATGTAGAGAAGAAAAGGGGCTACCACGAGTCGCATAGAAAGACAATCTGGCCATCAGGCCAAATCAGGGGACTTAGGGCAGGTTCAGAAGCTGGAGGTCTAAGCCCTATTGGGACATCTGTTGAGACAATTGCCTGTGGGTATTATAGAGGGCAGGAAGGATTGGGCAGGGTTGAAGCCAGGTACTAACAAGTGAATTGGAGAGGAGCTCAGAAGGCCTGAGAAGGAATTTTTGGGCCTGGATGGGTTGATGGGTGGTTTTGCTCAGCAGCACCATCCAGGTATGCCTATAAAAGACCGTATATGCCAGGGGTCCTCTGATAAATCCAAGCTGGGTTTAATACACCTCAGAAAGGTGCAGAGTTCTGACTGTTGTGGCAGAGATTAGATCCCTTTGAGCCCCATCTGTTGTGCTGTTCATCTGTTTTACCCATTCCTCCTTCCTCACCTCACTTCCACGGTTCATCATGCCTTTCTGTTCAAATAGCTCAAACCTCACTTCCTCCATGAGGTCTTTCCTGATATCCTGCCCTTCTGTTTTCTTAAACCATCTGATACCTGTTCAACTGTGGACACCTTTCTATTTCATGTATTCTTAGTTCTCTTGAATTTTTTTTTTCTTTCTAAATTTAAGTTGTATAAACTTCTGGAGAACAGAGATTGTATCTTATACTTTCCATTTTCCTTCTGTAAACACATAGACCTCCATATAGTAAATACTCAGTACGCATTTCTTGTTTGGTGTATAGGTAAGCCTTTGTTGCATAATTGATCTCTAAAATTAGATGATTTTAAAACCCACATTTATCAGCTCACAGTGCATCAGAATGGCTGTGGATGGAGCCCAGCTAGATGGTGGTTCTGGTGGGGTCAGTTGGGGTGGGGGGTGACTGGTACCAGGTGTGCCAAGATGGATTCAGTAGTCATGTGTCTGCTGTTTGGCAGGCTAGCAGCTGAGGGTAGCTGACTGTGTTCTCCCTCACATGACTTCTTATCCTCCAGAAGACTTGCTTGAGTCATCACATGTCAATTTCAGGATTCTAACACAGCAAGAAAGAGAGAGAGCACCAGTGACAAGTGCTTTCAAGTCTTAGCTGTGTCACATTTGCTAATGTTCTGTTTGCTAAAACAAGTCACATGCCAAGCCCAGACTTGAGCATGAAGAAATATATTATATGTCTTAATGGAAATAGCTATGCAGCCTTGTGACAAAGGACCATGCATATCGAGATGAAAAGAATTGGTAACCATTACTTCAATCAACTATATCCTTCTAACCATGAGTTATTCACATCCCTCCCACATGCAAAATATTCCCACCTCAGGAAACCCAAAAGCTCATCCTATCTATGGCATCAGTAATCTGTGTCAGGTTCACATGAGTCTTTTCTGGTAGGGATCCTTTTGACCCAAAGACCTATAATTAGAATGACCAGTTGTATGACTGACTGGTGAGATAGAACCAGATAACCACAATGGGCATTTCTGTTCAAGAAGGAAAAGAAAAAAATCCCATCAGGTGTTGTGACACACAACTAAACCAGTCAGGGTCACTCCAGGTGAACTGGGCTGGCACGAAATAATCACACAAAGACAGATCATACCTTTTTCTTTGGGTTCTGTGATGGCTCCTCTGACCCAGCTCCCACAAAGGAGGCAAGGCAGGCAAGAAAGAGAACCCGGTTTTATTGGGGAGAAGTCATTCAAACGAGGCAAGGGGTAGGATTACAAAGGAACAGGTGAGTGTAACCCAACCCCACCTACTCCTAGAGCCATACTTCATTATCTGAGCGGAGGTAAAGCCCAAGTGATTACAGGCACAATAATTGTTAATATCTCTTTCTCAGGACTTAAGGGCATGTATTTCCAGAGCCACCCCTGACAATTAGGAATTCCATAGAACTGAGTAATCCATAGCAATTCTGAAATCTAGTTCACTGCCAGGGAGCATTTTCTTTGGAATCCTGGCTAGGTTCTACTTCCTGGGAGTGGATACCCAGTCTATTATTCCTCATGGCTCTTAGCTTAACTTTCTAAGATGTCTTTGATTTCCACAAGAAATGGTTGGTCTTTGCAACTAAGTAACTTTCCCAGCTTGTTTCTATCTCGCAGAAAGTTGGAAGTCCAGAGTTGCCTTTTAATTTTTAAATGTTTCAGTCCATTTTAGCCTAAGTTGGCACTATTTCATCAATATAACTCTCTTAAAAATCTCTGTGGGCTTCTCTAGGAATAGGATGCAGATCTATTCCACTTAATAAAAGTTCTACATACATTTCTGAGATGGGCCTCTTTTCTTTATAGGAGCCATGTATATTAGCGTTCTCTAAAAGTACAAAATCAACAGGAAGTATGATTATAAAAAGGGGATTTATTAGGTTGGCTTACGTGACCAGAAGCTGGATTGTCCACAATGGCCATCTGCAGACTGGAGCTGGAAGAACCAGTAGCTGCACAGTTCAAGAGGCTGAAGCCCCAGAACAAGAGGGATCAATGGTGCTACCCTAGTCTAAGACCAAAGGCTTCTGGAAACTTCCTGGAGAATCACTGGCAGAGTCTGCTTGGAAAGAGTGTAGAAGTGAAAGTCCAACATCCTTAGACAATAGCAGCAGCAGCAGCAATCAAGAACCTGTCCAAGAAGAATCAAGCTTGCATCTGCTGCTGCTGCTTTGTGCTTCCAAAGGTTATTTCATCCAAGCCATCATCCTATTGGACGGCGCTGACCACATTTAGGGAGGGTCTCCACTTCAGTTGGCTATCCCACATGCCAATCATTCCTAGACACACCTTCATTGACACCCCCAGAAGCCTCTTAATCATCAGTATCTGTTTATCCAACCAAGTTGACAATTCAAATTAACCATTGCACCATGCTAGGCCACTGTAGAACAAAAATCTTGTTTAAGTTTTTTCTTCTTCAAATTGTGGTAATGGGAATTGAACTCAAGGACACTACAATACTGAGCTACATCTCAGACCTTTTTATTTTTTATTTTGAGGCAAGGTCTTTCTAAGTTGCTGGTGTTGACCTAGAACTTGTGATCTTCCTGCTTCAGCCTCCTGAGGAGCTGGGATTATATGTATGCACCACCACACCTGGCTAGAATAATAATCTTAGTGAAAATGCTTGGTATAGTTGAGAGGGCCTATTAGTCACTGCCTTAAATCTTTCAAAATATTAAGTTGGCTTGGAGGTTACCTTGATTTGATCTTTATCCTGAGGCTGTTTCTTCCTTTGAGTATTTTTTTACTGGCTTAGAAGTGTGGAAATGAGAATTTTATTATCTAATCTAGCAAGTTCTGACTCCTCTAAGTATCCCCTAAATTCTACTTGCAAACAGAAAAGCTCTTCCATTAGCTCACCTCTCTCTTCCCCTACCTTATCATAATTAGCTAAAATAAGCCAACTGACACTTTCAACACTCTACCTGGAAATCATCTTGCCAAGGCCCATGATTTCATTATATTGTATTCTATCTTTCAAGTTTGCCAGAGGAAATAGTTTTGTCAATTGTCTTTTTTTCTTTGTTATTAGACTTTATTTTCACCTTTAAATCTTTCCATTTTTCAATTTTTTTTGCACCAAAAAGATATCAGTACTTTTCATTCCACTCTGGTCAATTTGAGAAAGAGCCTTGTGGGCTGTGGTATTTTGCTGGCTTTATTTTGGGTCTTCAGATATTCAGAGTTTAACTTGGTGAATCTTATTTTGCTTCTATTGGCTCATCTGATAACTTTGCTTTCTTTGATGGAGGGTTTGGCAATGAAGCTGAAGGTTCTGGAAGCTTTAAATATTTAGATAAGTAATTATTTAATTCTTTAGGGATATAATCAGATATCAGACCATGGGCATAATGAATAGAATCCTCCTCCTTGTTACTAGAAACCTGGTCATCAGAGAAATGCAGCTGACTGCACCTGGGTACCAACATTTACATCCTTTTTCAGGGCTGCCATAGTATGATTAGACTTCTTCCCCAGCCACTTTAATATCTTCTCTTTGTTTAATATCTTCTCTTTTAATATTTCTTGTGTCTATTTCTTCCTCCTCTGTCACATGGGGAAATAATGTATCAAGTTCAGGAAGTTTTTAGCAACAAGTTGCTTGATCTAGGACTGAACCTCCTCCTCTTTTTTGGCCTTTAGGAGATAGAGGAGGAGCAGAAATAGAGGTCCATGGAGTGGCAGAATGGAGATGACCTCTAGATTGAACTCAGTGACTGGTTAGCCAAGAATGGTGTTTTCCTTGGGAACTTTGATTTGAAACCGCTTCATTGAACAAGTAAATGGCTCCTTCCCCTGAACATGGGTGTTTTAGCCAGCTTTTCCTCTGTTGTGACTAAAAGACCTGACAGGAACAATTTCAGAGGAGGACAAGTTTATTTGGGGTTTGTGGTTTCAGAGGTCTCAGTTCATGGACAACAGGCTTCATTCCTCAGGCTCCAGGCGAGGCTGAACATAATGATGGAAGAGTGTGGTGGAGGGAAGCAATTCACATGATAATCAGAAAGCAGAGAGAGGAGCAAGAGAGCGCTTCCATTCACCAGGTACAAAATATGTACCCTAAAGGCATGCCCCCAATGTCCACTTTTTCCAGCCACATCCTATCTGCAACTACCACTCAGTTAATCCCATCAGGAAATCAATTCACTGATTGGGTTAAAGCTCTTATGATCCAATCATTTCACTTCTAAACCTTCTTGCATTGTTTCACACATGAGCTTTTGGGGGATATCTCACATCTAAACCATAACAGTGGGCTGAGTTTTACATAAGGCCACTTTTCATCTTCTCTGATGCACATTTTAAATATTCTAGAATCAGGAACACATGCTGCTAGGCTTGCCTGGTCCCCACATAGTCCACATCCTGGCTACTCCTCCCACTTCTCCAGATGCTCTTGCCCTGGTGACCTCAGCTCAAGCAAAAATGGCCACAGAATGGTTTGTTCCAGGCAGCACAGCACTCTAGGGAACTGGCAGAGCCCCAGAAGCCTCTAGCTTACATTCCCATACATCTTTTAAAATTTGCCAGACTGAGATGCCTGGATTACCAGCTCATGGTCCTGGTAGGGGAAGAACCCACAACTGCTCCCCTCTGCTTCTTCACCAGTGGGAGGAGATGCTAACTCTGCACCCCAGGGCACCTCTGTCAGTTATTTCTTATTTCTAACATGGGGTGTCATTTTTCCAGACTGCTAGAGCAGGTTCCTTATTGCTTCCCCAACATCTGCTAATTTTTTGCTTGCCATTTTTCAGAGTTAGTTGACGTTTTCTTTGCTGCTTTTGCAGGCTCTGGTTGTTATTTGGTCTTAGAACCAATGCTATTTAATTTTAATTTTGTTATATCTGCACTCTCATCCTGGAACCTATTTCTTTCTTAGATTTTGCTTGGTCATAGACTACCCCTAATTCTGATGGTCTAAAGCAACAGCATTATTTTCACAATTTCTAATTTGAGTTGGCTAGTCTGGGCTGAAAGTGTGGGATAGCCTCACTTCTGTGCCTGACAGTTGCCTTGAGGTCAATAGGGTGCCAGAGATGACTCAGCTGAGTGTCTCCTACCATTTTCAAGATGGCCCAAGTTTCTTACATTGTGATGATTGAGAATTCTTAAAAGTAGCAAGTAAGGCAGGTGCTTTTTTGTGTTTCTGCTTGTATCATATCTCAATGGTCAAAGCAAGTCAAAGTGTGGAACTGAGTCAGTGTGGGATGGGGACTATGGAGGGTAATGGAGATGGAGGAGAATCAGTTCGATCAGTTTTGCAAAGAATCTAACAATTTTGGTTCAACTGATACCCATTGCAGGAGTTTTATTTCTCCTCAGTATTCCATTCCACAGAGGGAAGTTCCCAAGAACTTTGCAGGCTCTGGTTGTTATTTGGTCTTAGAATCAAGGCTATTTATTTTTAATTTTGTCATATCAGCACTCTCATCCTGGAACCTCTTTCTTAGATTTTGCTTGGTCAAAGGCCACCCCTAATTCTAGTGTTCTAAAGCAACAAACATTATTTTTTCACAATGTTTTGACTGACATTTTATAACATTTATCAAATTAATATGTCCATACAATATTTATAAACCACAGGTAAATTTCTTATCTGTAGAGGTGAACATAATTTCTTATCTGTACACAAACATGGCATGATTAAAAGAATGTTTCTTTTCTCATTTTCTTAGTAAAGATCATATTCGTGAGGAATTGTGCATATTTTTATTTCTTTTTTAGGGAAGCAGGCTTTTAGTTCTTTGAAAACAGTATACATTAAATATATAATTTTTGACTAAGAAGTAAAAAAAGTTTTAAAGATACTTTTACTGCTTTGAGGTATTAATGGTAATAGCTGTGACTACTTAAAAACCAAAACAACTTTTATATGGATAGCAACCCATTAAGAATTTAAGGATTTTAGAGGAGAAACTCATAGTGGTAATTTCTAAGTGAAGAAAAAGAAAAGAAAAAGGCGGCAGGGCAAGAGAAATGGGAAGCAATAAGTATACAGTTTGGCAAATAACATAGTCTGGTGAGGAAGAAGTAAATCAAAAGAGCTATTTCAATAAATCAGCCTTAGGCTACAAGATTAATTGAAAAGAAAAACCAGCATTGAAAATATGTTTCAGTTTATGATGAAGATGTATTTTAATGAAGAAATTAGCAAAGCTCTGTTAGAAAGATTTTGCTTCTACCTCTTCAAACCTCTTCTATCCCAGAATTGTAGAGAGGAAGAGAAGAATTGGTATGGCTTGAATGTTTGTGTTTCTCCAAAATCTATATGTTGAAACTAGTCACCAACGTGATGGTATCAGGAGAGAAGCTTTGGAGAGATTATGAGGGCAGCACACTCAGGATTGGGATTTGAGGACCCAGAGAGATGCCTTCTGTTTTCTACCATGTGAAGATGCCTCTAGAAGTCTTTGCTCATGAACCAGAAAGCAGGCACCAAAGCCACTGACACCTTGATCTTGGATTTCCCATTCTCTAGAACTGTGAGACATAAATATCTGTTGTTTTTAAGCTACCTGATCTATGGAATTTTGTTAAAGAGACCAAATGGACTTAAACAAGATGGAATGTGTGTTAGTCATTGCTTGGTTCACTATTTTATATGACAATAAGTTTTAGAGCGGGGATAGAAGATTGGGACAAAGATAACAGCAAGCAACAGGTTGGGTGGTAGGGAGATAGGTGCAGGACAGGTAAACACATATTCAGAATCAACTTCTGCCCAAATGGCAGTTGGCACAATAGTAGAAACCTCTGCATATTTCAAACAAAATATTAACTACTCTGGAAGCCAGGCTCACTCTTAGGCTTGGAGAAATTAGAAGATATAAAGAGAGTAGAATTAAGAAGTCCCTTTAAAGGTGATTTAGGGGTGAGTGTTATCTCAAAAATAGTAACTTAAGTGTTTCCGTGTCACTAATGTACAAATTAGAAAGTGCCTTGAAAAATAGGAAACAATTACAAAGCCCATTAGAATTTTACAGTGGCTATGGGAAAAATAGGGGAAATATCCTCTTCAGATTTAATGAGGGAGAACATTTAGAGGCATTTTGATAAAGCAAGCATGCACTTATGACAGAGGGATATTTTATTTAATTATCTTGTTCACAGATAATATTTGTGCTTATATGTAAGGTGAACAGGTTATTTCCTTTAATAGGATGTTAAAATAAAGAATGTTGGAGGGTAATGATTATGAGAAATTTAAAAGAACTTGTAAAATAGAATGGAGCTTGGAATTTTTGTAATTAAAAATTACATAAGGGACAAAAACACACACCCCTTGTTCTTAGGTGGCAGACATACATCCTATTGAAAGGACCTCTGCACAGATCCCCGACTTGATACCATCAGCATGAGACTTGAGGAGAAGGACCCCACACGTTTGCATTTAAAGAATGTCGACTGATGAGAAAGGACAAGCAATTATTCTCAAATTATGCTCCTTTTTATATTTCCACTATAACATTGCAGTAAGAGAATAAGAGTTCTGTCCCTTCATGGCCTCTGTAGAGCTGGGCTTAGTGACTCTAAAAGAGATGATGCCCATAAAGCAGTGTTAAATCCCAGCATGAGACAGAGTGGGACTTGATCAGCTCTTAGATGAAACAACAAAGATGTCTCTGGGCTCTTAGATGAAAGATCCCCCAATAAAAACCTGTTTATGAAGCACCAACAGTTTGCTTTACTAACAGCTTACAAGCTGGGCAGAACCTATTGGGCAAACACGCCCTGACGTTGTTTTTGAACTTTGCATAGAAACAACTTACCCACCTGCTAATTGTTCTTTTGCCTTCAGAAAACAATTGTTGGAACAAAATACGAATGCACACGTATTCCCAGGGAGGGTTCGCTATGGAGATCTTCCACCTGCAAAACTACTAGAGGAAGGGACACACCCCAAGCAGGTTTAAAGTTAGTTCCACCAACTTTTCCAAGAAAGTAAAGAACACTACAACAAGAACCCTTTTTGGAGATTCCCATTTCACACCATTTTGCTGACGCATCTGCGACAACCATGATAAAATACATTCAATGCAATGATCTCCAAAACTATTTGGCCAGAGAAATACTCAAACCTTTATATGTACCTTAAATATACATTTTAGGGAGAAGGAAGATGGCGGCGAGGGGAGTGCATTGCCCCCGTGTGCTGCTTCACTGTGTGGGAGTATGACAAGTCAGGACGGCTAAAGGCTATCTTGTTAGGAATTTCCAGCAATAGTGGGGTGCTCCGGAACCTGGAGGAAGGATTTCCATCGCACGAGGATCGGCTACGGGGACTCAAACGCGAGAGGTTTGTCGCACGGAGGGTAACACTGCTTATTCAGCAAATCGCCCTGCGGCTAGAGTCTGCAGCGCACGCTGGGATAGAGACGCAGGGTTACAGCGCTGCAGTTTCTGCCAGCCGCGCAAGCACCGTACTCAGGGCTGAATTCTGGGTTCGAGACGGGGGAAGGAAGCGGTCCATCTCGGTTCTCCACACCGGTCAGACCACAGAGGAGGCCAGCAGCCATCATGTTGGTAAACTGACGTCACCTTCCCTGTTTTCGACTGACCGCAGCTCATTCAGCCATAGATCAGGTAATTTCAGGCTGCAATTCGCCTGCGGCTTGCAGACAGATTGCTAGGGTTCAGCGCCTGGGTGCTTCTTAGAACCTGAGCTTATCGGAGCGAACACCGAGCGCGGGGCGGCCGAGTTCCGGCTCCCGGAACCGTCCCGGAACCGCCCTGGCCCAGGGCTGCGGAGCCTGCGGAGGCTGCTTCTTGGACCCTGCTCCTATCAGAGCATACACCAAGCACTAAGCGGCCGAATTCCGGCTCCCAGAACTGAGCCCGCGGGGACTGCTTCTTGGAGCCTACACTTATAGGAGCTTACACCGAGCACGGAGCGGCCGAGTTCCGGCTCCCGGAACTTCCCTGGACCGGGGCTAGGAGCCCGCGGAAACTGCTTCTCGGTCCGGGTCCTGCTGAGGGCCGGTCAGGACTCACCCGTTGCTTTGGTTGCCCGGCAAGGGGAACGAAATGCTGCCATTCGCATAGGATACCAACATGGCAGAGATCTGATGTCAGCAGAAAGCGGCGGAGGAGAGAACTTCATCAATACCAGCGGTGACATAAGCAGTTGGTCTCCTGGTAGGGGGGGTGAGGCACAGTCACCCGAGTCTCCTCAATTTGTCGTTGAGCCAGAGGGGAGAAGCCGGGCCGCCGCCAGCGCCCGGAGCAGGCCCAGCGGCTCGCCAGCGTGGTGACCGCGTGACCCCAATTGGAGAGGGGGCGGAGCGGAGCCGCCACCCGCACCCGCAAGGTGGGCAGACCCGCGACCCAGTGGTACATGGGCGTGGTAGGAGGGGCAGGGCAGAGCCGCCGTTCGCGCTTGCAAGGTAAACAGACCTGTGACAGCCTGGCGGGTCAGGCCCAGTGGCCTGCCAGTGTGGTACACATGTCACCCCAACTGGAGTAGGGGCAGAGCAGATCCTTCTCCCACGCCCGGATCAGGCCCTGCCGGTGTGGTGGTCACGTGACCCCAATTGGAGTGGGGGCGGAGCGGAACCGCCACCCGTGCCCGCAGGGTGAGCAGACCAGTGATCAAACTGCAGATCAGACCCAGGGGTCCGCAGGCGTGGTAGGAGGGGCAGGGCAGATCCGCCGCCCGCGCCTCCAAGGTAGGCAGACCTACAACAGACCGGCGGATCAGGCCCAGGAGCCTGCCGGCGTGGTACAAACACCACCCTAATTGGAGTAGTGGCAGAGCAGAGTCGCCGCCCGTGCCAGGAACAGGCCCAGCGTCCTGCAGGCGGGGTAGTCACGACACCCCATTTGGAGTAGGGGCAGAGTAGAACCGCCGCCCGCGTCTGCAGGGTAGGCAAACCTGCAACCGACTGGCGGATCAGGCCCGGTGGCCTGCCGGCGTGGTACACTCGTCACCCCAATTGGAGTAGGGGCAGAACAGAGCCGCCGCCAGCTCCCAGAACAGGCCCAGTGACCTGCCGGCGTGGTAGCCACGACACCCCAATTGGAATAAGGAGAGAGCAGAGCCGCCGCCCGCACCTGCAGGAAAGATACGCAAGCAGTATGAAAAGACAAGGAAAGAAAGGACCACAAGCAATGCAGGTCAACGCAACTTTAGAAGAGGTAACAGCTGCAGCAGATGGAATGTCAGATAAAGAATTCAGGATATACATGCTTCAGATGATCTGGAGTATCAAGGAAGACATTAAACAGCAAAATCAGACAATGAAAGATCACTTCGACAATGAATTACGCAAACAAATCCAGGAAGCAAAGGATCAACTATACAGGGAGATAGAGGTTATAAAAAACAAACAAACAGAAATCCTAGAAATGCAGGAAGCAATAAACCAACTTAAAAACTCAATGGAGAATACTACCAGCAGAGTAGAACACTTAGAAGATAGAACATCAGACAATGAAGACAAAGTATTTCAACTGGAAAAGAACATAGACAGCTCAGCAAGACTGTTAAGAAACCATGAGCAGAACATCCAAGAAATATGGGATAACATTAAGAGACCAAACTTAAGAGTCATTGGGATACAGGAAGGTACAGAGCTCCAAACCAAAGGAATGAGCAGTCTATTCAATGAAATAATACGAGAAAACTTCCCAGACTTGAAGAATGAGACAGAATCCCAAATCCTAGAAGCCTACAGGACGCCGAATGTGCAAAATCATAAGAGATCCACACCTAGACACATTATAATGAAGATGCCCAACATACAGAATAAGGAGAGAATTTTAAAAGCTACAAGAGAAAGGAAGCAGATTACATTTAGGGGTAAGCCAATCAGGATAACAGCTGATCTTTCAACACAGACTCTGAAAGCTAGAAGATCCTGGAATAACATATTTCAAACACTGAAAGAAAATGGGTTCCAACCAAGAATTGTGTATCCAGCGAAATTAAGCTTCAGGATGGAAGATGAAATTAAAACCTTCCACGATAAACAAAAGTTTAAAGAATTCGCAGCTAGAAAACCATCTCTTCAAAACATCCTCGCCAAAGCATTACAGGAAGAGGAAATGGAAAATAACAATGAAAACCAACAATGGGAGGTAGGACAGTAAAGGGGGGGGGAAAAAATCAAAGAGGAAAACAAACCATGTTTAGTAACAGAAATAAACAAATATGGCTGGAAGAACAACCCATATCTCAATAATAACCCTAAATGTTAATGGCTTAAACTCACCAATTAAGAGACACAGGCTAGTAGAATGGATCACAAAACAAGACCCAACAATATGCTGCCTACAGGAGACGCATTTGATAGGAAAAGACATACATAGGCTGAAGGTGAAAGGTTGGGAAAAATCATATCACTCATATGGACTTCGGAAACAAGCAGGAGTGTCCATACTCATATCAAATAAAATAGATTTCAAGCCAAAGTTAATCAAAAGGGATAAAGAGGGACACTACATACTGCTTAAGGGAACCATACACCAACAAGACATAACAATCATAAATATTTATGCCCCAAACAATGGTGCAGCTATGTTCGTCAAACAAACTCTTCTCAAGTTCAAGAGTCTAATAGACCACCATACCATAATCATGGGAGACTTCAACACACCTCTCTCGCCACTGGACAGATCTTCCAAACAAAAGTTGAATAAGGAAACTATAGAACTCAATAACACTATTAATAACCTAGACCTAATTGACATATATAGAGTATACCACCCAACATCAAGCAGTTACACTTTTTTCTCAGCAGCACATGGATCCTTCTCAAAAATAGATCATATATTATGTCACAGGGCAACTCTTAGACAATATAAAGGAGTAGAGATAATACCATGCATCTTATCTGATCATAATGGAATGAAACTGAAAATCAACGATAAAAGAAGGAAGGAAAAAGCATACATCACTTGGAGAATGAACAATAGGTTACTGAATGATCAATGGGTTATAGAAGACATCAAGGAGGAAATTAAAAAATTCTTAGAGATAAATGAAAACACAGACACAACATATCGGAATCTATGGGACACATTGAAAGCAGTTCTAAGAGGAAAATTCATTGCTTGGAGTTCATTCCTTAAAAAAAGAAAAAACCAACAAATAAATGATCTCATACTTCATCTCAAAATCCTTGAAAAAGAAGAGCAAAACAACAGCAAAAGAAGTAGAAGGCAAGAAATAATTAAAATCAGAGCTGAAATTAATGAAATCGAAACAAAAGAAACAATTGAAAAAATTGACAAAACTAAAAGTTGGTTCTTTGAAAAAATAAACAAAATCGACAGACCCTTAGCGATGCTAGCGAAGAGAAGAAGAGAGAGAACTCAAATTACTAGCATACGGGATGAAAAAGGCAATATCACAACAGACACTTCAGAAATACAGAAGATAATCAAAAACTATTTTGAATCCTTATACTCCAATAAATTAGAAGATAGTGAAGGCATAGATAAATTTCTTAAGTCATATGATCTGCCCAGATTGAGTCAGGAGGATATAGACAACCTAAACAGACCAATATCAATTGAGGAAATAGAAGAAACCATCAAAAGACTACCAACTAAGAAAAGCCCAGGACCGGATGGGTATACAGCAGAGTTTTACAAAACCTTTAAAGAGGAACTAATACCAATACTTTTCAAGCTACTTCAGGAAATAGAAAAAGAGGGAGAACTTCCAAATTCATTCTACGAGGCCAACATCACCCTGATACCTAAACCAGACAAAGACACTTCAAAGAAAGAAAACTACAGACCAATATCTCTAATGAACCTAGATGCAAAAATCCTCAATAAAATTCTGGCGAATCGGATACAAAAACATATCAAAAAAATTGTACACCATGATCAAGTAGGATTCATCCCTGGGATGCAAGGCTGGTTCAATATACGGAAATCAATAAATGTTATTCACCACATCAATAGACTTAAAAATAAGAACCATATGATCATCTCGATAGATGCGGAAAAAGCATTCGACAAAGTACAGCATCCCTTTATGTTCAAAACTCTAGAAAAACTAGGGATAACAGGAACATACCTCAATATTGTAAAAGCAATCTATGCTAAGCCTCAGGCTAGCATCATTCTGAATGGAGAAAAACTGAAGGCATTCCCTCTAAAATCTGGAACAAGACAGGGATGCCCTCTCTCTCCACTTCTGTTCAACATAGTTCTCGAAACACTGGCCAGAGCAATTAGACAGACGAAAGAAATTAAAGGCATCAAAATAGGAAAAGAAGAACTTAAATTATCACTATTTGCAGATGATATGATTCTATACCTAGCAGACCCAAAAGGCTCTACAAAGAAACTATTAGAGCTAATAAATGAATTCAGCAAAGTGGCAGGATATAAAATCAACACGCATAAATCAAAGGCATTCCTGTATATCAGCGACAAATCCTCTGAAATGGAAATGAGGACAACCACTCCATTCACAATATCTTCAAAAAAAATAAAATACTTGGGAATCAACCTAACAAAAGAGGTGAAAGACTTATACAATGAAAACTACAGAACCCTAAAGAGAGAAATAGAAGAAGATCTTAGAAGATGGAAAAATATACCCTGTTCATGGATAGGCAGAACTAACATCATCAAAATGGCGATATTACCAAAAGTTCTCTATAGGTTTAATGCAATGCCAATCAAAATCCCAACGGCATTTCTTGTAGAAATAGAGAAAGCAATCATGAAATTCATATGGAAAAATAAAAGACCCAGAATAGCAAAAACAATGCTAAGCAGGAAGTGTGAATCAGGCGGTATAGCGATACCAGACTTCAAACTATACTACAGAGCAATAGTAACAAAAACAGCATGGTACTGGTACCAAAACAGGCGGGTGGACCAATGGTACAGAATAGAGGACACAGAAACCAATCCACAAAACTACAACTATCTTATATTTGATAAAGGGGCTAAAAGCATGCAATGGAGGAAGGATAGCATCTTCAACAAATGGTGCTGGGAAAACTGGAAATCCATATGCAACAAAATGAAACTGAATCCCTTTCTCTCGCCATGCACAAAAGTTAATTCAAAATGGATCAAGGAGCTTGATATCAAATCAGAGACACGCCGTCTGATAGAAGAAAAAGTTGGCTACGATCTACATACTGTGGGGTCGGGCTCCAAATTCCTCAATAGGACACCCATAGCACAAAAGTTAATAACTAGAATCAACAAATGGGACTTACTCAAACTAAAAAGTTTTTTCTCAGCAAAAGAAACAATAAGAGAGGTAAATAGGGAGCCTACACCCTGGGAACAAATCTTTACTCCTCACACTTCAGATAGAGCCCTAATATCCAGAGTATACAAAGAACTCAAAAAATTAGACAATAAGAGAACAAACAACCCAATCAACAAATGGGCCAAGGACCTGAACAGACACTTCTCAGAGGAGGACATACAGTCAATCAACAAGTACATGAAAAAATGCTCACCATCTCTAGCTGTCAGAGAAATGCAAATCAAAACCACCCTAAGATACCATCTCACTCCAGTAAGATTGGCAGCCATTATGAAGTCAAACAACAACAAGTGCTGGCGAGGATGTGGGGAAAAGGGTACACTTGTACATTGCTGGTGGGACTGCAAATTGGTGCAGCCAATTTGGAAAGCAGTATGGAGATTTCTTGGAAAGCTGGGAATGGAGCCACCATTTGACCCAGCTATTCCCCTTCTTGGTCTATTCCCTAAAGACCTAAAAAGAGCATGCTACAGGGACACTGCTACATCGATGTTCATAGCAGCACAATTCACAATAGCAAGACTGTGGAACCAACCTAGATGCCCTTCAATAGACGAATGGATAAAAAAAATGTGGCATTTATACACAATGGAGTATTACTCTGCATTAAAAAATGACAAAATCATAGAATTTACAGGGAAATGGATGGCATTAGAGCAGATTATGCTAAGTGAAGCTAGCCAATCCCTAAAAAACAAATGCCAAATGTCTTCTTTGATATAAGGACAGTAACTAAGATCAGAGTAGGGACGAAGAGCAGGAGAAGAAGATTAACATTTAACAGGGATGAGAGGTGGGAGGGAAAGGGAGAGAGAAGGGAAATCGCATGGTAATGGAAGGAGACCCTCAGGGTTATACAGTGGAGGATGGGAAAGGCAGCGGAGCACAACAGACACTAGTATGGCAATTTGTAAATCAATGGATGTGTAACTGATGTGATTCTGCACTCTGTGTATGGGGTGAAGGTGGGAGTTCATAACCCACTTGAATCAAAGTGTCGAATACGATATGTCAAGAAATTTGTAATGTTTTGAGCAACCCACAATAAAAAATTTTAAAAAAAAATTACATAAGAAACTTATTCATATTATAAAAACTTGGAAAATTGCCAACAGTCTCAAGACTCATCACAATTACTATTGTTATCATTATTATTATTATTATTTGTATTAAAGTGCATTTTAAACATGATTTTAGTCATAGTCAATGCACATTTTTCAACTGACTTGTCATTCAGTATTCTATTTTGAACGTAGAGCAAGGATTATAATTTAAAAATGTTTAATGTCCATTTTTCCTTTAGTGATGATCCAACTTTTGTATCTAACTTTTTCAGGCACATGAAAATGTGAGGTTGTTACAGAATAAAACCAAGCCCCAAACCTGAAAGCCAGATACTTGTCAACTCCCTACTCTATACCTGTTTCACTGGTCTTCTTTGCTAACAGTATTCTGATTTCTTTCAGGTATTTTCCTCTTGGAGGAAAATTCAGGGGAGAATGATCTTATCTGTGATATAAGGGTCAATGTTTGGTCTGCTCAATAGAATGGAAGATAGGTGGAAGATTTCTCTTTGCTCTTGAGGAAAGAAGGAAAGAGATGGTTCTTTTGCTTCTCTGCACTAGTGCATGGGAGAACCAAGTTATGAAGGGAACCTAAAATCATATTGATGAGACACTAATTTTACTAGCTTGGAAACCTCTGGGCTCATTTCTGTTGAAGCACATATGAGTTGGGTTCTCTATATTAATTGTTAAAGGATTCTGACTGAAAGACAAAGTCATATTTATTTTGACATTCAAAATAGGATTAAGCCAAGAGTTTCAAGTGAGGCTTGAGAGAAGATTTACTCAGTTCTCTAACTTCTTCTTAACCCTAGCATATTAACAGCTGAATCTGATTTAGCCCCTGGTGTTCTCTGATTGTGTTGGGGAGACACTATGTCTTAAGGGAAATAAAGGAACAGCTCTACCATCTGGGCTCAGAAGCTTGTGGGACTGAAGGAAGGTTGAAGAGGAGTGAAAGAGAAAGGGAGAGAGGGGAGAACAAAGCAGTAAGAGATGAGTTCTAAGCTCTCTTTTTCTAGTTTTTACTCAGAAGTGTGAGGTAACCATTGGGGACAGTTCTGAGCAGAAAGATTATTACGTACTCTCTCCTTAGCCACAGCCAGAAAAATAGTAGTGCAAGGTGGTCAGGCACAGGATAGGGTGCTAATATTCATTTTTTTTTTTAGTACTTCCTATGCAGCACAGATGCTGAAACCAGCCAGTGGGCTTGCTGCAGTCCTACTTAAGGCAGAGGCAGGGATGGATGCTGGGCCAGTGCACTGGGTGGGGACCTGGCTCCATCTCAGAGTTCTGCTGTGGAAGCTTAAAAGACAGGGAGGAGTTACCCAGGGAGGAGTTATCTACAGAGTCCTAATGTGTCCAAACAGGAGGGACAAGACCATATATTGTAACAGCTGTGAAACTCATCTTGAATGTCTAATGGCTCACTCCAGAGATCAGGAATGCCAACCATTAGTGCTAAGTTAGTCTAGTTAAACTCTGGCTGAGCCTAGGCAACCTCAGTTCTACCCTAGGCTGCCATGTGTATATATCTCCTTACAAAGGGAGGCAGACTGCCAAGAGGATATGCAAGTACCTGCAGGGATTGTTATTATTATTAAATTATTGAATTGGACCGATTCTCAAACTGCACAGAGCTGAAAAAGTTATTTTTTCCTCATTTAACCAGTGGGGCTCAGTGGTATGACTAAATTAATTATGGACAAAATAAGGATAGTTTTCTATATCTGAAAGCTAAAGTGTGGGTTAAATTATATTTTGTCTTATTCAGCATAGCCTTCGTAACTATAGTTTATAAGGGTGGCACAGTAGTTTTTTTTTTTTTAATTTTTATTGTTGGTGGCACAGTAGTTTTTGATGTTGTATTTTTTGATTTAGTTTAATGGTTCCTTTATGTTTAGGCTAATATCAACAAACTTCTTTGGATACACAAATATTTTTGCACTTTGAATTATCTTGAATTAGATTTCTGCAATGAGTTTGCTGATCATTTTGTTTTTATACCAAATCTCTCTCCAAAAAAGATGGTTTTAATTTACATGGCCACTAGCACCAGAACATTTGTTTTAGTTTCATATCTCTTTCTGTGACACTTAATATTGTTATATATGTTTCTAATATAGTAAATGAAAAATGCTCTGTATTGTTTTAGTTTGTACTTCTTTGATTATCAGGCCCGTGGAATGTTTAAAAAAGTTTACTTGCCACTTATAATGATTATGTATTTTGATGTTTATTATGTATTACTCTTTATATACAATATAAAATTTTCTTACCTTTAGATGACAAATGAAAATATTTGTTTATTACAGAATAAACTAGTCCATTAGATTTCATACTCAGTACCCTGCACCTGCCGAAGGACGCTAAGGAGAATGGCAAATGGATGGAGCTGTTCTGAACCCCATGGCATGTGTCTTTTGGGAATGCTCACTTTGGGTAAGTTCCATCCATTAAACCCCAGAAAATTTCTCTTATGCTGTATTTACTGGGTGGTGGGTATCATATTCTCACTAACAAGTTTCCTGGCCACAACCTATAAGAAAGCTTTATAAAATAAATGAACATTATAACCTCCCACACTGAAAATCAATATTGCCAATACTGTAAAGTTTCATTGTTTTAGTCACTTTTCCTCTGCTTGTTCACCTTCCGGGAATGTGTCCCAGCAGGTGTGGATGGCTGGTTTGACCTGCTCCAGGGGTGTTGAGGTTCCTGCTCTTCTCATTATATCACAGCACACTGAGAATGAGTTACTCTGGCATCTTCCAGGGTGTCACCCTCTTCTTTGGAAGCTGGCTTCTAAGGAGCCTATAGGAAGGTCAGAAGGAGGGCTGGGGTTGTGGCTCAGTGAAAGAGCACTTGTCTTGCACATGTGAGGCCCTGGATTTGATCCTCAGCACCACATAAAAATAAACAAATAAAATAAAGATATTGTGTCCATCTACAACTAAAAAAAAAAAAAAGAAAAAATTCAGAAGGATGACCAAGACCTTTCCCTAACTGTGCTATTTTTTTTTCCATTTTCCACAAATAGTATGTGTCCCCACTTATCTCAGCAACCTTAAGTTTACTCTTACTATATATTAGAAAAGTAAACTTGTTGTCAGTTCTCAATGGAGAGCCTGTCTCCAGCTGCTCTTAGAGGTCAAAGTCTTTTGTTTAAACTGGTCTGTGTATGTAAGTATTAATGTTCATCTGATTTTTAAAAAAAATTTTATTTTTTTTAGTCATATATGACAGTAGAATGCATTTTGATATATAAT
This sequence comes from Marmota marmota marmota, assembly GCF_001458135.2. NCBI lineage: Eukaryota > Metazoa > Chordata > Mammalia > Rodentia > Sciuridae > Marmota > Marmota marmota. Next base: position 11,728,264 of record NW_025999900.1, read on the forward strand.
ACATACATGGAATGTACATACATCAATCATATTGTCTATTCTATTCTGCTGCCCTTCCTATCCTCCCTAGGGGGATTTTTTTTTTTTTTTTTTACAAAATTCTAAAAGCAATCTGACAATATTAAGGAAGAAATTGACAACAGAAGAAAAAGCTTTGTTTCACAAAATATTTCAGGTTTTTTGTTTACATGTCTGTCATATAAACAAACTTCCAGGTTAATGCATATAGTGTTACATAGATGTTGTTGGTGACTTCATAAAATCAGACATGATGACTCCACATCTTTTAACAGTAATTGGTCCAGAGGAACACACTTGATCTAGAATCAGTTCTTCTCTGTATGACATTGTGAGTGATACTAATTCCTCAGCAGCCATCTTGTTAACATAAGGTCAAGTACAAAGGTGGAAGACACAACGAGGGTGGCAAGTATTTATTCAGCCCTGCTATGTGCAAGATGTGCTGCTAAGAGTAAAAGGAACATACCATAGTCCCTATTCTTCAGAACATTTATATTGGGGAAAGACAAATAGTCCTAAAAGATTATAATGTAAAGCCAATGTGATGCTCCCGTTGGCCCTGTTATTACTGACATATGCATATAAATAAACTCTCAAATGCATCCTCAGGTTGAAGTCCTGGGTTTGAGCCACTGTTAGTATACCCTACTAGGTTGCCATATATTACTAGGCTTCATTTTTTCCTCATTTGTAGAATTAGATGGTTAAACCTTTTGGGCTCTAAGTTGACTCTAATTATTAATCAAATCATATTTCATATTTCTCCCAGACTGAGTCATAATAGCTTTGTATGTGAACAATTGAATGAATGACTCATAAGAGATTTTGTTGTTTGTTTTCAAGAGGACTAGGAAAAAAATATAAATGTTGGAATAGATGTTCGAATTATAGAAAAATGTGAAGTGCACAGCTGTTTGGCAGGCAAAAGAAAGGTGCAAATGAAAGCAGCAAATTAGAGACATTTTGTAAATTGATAAAACAAAGAAATAGCCCCTTCTATTTTGAATTTGAAAGGTAAAAGAGACAAAGTGTTCTGGAACAGAAAAAAATTTGTGTCCAGGAATAGATATGAATCAAAGGGTGACCTGGCTGAAAACATACGACTGCAAGGGGCACAGAGCTAATAGATCATCTTTCTCTTCATTTTGTGTTCCCTCACCTCAGCTCACAGGTCCCGGCACTGATTGGATTGGGAGTCAGAACAAACAAAAGGAAGCCTCTTTTCATTCTGGGTTCTCAGTGTATAGATTCACTGCCCTTGTATTTCAGTCACAAATATAGAACCCAGACACAGAATGACAAGTTTACAAGCAAAGCAGAATCTGTAGTTTAACACAAACCACCAAATAATGAAATTTCCTCCTTGGAAGCCAGCTGTGGCCCTGGAGGTTAGGGAAGAAAATTTTCTTGTGCTGCATTGTTCGGTTAGCTAGATACACACACTGGATGTATAAACATGTCTAATATTGACTTCGGCATACTATGGCCTCAGATCTTTAATTTACTAGTTATTGTAGAACGACCCCAAGTTGTCTGACCCTACTTTGAAAACACTGCATTCCCCTGATTGCTTATTAGTAACTTATTAGAACTAAGAAAACAAATTAATCAAATGATCACCATAAAAGCAAATTTAGAAGGAAGATACTTTAAACTTTGATTTGAAGATAACCTTCCATCTGTGGTTCTTCTCAAAGTCATAGTATACTTTGTACCAAAGAATATTTCTTTAGTGGGAAGATAGGACTTTATGATTGAATTTTGAAAGATTTTCCTTACTGGATGTTTTATAATGAGCCCTAATTCTCTGGCAAAGATGGAGGGTCTTTCCCTCTGTAGAGCTATTTGAATGCTTAAGACTTTTAGGCCACGCTTTGACCAATTAAATGTGAGCTCCTGTCATGATTGACTTAAGAGCACTTCTTTTTGGTACAATGTTTTGTATGGTTGTACTCATTAAAAAATAAAACCAACTTATTTTTCTTAATTGTGAAAATAATTCATACCTGTGTAAAATTTGTATACAAACACAATGCAGGAAATGAAAACACTTCATAATCCCATGCTTATAGTTAATTGCTATTATCAATTTGCTATGTATTCCTTCATAACTTCTTATTATGTATTTTTTCCTAAGAATACATAATGTTGGTTTTCAATGCTTTTTTTCAACATATATATTAATTGTCAATTTTCTTTGTTTTATTTTTATTTTTCAACTTCTTTCACATTTAACTACATACCTTGTTTATCTGCATGCCAAAATATATCTATATCTGTATCTATTTTATTCTTTTCAATGGCTGAAATTCTTTCAATTTGTTAATTTTGTGGCACATGTAAAATGTTTTTTTTGTATGTTTTATAGAATCAAATAGAATTTATGGAAAAAATGAAGGTGCAAATATACTTTTATTGAAAGAGCTGTCTACAATGTAATCTCTGTTTTCCAATGGTCATTACTGTTCCAATCTGGTTTCTGTTAGAATTGCTTGTCATAGTCAAAATAACTTACTCTTGCTGAATCCAGTGGAACATTCTCTACCTTTTTTCTTACTGGACCTCTGCCTAGTTATTTGTTCCTTCTTTGTAACATTTGCCCACTTTGTGACAATACCAACCTCACCTGATTTTCTGCCCTCCAAGACTCTGGGCTCTAGCTGACTCTTTCATCTTGGAGTTCCCCAGGGCCGGGTCCTGGACCCTCTTCAAGGTCATGCTCTCTTCTTTGCTGGTCTAATTATTTCTGTGATTTAAGTACCACATTTATGCCGATGATTCCAAGCTTTTTATCTCTAGTTAGATATTTCTTTTGGGCTCAGGACTCATATCCAACTGCCTTCTTGACCTATCTCTCTTTAGAAATGCCCCACACGTATCTTGAACTTAAAACAACAAAACTTAGCATTCAAACATCTTGGATCCATCAACCTGTCATTTCCCTTACTAGCACCACTCTTGCCCACGCCACCATCATCTTTCTCCTGCACTATTGTTCTAGCATCCTACTTGTCTTTTATATGCCACTTTATTCTTTTTTAAAAAATTGATTTTATTCTTTTAAATACAGGACATTGGAATGAATTATAATTCTTATTACACATATAGAGCACAATTTTTCATATCTTTGTATATAAAGTATGTTCATGCCAATTCATGTCTTTATACATGTACTTTTTTTGCATTACAATTTTTTAATTGATTTTATTATTTTTTATTTTTTTAAATTTATTTTTTTAATTATTTTATTTTATTGGTTGGTCAAAACATTAAAAAGCTCTTGATATATCATATTTCATACATTTGATTCAAGTGGGTTATGAACTCCCATTTTTACCCCGTATACAGATTGCAGAATCACATTGGTTACACATCCACGTTTTTACATATTGCCATACTAGTGACTATTGTATTCTGCTATCTTTCCTATCCTCTACTATCCCCCCTCCCCTCTCCTCCCATCTTCTCTCTCTACCCCATCTACTGTAATTCATTTCTCTCCCTTGATATTTTTTCCCTTTCCCCTCACATCCTCTTATACGTAATTTTGTATAACAATGAGGGTCTCCTTCCATTTCCATGCAATTTCCCTTCTCTCTCCCTTTCCCTCCCACTTCTCGTCCCTGTTTAATGTTAATCTTTTTCTCATGCTCTTCCTCCCTGCTCTGTTTTTAGTTGCTCTCCTTATATCAAAGAAGACATTTGGCATTTGTTTTTTAGGGATTGGCTAGCTTCACTTAGCATAATCTGCTCTAATGCCATTCATTTCCCTGCAAATTCCATGATTTTGTCATTTTTTAGTGCTGAGTAATACTCCATTGTGTATAAATGCCATATTTTTT
>NW_025999900.1:11734882-11778078 GCF_001458135.2 Marmota marmota marmota
GTTGGTAGTCTTTTGATGGCTTCTTCTATTTCCTCACTTGATATTGGTCTGTTCAGGTTGTTTATATCATCCTGACTCAATCTGGGTAGTTCATATGTCTTAAGGATTTTATCGATGCCTTTACTATCTTCTATTTTATTAGAGTATAGGGTTTCAAAATAATTTCTAATTATCTTCTGTATTTCTGAATTGTCTGTTGTGATGTTGCCTTTTTCATCCCGTAATCTAGTAATTTGGGTTCTCTCTCTTCTTCTCTTTGTTAGCGTGGCTAGTGGTCTATCAATCTTATTTATTTTTTCAAAGAACCAACTTTTAGTTTTGTCAATTTTTTCGATTGTTTCTTTTGTTTTGATTTCAGCTCTAATTTTAATTATTTCTTTCTTTTTTTTTTAAGAGGAGGGAGGGAGGGAGAGAGAGAGAGAGAATTTTTAATATTTATTTTTAGTTTTCAGTGGACACAACATCTTTGTTTGTATGTGGTGCTGAGGATCGGACCCGGGCCGCACGCATGCCAGGCAAGCCTGCTACCACTTGAGCCACATCCCCAGCCCAATTTTAATTATTTCTTGCCTTCTACTGTATTTGCTGTTGATTTGTTCTTCTTTTTCTAAGGCTTCGAGGTGTAGTGTGAGGTCATTTATTTGTTGGCTTTTCCTTCTTTTAAGGAATGAACTGCATGAAATGAATTTTCCTCTTAGTACTGCTTTCGTAGTGTCCCAGAGATTTCGATATGTTGTGTCTGAGTTTTCATTTACCTCTAAGAATTTTTTAATTTCCTCTTTGATGTCTTCTGTAACCCTTTGTTCATTCAGTAGCATATTGTTTAATCTCCATGTGATGTAGGATTTTTCCTTTCTCATTTTGTTATTGATTTCCAATTTCATTCCATTATGATCTGATAAAATGCACGGTAGAATCTCTACTCCTTTGTAATTGCTAAGATTTGCCTTGTGACATAATATATGGTCTATTTTTGAGAAGGATCCTTGTGCTGCTGAGAAGAAAGTGTATCTGCTTGATGTTGGGTGGTATATTCTGTACATATCAATTAAGTCTAAATTATTAATTGTATTATTGAACTCTATGGTTTCTTTATTCAACTTTTGTTTGGAGGATCTGTCCAGTGGTGAGAGAGGTGTGTTAAAATCTCCCATGATTATTGTGTTGTGGTCTGTTTGACTCTTGAACTTGAGAAGAGTTTGTTTGGTGAACGTAGCTGCACCATTGTTTGGGGCATATATATTAATGATTGTCAAGTCTTGTTGGTGTATGGTTCCCTTGAGCAGTATGTAGTGTCCTTGTTTATCCCTTTTGATTACCTTTGGCTTGAAGTCTATTTTATTTGATACAAGTATGGACACCCCTGCTTGCTTCCGGGGTCCGTATGAATGATATGATTTTTCCCAACCTTTCACCTTCAGTCTGTGTATGTGTTTTCCTATCAGATGAGTCTCCTGTAGGCAGCATATTGTTGGATCTTTTTTTTTAGTCCATTCTACTAGCCTATGTCTTTTGATTGGTGCATTTAAGCCATTAACATTTAGGGTTACTATTGAGATATGGTTTGTATTTCCAGCCATATTTGATTATGTATGTTACTTATCATGATTTGTTTTTCCTCTATGATTAGTTTTTCCTTTACTATACTACCTCCTGCTGTTGGTTTTCATTGTTATTTTTCATTTCCTCTTCCTGTAATGTTTTGCTGAGGATGTTTTGAAGAGCTGGTTTTCTAGCTACAAATTCTTTTAACTTTTGTTTATTGTGGAAGATTTTTATTTCATCTTCAATCCTGAAGCTTAATTTCGCTGGATACATGATTCTTGGTTGGAACCCTTTTTCTTTCAGCGTTTGAAATATGTTGTTCCAGGATCTTCTAGCTTTCAGAGTCTGTGTTGAAAGATCAGCCGTTATCCTGATTGATTTACCCCTAAATGTAATCTGCTTTCTCTCTCTTGTGGCTTTTAAGATTCTCTCCTTATTCTGTATGTTGGGCATCTTCATTATTATGTGTCTTGGTGTGGATCTCTTATGATTCTGTATATTCGGTGTCCTGTAGGCTTCTAGTATTTGGATTTCTTTTTCATTCTTTAAGTCTGGGAAGTTTTCTAGTATTATTTCATTGAATAGATTGCTCATTCCCTTGGTTTGGACCTCTATACCCTCTTGTATCCCAATAACTCTTAGGTTTGGTTTCTTTATGTTATCCCATAATTCTTGGATGTTCTTCTCATGATTTCTTAACATTCTCGCTGAGCTGTCTATGTTCTTTTCAAGTTGAAAAACTTTGTATTCGTTGTCTGAAGTTCTATCTTCTAAGTGTTCTACTCTGCTGGTAATACTCTCATTTGAGTTTTTAATTTGGTTTATTGTTTCCTGCATTTCCAGGATTTCTGTTTGTTTGTTTTTTATATCCTCTATCTCCCTATAGAGTTGATCTTTTGCTTCTTGGATTTGTTTATGTAATTCATTGTCTAAGTGATTTTTCATTGTCTGAATTTGCTGTATAATGTCTTCCTTGAGACTCCAGATCATCTGAAGAATGTATATCCTGAACTCTTTGTCTGACATTCTATCAGCTGCAGATATTACCTCATCCAATGTTGAATTGACCTTTATTGTTTGTGGTCCTTTCTTTCCTTGTCTTTTCATCCTGCTCATGATTCTTTCTAGCATTGTGAAACTGTTGTGTTAATGTTTTTCCCCTTATATATTTGTATTGTTCTTATATAGCTCCAAAATCTCTCTTTTGTGGAGAAAGACAATGTTAACAGTTCCCAATATCAACAGTACATTATCTAAGCACAAGTTTTCATTATTAATACATTTATAGTTAGATTCTAAGTCTATAGATATTGGTTTTAATTATTACTTAAGAATATACTCATTAGTTTCATAAAAGGCATACCATATCTGGTGGCATATAGAAAACTTAATTTCAGACGAAGGATGTTATACTTAGAGGGAAAGGAGTGAGGGTATGAGGTTAAACTAACTTAGCACCTTTGGAGAACTCTAACCAATAGACTGGTAATTTATGGAAGAATGTATAGACTCAACCTCCCATCTGTATTTAGATAGTTACCCTATGTATAGATAGCAAAAGTTAGGAGATTGAAAGTGGGATAGAGAGAATATGAATGAAAAAAAAGGAAAAAAATAACAAGGAAGAAAAGAGAAATAAGAGAGAAGGAAAAGTAAAGTAAGATAGAAATAAAGAAAAAAAATGGGGGGGAGGTGGGGTATATGCAATTCCTCTGTATTATATTACTTTGGTAATTCGGTTGTTCATGCACAGTTCTTGGTTTCACATATGTTGAAATTGTGGAAGAGAGAGAAGAGAAGAGAGAAAGAAAGAGAAAAAAGAAAAAAAAAGTCTCTCAGAACACTGTTTTCCTTGCTTCCAGTAGGTGGCATTGTCTATTCCTAGCTTGAGCCTCTGTATTCAGGGTGGTGGGTATAGCCAGTGTGAAAGGAAATGAGCTTCCACCTGTATCTTCCCTGCTCTAGTCTCTGAGGTGGAAACCAGGTGCCTGTACAGTTGTTGTTTTGGGTTGATATCTACAACCCCCAAAAGCTTGTGGGAAATATTTTGAGTTATGGCAGCTAAGGTTGGGGGAGTTGGAAACTGGGTACCTGGATCAGCTGCAGAACCGTGCTCGTAGCCACACCCCCTTTGATGGGTTTTAAGGGTTGATGGGCTTCCTCCGGACTAGCACACGGGGCAGGGCCGGGCTTCCTCCTCCGTCTGGCTTGGCGCGAGCCGGCCGTGGGAGAAGGCGGGGAAGCGACCTAATTTTATTATTTTTAAATACAAAACAACAGTGGAATGCATTACAATTCTTATTACATGTATAGATCACAATTTTTCATATCTCTGTTTATATACTTTATTTTATTCTAAGTGCAGAAATCAGACTTAAAGCACACAGCAAGTTATCTTACTGCTAAAAATCCATCAGAAGTTTCCCAGTTTTACCAACTGAACCCTGTCCAGTTCCTTACATGCATGCAGGATGCTGAGTTTTCTGGCCCTGTTTTCATTTCCATCCTTGTCTCACGGTGCTCTGCTCTTGGTGAAAAGAATCTCTGGAGCTTCTTTCATTCAAATGGCCTTTGCAGTCACCCATTTACTTATTCATTCACACAATCATCCATTCATTCAGCCAATATCCACTCAGCCCCAACTAAGAGGGCCAACCACTGTGATAATTTGTCTAGGATGATTGCTCAAATGTCTTTCTGGCACATTATTTATACCTCTATTTTAAAGATAGAACCTTGGCCATGAGGCTTCCATATCAGCCAAGACAAAATTTCCCTGGAGGCTGTTGCTGAATGGGTGGTGGATAGACTGGATAATGATCAACCTACTCATCTGGCTTCAGGCAGTTTTGAATTATCTTATTTTTTTTGTATTATTTTATGTTTCTACCCAAAAATAACTTTCAGAAGTGAATGGGCATTACTCTAAATGGGATCCTAGGTCACATATCCACAATTTTCCCATTAAAGTGGGCATTAATTTTTTTTTTTCCTGTGCTGTACCTGAGAAGCTTACCTCCTAATCTGAGTTTAGAGGTGTTGGTTCTGATTCTATCACATCCTTCTCAAAGGTTTTAATCTCTAGTGTGACACCATAAATGGCTATTCCCTAGCACCCTGCTTCCAGTAATCAAGTCAGGATACCACTCCAGAGGCAAAGTAGACCTGTACTTTGTGTCACCTCATCACCGGTGTGCATAGTGATCTTAACAAATGTGAACACTTTGCCTTGCTGTGAAATAGGAAGCTCCAGGCCTGCTCTGGTTTGCATTGACTTCTACACTTTCCTGTGTGAAGGAGGGAAGAGAGCTAGCTTTTTTGTTAATTCCATCTCTAGTCTCACGAGAGGACAGGTTCTGCTCTCATGCTTCCTACTTTGCACTGACTGAAGGAAAGAAGTCTGAGAGAGATTTCCCCAATCTGGAACTGAAGCTTAACTATTTCTAGTTCTCCTGAAGTTGAATGAGGTTGTTTCATTGTAGCAGAATGATATATTGAGATATTTATTGTGTTTTTGTTGTTGTTGTTGTTGTTTTTTCCCCCTCTCCTTCCAAGTAGCTGGGCTCTTCTGCTCACTTGCCATAGAGGAGAATTATTGATGTTTGGAAGAAAAAAATGAACCATTTGTCTTTCTGGCTTTTCCTCCCCTGGAAATCTGAGCTCTTTGAGGGGGAATATGCTAGTCAAGGGTCAGGGGAGGGAGGAAAGGAAGATGGATCTGAGAGCACCAGGGATCGCTGCCCTTGCTCCACCTGTGGAGGTAACCAGACCTCAGGGAAAAGGGTCCCACAGAGAATCAGGGAAGCTGACCCAGCTCCAGGATTCCCAGGCACTCACAAAGACTCCTGTGCCCCAGGCAAAGCATAGAAGCAGAGAGCTGCTGACCTCAGATTAAGTGGGCATAGAATTGGCAGTCTCAGATGTTGCTGCTGTGGACTGAAGGTAGAGGGCTGTCCTCAAATGTGCAAGTTCTTCCTGTAGTCATACAATGTAAGGCCTTTGAATGACTCCCAGGGTGGGAGTGTGTCACAAGCTCCAGGAATGCTTGGGGGTGGCTCTCCTAATCGGGTCAGAAATTGCTCCTGCTTTAAGCACACTCATTTTAAGACAAAAAATAATTTGGTATATCCTTTCATGCTTGAATTTATGGTATAACATTTCTAATTATTTATTGTGGGAAAACAAACAAATCTGCTTTATCCCAAACTGTGATGATAAAAAGTAATCTTTTATCTTTATTTGTAAGAGTTTTGCAGTGGTGTGGGTGCATCTTCTGTTTATCCTCTGGGGGACATCTTGACCCTGTGCTTCACCATCCCCTTCCTAAAGTTATTATGACACCAGAAAAACAGATGAACCTCAGCCTAAAGAGCAGGGCAAAAAAAAAAAAAACCATATGGAAAATGACAGCATTTTACAATGCAGAACCTCGGCAGAGTGTAAGAATATAAATACAATAATTACACATTCCAACCTTATCGGCTGCCGAGGTATCATCTAATAATGTCCCAAAATTGCCTCCCCAGCAGGTGCACTCCAAATGTAATGATGTTCTTGAAGCTTTTCTTTACAGAATCATTTCTCAAATGTGTACAAATTGCTTTGTGCCAGCATGGAGAGCCCTCTTAGCATCTCAACCCAGATTCCAGAGGAAGACTCATTAATTAGGACTTTTTCAGACAAATTCCCTCACTGACAAGGAAAACCACCATCACATTACTGAGATGATACTGAAGTTCAAACCTTGTGTGTGTGATCCCTTTGACAACCTTCAAAGTCAAAATTTTCATTCCAAAGTTTATAATCTTTCACTTTTGTTGATTTTATGTTGGGGAAAACATCTTGAGGATAGAACATCTTGGTGTTTGGTTTTGCATCCCCAACTAATTACACCTGCTGTTTCAGCTTGCCATAGTTCAAAGCAGATACTCAATGTCATTTTCCCTGCTAGACTTTAGCTTGAACTGCCTAACTCATTCTTACATCTTCAGTGTCCACTGCTTGGACCATGAGAGGTACTTACTAAACTTTCTGAATAAACAAATTAATTGCATTGGTCAGTTGGCTGATTCACTGATTATCATCAATTGAAAAGACTTACTAAAACCTCTAGAAACCTCAGAAAACCCCAAAGCAGGGGATGCCGAATACATAAAATTAGCTATAATGTTTTGCAGTGAAAATAGATTTATGGTTCAGTTTAAAAATTACATTAAGACAATTGGCTATGACTCAACTATTTACACAGAACTTTTCTAAAGAGAGTCATGCTATGACTGGTGTGAGGTTTACTCAGTCTCCCTGAGCTAGGGTGGTGAGTCAGATTATAAACATTAAGGTATGAGAAATTTAAGAAATAAGACACGAAAATAAGTGAAAATTGGGGTCTGGGGTTGTGGATCAGTGATAGAGTGCTTGCCTGGCATGTGGGAAGCACTGGGTTCAAGACTCAGCACCACATGAAAATAAATAAAGGTCCCTCAACAACTAATAAAAATATTTAAAGAAAAATAAGTGAAAAGTGGATACAATGGGGACCAGTTCTGATGGAGACTGGGTCTAATTCCCCAAAATGGAGTCTGTGGGCTTTATTTAAATGAGTGGGAAACCCAATGGGATTCAGTGAAAAGCTTCTTCAGGAAATGGGATGAAAACAGGGAAAACAAGTTGTTTGAGGCTTAGCAGGTTATGCCCACCTCCAGGTGACTGGGCTGTATTTGAACCTAGGACTGTGAACTAAGGCAGGGTGAATGCATAATTTGGGCATTCTTGAACCCAGGAATTTTACCCAGGAGTTCTCAGAAAAGCAACCTCCCTGCCTGGGATGGCTCAAACAAACCCATAATGAATACATGCCTCTGATAGAGTCAAAAGAGAATATGGTTGTGTTTGGAAAACGGTTTTTACCCTGATATCCTTTTTGACTCTAGTGCTAAAATTCCCTGTGCTGTGATTCTCTACTAGAGCCCGTCCTGAGCTTTCAGTTCTAGCCTCCAGTTGCCTTGGGCATATAGATCTGGTCTAAATCTGTACTCATCATTGATGTGGTGGGACCTATTGCCCCAATGAATTGCCTTGTAAGAAAGCCAAATGAGATGGCTTTTTCATAGTAGCACTTTTGTGTCAAGCTACTCCTGGTTATTTTCCTGAGGTCAACTTATTTATCTTAACTGAAACTTTGCAATCTAAACTTAGTTAGCTGAGTCAATAGAGTCAACTATTTAAAAACGTATAATTTGGTGAACTCAAGGAGACTAGAATTAACCACATATCCTACATGGATATTAAAGGCTTACTGGGCATGTGTTTGTTTAGTTTGTCCAAATTTTAAAAAGTCTTTGATCAACTGAGCTTTTTTTTTTTTTTAATATTTTTTAGTTGTCGGTGGACCTTTACTTAATTTATTTATATACGGTGCTGAGAATTGAACCCAGTGCCTCACACATGCTAGGCAAGTGCTCTACCACTGAGCCACAATCCCAGCTCCCATCAACTAAGCTTTTTTTTATATCCATAATATTTATGTATTTATTTACTTTTAAAACAGTCTTGACTAAGAGTAAAAAACTTAAACCAACCAACCAAACAAAAATCAAAGTAAAACACGGGGAAGAAGTCCTCCAAGAAGCTCACAGGGGTAAAGCAGCAGGTTACTCAAGTAAACCTGACTAAAGTGTATTACTTTGCATAGGGCCCATTATTTTTATTATTTCATTTTGTTCTTTCCCCTTAGGTTTATTAAAGTATATTGACATAAATTGTATATATTTCTGGTATACAGTGTGATGTTTGACATATGCATACACTGTGAAGTGGTAAAATCAAGAGCAAATTAACGTGTCTATCACCTCACTTTTTTGTGTGCGTATGTGTGTTAAGAATATTTCAGATACATTATTTTACCAATTTACAAGCATATAATACGTTGTTATTATTAACTCTAGTTAACATGCAGTACAGTAGATCTCCAGAACTTATTTCACTTGCCTAGCTGAAACTTTGTGCCCTTTGACCAACATCTCCCCCACCATATTTTTTTTTAATTAACATATATAGAATGTGGTTAGGGGTACAGAAGTTTAGTTCTGGTTGTATTCCTCAGCCATGGCCTATAGAATGATGTCCTGATTTCTTATTTAAAATAACACCAACAACAAAACAACTGTGTTCCTTAATATTGGGTCCAAATCTACCTTTAGAAACTTGTTTCTCATAAATCTTGCTAATGTTCTTATCATGTAAGCCCAAATCTTTATTTTGATAAATATACCTTGGGTCATGTTATTTTCCTTGCCTGTTTTTATCTTTTTTTTTTTTTGATGCCATTCTCTTCTCTTATTCCTGGGTCTGTAGACTGTCTTATCTTTTCAATTTCTCTTTTGCTGTCTGTGTCTTCTTACCTTTGTTCAATTCTTCTGATTATCTTATTCCTTCTAAGCTGTAATGCATATCTGCAAGGCATTGTGCATACCTAGATCTTAACTTGGCATTTTGTACTTAGAAGGTTCTCAATTCATGCTTATAAATGGATTAACTTTTTGAACACCTAGAATTATTGAATGTGTATGAAGGTTTTAGGGTGCTGGCTGAGCCCAAGGAACTTGACTAGAAATAATAGGGCAAATTTATACACTTCTAAATATTCAAGTACCAAAGTATAGTTAGCTCTGAAATGGTGAGAAGGTTTCCTTATTCATGAATTCACTTTTAGGATAAGATATTTGGTATAGAGTTTGGTGTCAGAAAGACCAAAGTTAGCCTCATGATCTTGTGAAAATTTCATAAATAGCAATCACTACATTTGCAAAATAGGAAAATAATGGTTCCCACTTGATGGAGTTGTTGAGAGGACTCAGTGAATATGTAAAGCTTTTCACAGAGTCTGGCATGGTAAACACTCCGTAAATGCTAATTAGTCAAGACTTGGTTTAATGATTTGGTCTGAGAGACACAGGGGCTTCCATATAAGAGTTTGAGCTTCAACTGTAGACTTTATAGGTAAACCCATGAAGAGTTTCATGGACTACTCTTTTTTTAAGTAAAATTCTGGTTTATTGTTGGACAACATTGTTTCACACATACATTAAACAGGCCAAAAAAAAAAAAATAAATAAATAAACAGCAACTTCATAGACAAAAAAAGGAAAAAACAAAAGAAATCTTTTTAATCTTTGGCCTTTTTAATCATCTCATACAAACCAACTACTTATTGTACAGCTAAAGTACATACATTAAAAAAAAGTTACTGGAATGCTCGAAATAAGATTTTTTTTTGTTGCTTTTACTTTTTTTTTTTAATAAGGTTTTTAAATTTTTTTTTCTCCTTTGAGATTATAATGAACATGGTCACACCACAAGTAAAGTCAGAAGCAGGACAGAGAACGCTCCAAAGGCTGGTTTGGTCATCTGAGATCATTAAAAATGGCTGATCCCTAACAATATGTACAAAAATATAACATGTAAATAAAAAATACAAACAAATTTTTCTTTTTAAAAGTATTTTTAAGAAAAAAAGCAGGCCCTTGGAAGTTTGGTTCTTTTTTCCTCCCCTGTTGCAAATTCACGTTGTGGTTTTGGTTGGGTGGTGAAGAGCGTGTGTCATCTGCAGATGGCACTGCCAGCAATGGGCAGGCAGGCGGGCCTCTCTACTTGAAGGTGACCATGTTTAGATTCTGAACGGGAAGTGGAGGGTGAATAGGTCAGGGTGGCCTTTTATTTTTAGTTTAACTTTTCCTTTTTTGCTGTCTAGTCTCCTCATCAGGTCTTCTGCTTCTTGGTATCAACATCATCATCCTCGTCATCTTCAGCTGCCTGTTTGCCCGTAGCTGCCTCAGCCTCCTCATCTTCATCTCCATCCTCTTCCTCACCACCACCTTCCTCCTCCTCCTCTTCCTCACCACCCTCTTCCTCTTCTTCATCTACCTCATTGTCAGCCTCCTGTTCCCCATTTTCCTCATTAGCATTCCCATTAGCAGGGGCGACTCTTCCATTCTCTGCCTCCTCCACAACTTCCTTCTTCTCCTTTAAGTCCTTGGTGGTGATTTCAGAGCTAGTGTCCACCGCCGCGTCTGACATGGTGGGGCACGCAGGTGATCCGATGCAGTGGGTTAAAAAGGAAACTAGGGTTCAGGGACTCTGGCCATAAAGCTGCCGGAGTCCGCGGCGGTGGAGGTGGTTGCAGCGAGTGGGGAGCTGGACCCAGGAACAATGCAAAGATGGCTTTTCAGAGCAGTCAGTGGGGCTCATGGACTACTCTTACCTTGCTTTGGGATGGGCATCAATCTGATGATCAGCTCTATTTTCACTTTGATATTACCTTTTATCATTTCTTTAAGACCAGTGTTCCAGGAAACCATTGCTGTCTTTCTCATTGAGCATCCAAATCTCTATAGGCTGGTGCTTCTGTCTGATGGGACCATGGAACTTGGACTCTGAGCCAGTCTACCTGCTTGTCCTCCCAATACTGCTCACAAGAACTCAAGGTGCCGGAAACTCTTCCTTTGGAACAAATTCTACTTCACTAGGGGACTCTGAATTGTGTGAATGGGTCAGTTTCATGAGGGACTATTATATAACAATTACACATTTACAAGAAACAACTATAGGTCTGAGGTTTAATTCCTATGGTGAATGTGTCTTATATTAAATAATATTTTCTATTTTTAAGGTTATTTGTTATACTAATGGAAGGTGCTTTATTATAACTTACATGTATTTTAGATAAATCATAATCTATGAGATAAGTAAGTAGTTCACTTATTTTTAGCAGATGAAACAGGTTCATAATAGTGAGAATTTTTGTGTGTGAGGAAAACTTTTTATGAAAGGATTACTGCTATGAGACTTCTCATTTGAAGGATTATACAGTTACCCAAATCTCCCGTGTTCATTTTGATAAACCAGGCCTGGAATATGGACAAGAAGCTTTTACTACTGCAATGTGGAAGTAATGACATAATCCCAACTTTAAGTGACATTCTCCTCTTGTACACTTAGCATTTTTGTAACAATTTTTCCAAACTACAGAAAAAAAAAGTGCTGAAATATGAATGCTCTGAATGAGTCATGTTTCACTCAAGGGAATTAAATTATCCTTATTTCCATGGGCTGTTGAACCCAAGCATTTGATTTATTTCCTGTCGTCTGTTTTGTAGATGGTATTTTGAAGGATGCAAGAATGGAAGTGAATTTTTGTAACACTGTGGAGCTGGAAAGAATATTAGGGATCATTCCCAATACAAGAAGCCCCACTACATCCACAAGACACTGATGAATGATAACTAAATAGTGGAAAGATCAGTAGAGTAGAGGAGAGGGAACAGGAGGTGGTAGTAGGAGGAGGGGAAGGGGAAGTATTGGGGACTGAATTAGAACAAGATATATTCCATGCTTTTACAGTTGTGTCAAAATAAATTCTAAAGTACAGTTGAAAATAATCAATAAAAAAAGAAGCCCCACTGTATTGAAAGGAAGAGTCTGACAGTGGGCTTGAACATACATTTTTAATAAATATTTTCTTTCTTTATTTTTATGTGGTGCTGGGGATCGAACCCAGTGCCTCACATGTACGAGGCAAAGGCTCTACCCCTGAGCTATAACCCCAGCCCCTGAACATGCATTTTGCACAGTTTCAATGATGTATTAACTAACTCACCACTTTGGCCTATTTAGTTTTCAAACAGTTTGAATTATTACAAAGTTCCTTCCCTTCGTCTCTTTCTCTACCTTTCCTCCTCTTGTTGTAAGTGAAAATCTGATTTTTATCTTTTTATCCAAAAGCTATATAAAATGATCCAGATCTTTTTTCACACCGAATCCCTTTTGTGATTGACACCAACTCTCAGTGTAGCCCCGGGGTGTGGTGTCAAAGATAGACATTCAGTGTCATCAGCCCTTTTTCAACAACAAGTGTCTTGGCCTTTTGCTCTTCTGGGGACACTTCTCTGAGGCTGTTTATTTTATCATTGTTGCTCTCAATAAGGGGAATCCAGGCTGAAAGGAAGAGTCTGGATGTGGTCTGACTAGTGTTGGGAAGAGTAAATTGTGCTTCCCAAGTCCTAAATAATCAAATGTATGATATGTCAAGGTCATTATACTGTCATGTGTAACTAATTAAAACAAATTAAAAAAATAAAATTCTATCAACTATTAATAGAGCTATTAAATGTATGCTTCTACCAAATTCGTATTTATATCACATATTATTAATTTGGATCATGATGGCAGCTGAAACTCATGATTCTTTTTTCTTATAACAGGAATATAATATTGCTTCTAATATATATATATATATATATATATATATATATATATATATATATATATATATGACAGATAAGAAAATGGAAAAAAAATCACTTAGGTAAGATCTTCATACATTAAAAGTTTATGAATTAGTCATATGTCAATGATGGGGACACATTCTGAGAAATGCATAGTTAGGTGATTTTGTCGGTATGTGAATGTCAGAGGATCCTTGAACTACAGCAGATACAATTTCACTAAGTGATAAATCATGCAGGACCATGCATTATTTGTTATCAACCAACACATTATTATGTGACACATGACTGCACTTAAATACATATATATTGCTTATATGTTTTATAAAAGTGAATAATATCAGACATAGTACTTTATGGTCTGCTTTTTCAATATTTTTTACATTGTAAAAAAATCTTTCCATGCTAGCAAATATGAAATGACTTTATTATATTTAGAGTTTTCACAGTATTCCTTTGTATGGATATACCATGGTCTATTTAACCATTTTTCTATTGATGGTTAAAGTTGTCAAACTTTTTTTTTCTATAATAAACATGCTGTGATGAATAGTTTTGTTCATACTTATTTGCATACAGATTTGACAATTCCCAGTAGGAATTTATATCAGAATATGCATAGCTCCAGAAAGTGTTGGCCAGTTTCAGTTACTGTAGTAGCTTACTAGATCCTCTGTATCAAAAGTCTTATCCATCTTCAGGTGTGTGCTTGATGTTAAGAGTTTAGAATAATTAATTAATATAAACTTTCATTCTTTTATTATTTTTTTAACCTATCAATATCTTTTTGAATCATTTTAAAACTTTGGGTATTTCATTCTGTTTTTTTGTCATATACAAACCTACCCAATGTGTTCTGTCTTCAGATTTTGGATAAAAATGTCTTTAGGATAATGACAGAGCTTCACCATATCTTAGTCTGGTTTTCCGTAAAGAGAGCCAGGGATTGGCGTGTAGGTGATTTGTCTGGACGATGATTGTAAGAGGAATGATGAAGTGGGAAGAGTGAGGCAGGAAAGGAGGAAAACCATGTGGGATTTTATAGGCATCCAGCGCTCTGCTCCAGAGAGTCCCAAGAGGTGCCAGGAATACCTCCTAGAATTGTCTGTAAGGATAGAACTATGTAGCATATATCCACTGGTATATATTATCCTCAGAGGAAATGATATAACTTCCCTTCCTCAAGAAAGAGAAGTCCCCAAGTGTGGGGAGCCACCCCTGAGCTATTTGAGCGTCTTCACTTGGCCTTGGAGCCAAGGAGATTTAGGTTTGGCATTGCAAGCTATTTTGTGGCTCCTCCCACTTACCATTAAGTGCATGCTCGTGACTTCTGTCTTTACTGAGTTAGAAAGACTGATCTTGTAGCTCCAGAGTTGGGTGTGACCCATTGGGAACTGGGCAGCCCACCTCCTACCTAAATTGGCTAAGAACATTCTGTAGAAAGCCTTTGAAGTTACCCCATATAAATAAGACAAATGTTGGCTCTCATGTGCTCTTTCCAGCGTGGAAGCTCCACCCTTAAGGTCGAAGAGCCATCCTGCCCCCACTCTTTAAAACTATTTTCTGTGTCGTGTGATTTTTTTGCCATATTTCTCAGCCAGCCCACTTCACAAAGGGGAACCCAGTTTCTGTTGCCTACATAGGCTCTAGTCAAGACCCAAGAAAGAAAATGAAGGACTCATAAGGCTCACCGGCTTGGGTAAGATTTTACAGTGAAGAGAAGCTATCCTGCAGATTTTCTGCTGATCTAGCTGTGTATAGATCAGAGAGGCCTGGAGGATGCTACTACTGTGGTGTACTACAAAACCACAAAAGCTTATGTCCGGGTTGGCATTAGTCCCCAAATCAATGTTTAATTGGCATGCATTTCTCCATCTTTTCTATGAGGCTTTATAGGAGATTTAAACAAGTGTGTTGTAGAAATCAAACCCACAGCTGATAATCTCTGCTTCATATCAGTTTAATGGCTATAGAAATAGGGCAAGGTGAGGCTGAGGCAGGAGGATCACGAGGTCAAAGCCAGCCTCAGCAAAAGTGAGGTGCTAAGCCACTGAGATCCTGTCTCTAAATAAAATACAAAATAGGGCTGGGGATGTAGCTCAGTGGTTGAGTGCTCCGGAGTTCAATCCCTGGTACGCCCCCTGATCCCCCCCCCCCCCCCCCCTGCAAAAAAAAAAAGTGACATTTATATGACTTAGTGAACTCAGGCAGGCTCCTGAGAACAGTGTTTTTTCTAAGTGTTTATAACCAGCTGTTTATTAATGTGTTTTAGAGTTTTACTAGTGATTAATATCCATGGTCTAATGCATAGGTGTGTGAGATATGATTCCCTGCCGTATGCCCTTCGCTCTAAATTGCACGGTATTTGCCTACCTGTTCTGGTCCCTGGAGAATTCACTATGAACCTTCCAGGACTGTGATGGTGGTTTTTGATAACTAAAAATGTGTTCAATTTTTGGTCCCTGATTTATCTTAGCCTGAATTTTGAATTTCTTTGGTTTAACAAGCTTCTCTCATTGTGAGTACTTGTTGGTCTATGTGCTTCTAAAATATCTGATCCTCACAGTTGGGAAACTTGAACTTCCCTTACAAGGGCAGGTAATTTGCTGACTTAGCATCAAGTTCTTAGTATTTCAGGAAACTTGGAGATGCAACACGAAGTTAGATTCAGTAGTATTCTTACTCTGACCTGGGTACCCCCAAGGTTTCATTTGTAGTCTCCTTTACTTGTACTTGATTTCCTATCTTACTAAATGGTTCAGCACTTTAATCCATTAATTATTTTGGCTCTACTTTTATCCTGTTCTCCAAGAGTCACAGTCCTGTTTCACAACCCCAGTAGTGTTGGGCCTGAAAACCTTCTGTCAGACCATTCTGAGGCTGGACTGACCACCTGATTTCATCTCCCTATATCCTGTATTTACCATAGCTAGATGTCAGTTGTTTGTGTGTATATTGTTATGATGTGGTAAGGGGATTGAGGAAGCCATTTTTGTGAAAGGGATATTGGATACATTGGGATAAGAGAGGAAGGATGTCATGGGGTGTTTTTAACATTGTGTTTCACCATCTGAGCTCATGCTTGAACTGATGTTGCTGAGAGGTTGAAAACTGGTTTACCATTAAAAAATCACCATTATGAGGCCCCTGATTGGTTATGATGATAAATGGGTGGTTGAGAGCCAAGTGTGTTTCAGGAATTAGGAAATGTGGAGGTGGTAACAACATCCTTGACAGGTGCTCAGGTACGTTATTGCTGGTGTGTGTGTGTGTGTATCTGGCAGATTTCCATCCGATTGGAAATTACTAAACACCCAGATGAGCCTATGCAACTTAAAAGTGAACCAATTTGTAGAGGAGTTGGTGATGCTGAATGAAGAACATAGATTAAAAAAAAAACACTTTGAGGGGATTCTTTTAGGTGTAGGCAAGAGTCCTATAAGATCTAGTTTGTGCAACCAGATCCCTTGATCTTCCACTTATCCCTGTATATGGAGACTGGAGGGAAAGAGATTTTCTGAGATACTACAGTCCCTGCTTAGTTCCTCATGCTGGAGACCACCTGCCACACCTTCATGCTGTTCACCAATGCACCTTGCTGGTGGACCTCCTCCTGTCTTCAATACCATGTAATGGCCTCCTGGATTTCTGCTAGATGGAGACCTTATTTCCTTTATGTGAAATTTTATCCTGTGTTCCTTTAGAACTATGTCTATTGTCATAGTCCTGAAAGTAATATGGTGCCTGTATCATATATTCTCTGAGATGTTATCAATAATTTGAAAAAAGAGTGATTAAATATGACTTATTTTTTATAGATCTCTATATTTTTATGTCATCTGATTAAGAAATTAGGAAAAATGCTTCATCAAGTTGTCTAACAGCTAATCCTTTATCAGGCTAACTGCAGCGTAAGTCAGATCTTGTCTTCCTTTAACACTCTCAGCAGCATCTCATCCCGTCCCTCTTAGGATAGTGCACATTGCTCAGCACCCTCTGTAGTCCTGTGTCCCAGCAAGCCCTGCCCTGTTCTTTATGTGCTGTCATTCCACACTCCCTTTAGATCATATATTAACTTCTCATTTCTCCTTCTGTGCTTTTGCTTCTTCTGTCTGGAGTCTCTGATCCCTTTCCTCTACCTGCTAATTATACTACTTAAACCTCAATATTAGGTTCCCCACTTTCTTCAGGCCAAATGACCTGGGGTATCCAGTGAGTCTGAACTGAACACACACTCCCCTGGTATATGGTTTCCTTTCTCCACTACGATGGTTAAGAAAAGCCCCAAATAAGTAAATAGTAATTGAAGAACAGCCTATAGTTTAGTTATTAGTTAGCATATTATTATTATTACAAAGTATCTTAGGCAGGCCAACTTATAAAGACAGGCTTATTTTGGCTTACAGTTCTGGAAATGCAGATGATGATGGCCTTCTTGCTGGCAAATTGTAGAGGCAGCAAGACGTATCACATGGCAAGAGAGAGGGAATGTGCCTGTCTATGTGTGGTGTCTCTCCCTCTTTTATTTTTTCAATTTTTATTTTTTAAATTTGTTTTTAAATTTATCTTTTATTAATTTATTTTAATTAGGCATATATGACAGCAGAATGCATTTGATTCATTGTACACAATTGCAGCATAACTTTGAATTTCTCTAGTTGTACATGATGTAGTATCACACTATATGTGCAGTCATACATGTACCTAGGGTAATGATGTCCATCTCATTCCACCATCTTTCCTGCCCTATCCCCCCTTCCCTCTCCTCCCCTCCCCTGCCTTTGCCCAAAGTTCCTCCATTTTCCCCACCTCACCGTTATGGATTGCCATCCATCTATCAGAGAGAACATTCGGCCTTTGTTTTTTGGGGATTGGCTTACTTTGCTTAGCATGATGTTCTCCAACTACGTTTATTTACCTGAAAATGCCATAATTTTATTCTCTTTTAATGCTGAGTAATATTCCTTTGTGTATATATAACACAGTTTCTTTATCCCTTCATCTATTGAAGGGCATCTAGATTGCTTCCACAGTTTAGCTATTGTGAATTGAGATGCTATGAACATTGATGTGGCTGTGTTACTATAGTATGCTGATTTCAAGTCCTTTGGGTATAAACTGAGGAGTGGGATAGCTGGGTCAAATGGTGATTCCATTCCAAGTTTTCTAAGGAATCTCCATACTGCCTTCCAGATTGGTTGCAGCAATTTGCAGTCCCACCAGCAATGTATGAGTGTGCCTTTTCCTCTACCTCCTTGTCAACATTTATTGTTGACTGTGTTCTTGATAACTGCCATTCTGACTGGAGTGAGATTAAATCTTAGAGTAGTTTTGATTTGCATTTCTCTAATAACTAGAGATATTGAACATTTTTCATGTATTTGTTGATAAAATGGATATCTTCTGAGGAGTGTTTGTTTAGCCCCTTAGCCCATTTATTGATTGGGTTGTTTGTTTTTTTGGTGTTAAGTTTTTTGAGTTCTTTACATATCTTGGAGATTAATGCTCTATCTGATGTGTGTGTGGCAAAAATTTGCTCCAAAAAGTAGGCTCTATCTTTACGTCATGGATTGTTTCTTTTGTTGAGAAGATGATTTTTAGTTTGAGTCCATTCCATTTATTAATTCTTGATTTTATTTCTTGTGCTTTAGGAGTCTTGTTAAGGAATCCAGGGCCTAGGAATAGTAGGAACATACCTCAACATTGTAAAAGTTAACTATGCTAAACCCAAGGCCAACATCATTCTAAATGTAGAAAAATTGGAGGCATTCCCTCTAAAAACTGGAACAACACAGGGATGCCCTCTTTTACCACTTCTATTCAACATAGTCCTTGAAACTCTAGCCTGAGCAATTAGACAAAAGGGATATGGATAGGAAAAGAAGAATTCAAACTATCATTATTTGCTGATGACCTGGTTCTATACTTAGAGGATACAAAAACAAAAACAAAAACAAAACAAAAAACAAACTCCACCAGAAAACTTCTAGAATTAATGAATTTAGTAAAGTAGCAGGATATAAAATCAAAAAGAGTGAAGCAGGAGGCATCCCAATACCAGACTTTACACTATACTACAAAGCTATAGTAACAAAAATGGCATGGTATTGGCAACAAAATAGACATGTAGACCAATGATACAGAATAGAAGACACAGAGACAAACCCACATAAATACAGTTATCTCATACTAGATAAAGGCATCATAAATATACATTGGAGAAAAGATAGCCTCTTCAACAAATGGTGCTGGGAAAACTGGAAATACGTATGCAGCAAAATGAAAATAAACCCCTATCTCTCACTCAACTTAAAGTGAATCAAGGACCTGGGAATTAGTCCAGAGACCCTGTGCCTAATAGAGGAAAAAGTAGGCCCAAATCTTCATCTCTCTCTCTTTTAAAGACACCAGATTTTCATTGTGGGACTTCTACTCCAATGACTTTATCTAATCCTAATTACTTTCCAGAGACCTCACCTCTAAACACTATAGTTGGACTAAAGTACCATCTTTTTAATGCCTCACAATGGGCATTACATTTCAATACATGAAACCTTGGGGGATACTCCAACCATAGCAATTAGCTACTCCATCCACAGGTAGAGACTGGGGAAGGATCTTGAAGGGAGTTGAACAGGGGACCGATTAAATCACAAGGGAAAGTATATCAGTTGTACATACAGGATAAATGAATCTGGCCAGACTTACTGTGGTCAGTCTAGACAATAAGCTGAATGTGTGTGTCCATGATGCCTCTCATGCCTGCCTGATGGTAGGGAATCTGTCACGAGAAATGCTATTGAGGTCTGCCTCTGATACATGGCAGACACTCCTGGAGAATTGGGGGTACTGGAGGCCAGAGAGAAGAGAATGGAAAGGTCACCCCATATGGGTTTCAAATGTCTGTCTTAAATGTGTCATTGTCACTCCAATCTTTCTAGCAAGTTCTTGCTTGGGCTCCGCACATGTGGCCCTGGACCCCTTCATTCATCCCATGCCATTTCCCCTTGCTTTTGTTCTTGAAATCTGGGCACTTCACTTCCTTTCACTCCTTTTAACATGTCAGTGAATGAAGCTTAAAATTCCTCCCAATTTGGATTCCAGATGAGGGCCCTACCTTTGCATAACCATGTCTGTCTCATTCCTCCATCTTTCCTACCCCCATGCCCCCTCCCCTCATTCCTTCCTTGTCTAATTCAAATCTCTAATAAAATTTTCCAAACAAAGGGGTTGGTTCTACTGTTAATTTATGCAGCTACTTGAGAAGCAATTGTGGCAATTTATTTCTAAAAGCAAACTTTCTTCCTTAGGCTTGCTGGAGGTTTCTCAGGGTGGGTGGTGTGTAGGATGGTTTGTAGGGAGACTGGGAGAGGACTCAGTGGTACAGTAGGAAAGACCTTGGTCTGTGAATTTGAAGACATTGGTTTAAATGCTCTTTTAACTTCCACATTGTGACTGAAGAAGGCAAGCTCTCAATCATTCTAAGCTGTGGTTTCCTACCCTGGTTGTAAAGTGAGAAGAGTAACTGTTGTTATGAAGATTAAAGAAGATGAGTCATGTTAAAGCAACTAAGACAGGGATTGACTCAGAGTAGGTGCTCAAAAATGTAGGTTTTATTTTTTTAAGGTGCTTTTAATTTCTGTGGTATTGTTAGTCATTATTGTGGCAATGGTCTTATCTCTTTTTTTCTTTGGCTCTTAAGGTATCAAACCACAGCCAATACTTTGCATTACTCAGTTTTCTAAATTTTGGCAGCCTAACTGCAAAGATACATTTCATTGTTGTCTTGATTTTTATTTAATTACTTTGGATTTAAATGTCTATTCCCTATGTTCCTTAGTCTTCTGGGGTTTTCTTCACTGTCATTTGCATTTGGTAATCCTTTTCCTATTTTTCTTTTGAGATTGCTATCTTTTTGCTTTGGATTTAGAAGTTAGATTAATATCCAAGATAAGGCCTTGTTCATCTTTCCCCATTCTCTGTTGGTGCTCTATTAATTTGGCCAGTGTTATCCTTTGTTGAACTGAAAAGCTCATTTTTTTTATTTGTCCTAATTAGTTATACATGACAGCAGAATGCATTTCAATTCATTATACACAAATGGAGCACAACTTTTCATTTCTCTGGTTGTACATGATGTAGAGTTACACCATTTGTGCAATCATACATGAACCTAGGCTAATGATGCCTATCTCGTTCCACCATCTTTCCTACCCCCATGCCCTCTCCCCTCATTCCTCCTCTGTCTAATTCAAAGTTCTGCCCTTCTTCCGATGCCCTCCAGTTTTGGATCAGTATTCATTTATCAGAGAAAACATTTGCCTTTGTTTTTTTGGGATTGGCTTACTTCGCTTAGCATGATGTTCTCCAACTACATTTATTTACCTGCAAATGCCATAATTTAATTCTCTTTTAATGCTGAGTAATATTCCATTGTGTATATATACCACAGTTTTTTTTTTTATCCATTTATCCATTGAAGGGCATCTAGGTTGCTTCCACAGTTTAGTTATTGTGAATTGAGGTGCTATGAACATTGAAGTGGCTGCATCACTGTAGCATGCTGTTTTTAAGTCCTTTGAGTATAGACTGAGTAGTTGGATAGCTGGGTCAAGTGGTGGTTTCATTCCAAGTTTTCTAAGGAATCTCCATACTGCAGAAAGCAGTATGGAGAATGGTTGTACCAATTTGCAGTCCCACCAGCAATGTATTAGTGTACCTTTTCCCCTACATTCTTTTCTATACTTATTGTTACTCATTGATAACTGCCATTCTGACTGGAGTGGGATTAAATCTTAGCTTTAATTTGCATTTCTCTAATTACTAGAGATGTTGAACATTTTTTCATATATTTGTTGATCAATTGTATGTCTTCTTCTGATAAGTGTCTGTTCAGTTCCTTAACCCATTTATTGATTGGGTTATTTTTTTTTTTTTTTTTTTGGTGTTAAGTTTTTTTAGTTCTTTATCTATCCTGGAGATTAGTGCTCTATCTGATGTGTGTGTGGTAAAGATTTTCTCCTACTCTGTAGGCTCTCTCATCACGTTATTGATTGTTTTCTTTGCTAAGAAGAAGCTTTTTAGTTTGAGTCCATTCCATTTATTGAATCTTGATTTTATTTCTTGTGCTTTAGGTGTCATGTTAAGGAAGTCCGGGCCTAATCCAACATGGTGAAGATTTGGACTTACTTTCTCTTCTGTTAGGCATAGGGGCTCTGGTCTAATTCCTTGTCCTTGATCCACTTTGAGTTAAGTTTTGTGCATGGTGAGAGATAGGGGTTTAATTTCACTTTGCTGCATATGAATTTCTGGTTGAAGAGCTAAATTTTTATGAAGTCTTGTCAGTCAATGTTTTGCTTTTTCTTTTTCAGTTTGTTTAAGAAATATTTCCCTATCCTTAGGTCATGTAGACATTCCACATTTCTTTCCATTAGCTTTGCCTTTTGCATTTAGGTAATTGATCCAGTTAAATTCCATGCAGACTTTTGAATGTGGTATGGGGCAGCATTCCAGGTTTATTTTCCTCCTTATCAATCTCCTTTGTATTTCTAGAACTTTAATCAGTACACTAGTGCTCAGTACTCAACTGAACAAAGACATTGAATTTTCTTCAGAGTTAGGGAAAATAAATGCAAAAAAATGTAAATGTGTCTAAATCCTATGAAAGATATTTCTCTCTGACTGTGGAGAAGCAGCTTAGAACTGAGGGACAGAGACCCTGCTTCCTCCACAGTTCAAACACTGATTTGTGGTGTGGGTAGGAGGGGTGGTGGGAGGGCAAATTTAAGATAATGCTTATCTGTTGGTTGAAACTTACTTAAATATTCTCTTTGATTCAGTTTTATTTAAATCAGGTTGTGATAAAGTTAAAAGCTTTTTAAAAATATCTAACAGCTGGTATTGAACAGGCAGTCAGCAATTAGAACAAATACTTTAAACATGTAAGACTGTTTTGGTTGGGTATTAACCATAGAAATGGTTGCTGCTGTTTAAATGATAATATAAGTGGAAGAACTTTGTGAACTAAAAATTTACACAAATGGTGCGTATTATTAGGTCTGCTTGGCCTCATAGAAATGCAATAAAGAATTACCCATTTTTCTATATATTATTGATTGTGGCTATAGTACAACTCTATGAATCAGTGGTAGTAAGAGTCAATTAATTAAAAAAAATTCCTTTGACTTTTTTTTTTTTTGTACTGGGGATTGAACTTGGGGCACTGAGTAACATCCCCAGCCCTATTTTGTAGTTTATTTAGAGACAGGTCTCACTGAGTTGCTTAGTGCCTCACTTTTGTTGAGGCTGGCTTTGAACTTGCGATCCTCCTGCCTCAGTGTCCTGAACTTCTGGGATTACAGGCATGCACCACCGCTCCCAGCTTGACTTTTCTGAAAGATTTTTACTCTATGTGTACCCTGAAATCAGAAAGTCAACCATCTTTAAAGAATGTTACCTGTTATTTGACCTATGCCCTGACTGAAGTTTTACTTCAGAAAAGTTTGAGGGCACCTTTGTGCTTCAGTTTGTTTTCCTCTTTTTAGCTGGATGTAGCAAAACAAATTCCAGTAGGTGGAGCTCTTTCTCAATATTTGTTCATTTTTTAATTAAGGTGGGGCCTCATTTCTTTTTTACCTTTCTTTTCTAGGATAGCTTAGTCATAACTTAGTACAGATACTTTCAACAGCAAATGAAATTAGCATCAAATGTAGGATATATGTTGCTTTAAAATGAGTTTTTTTTTTCTTCAAGACATTTAATGGAACAGCCATGGCGATCTGATCAAACACAAAACCCTTCCCCCTTTTATTATCTGCATCAAAGACTGCAAATACCTACCTTTTACTATGAAGCTATGTCCATGTCCTAGATCAAATACTGCATCTTTTGATCTTAAGTCCAGTAATGCATATTAATTAACTGGCTCTTGTATTATATGATCTATATTGCTGCACAACTCCTGTATATTAACAGTTTTAAGTATGGGTGTAGAAACTACATATGTATTTGGTGATATAAATGCATATTGCAAGAGAGTTCTTTCTGGTATGAATAATCCATTTAGTGACATATCTATAGGCCTTTCTGTCAACCTGGAATTATGTATAGGAAATAGAATTAAAGGGAAGAAGTCTATATAGAGGGTCACTGTAGACACAGTAGCTCAAATTATAAACTAGACATTTGTGAAATAATGAGTCAATTCCTGGGTTTAGTAGGATTTTAATTTTTTGAAAAATGAGTAACGTATTTTGGAAATGTCATCCTAACTCTGCTATACTTTGTTGTATGGTTTGGATTGAATCATTAGTAAATATTTAAAAATCCTTAAATACTACATAGTAAATGCATAGAAAAGTTATGACATTGTTCCTTCAGTCTTCCCTCAATATTGTGCAGGAATAAAAAAAATGTAGCTGAAGTATCTAGCAGCTGTGCTCACAGGTGTGAGAGTAAAAAGAAAAAAAAAGCCAAAACCCAAACCCCAAAACAACAATACATTTTTTTTTCTTTTTTTCTGTTCTATTCTTCCCCCAACCCTTCTGCTGTTTGACTTGTGGGCCATACAAAAAAAATATATCTAACATATTTTTCTACTATTGGCCTAGAAGCATTGTGAGTGGAGAGTAGTAATATAGAGTGTGAGGGACCAGGTACATCAGGCAGTCTGCAAATGCCAAAGAGATATTTAAGGAGATGGTAGATAGTGAGGAATAGCTGCTGTTATAATCCACAGAAGTTTCTAGGTACACACAGGAAGACTGGAGACCACCCTGACAATTGTATTGCTACTGTCCACTCCTCATGTCCAGTAGCAGAAAATGGAAAAATAAACTTAATTCAACAGATAGTAAGTACTCAATTAACATTATGATAAGAGCACAGGAATTTAAATAAACATGGATTTTCTCTTCATGGAGTCACACAAATGGACGATTATAACATTTATAAAATGTTGTGATAAGTGTCATAATAAAGGCATATATAAAGTGCAGATCACCCATTTCTCTGACTCTTGGTTTCCTCATTTGTTCTTCCCTATGTAAAAAGCACCCACTATTTTCCAATGAATATGCCAAAGACATATTTTAAAAATAATTTAATCCTCACAACTATGAGAGGGTATTATTATCCAATAGTTTATAGGTGAAGTTTGGAGCAGTTATAAAACAATGGTCCATTAACCAGGTCTTGCTATCTGGAGTGTTCTTTTTCATCATCACACATTGGGACCTAGGGAACCAAAGGCTTGAGTTAATATACTCAAGATGTAGTAGGTCCTGCAGAAAGGTTT
Source organism: Marmota marmota marmota (assembly GCF_001458135.2). Classification (NCBI taxonomy): domain Eukaryota; kingdom Metazoa; phylum Chordata; class Mammalia; order Rodentia; family Sciuridae; genus Marmota; species Marmota marmota. The sequence continues at coordinate 11,760,005 of NW_025999900.1, forward strand.
GCAGTCTGTTATCTCAGTGAAATTATTCAATGTAAAACTGTCATTTCCTTTAGGTGAATTTATCAGAAGATCTTCAACAAACAAAAGAACATATCTTTTGTTTCTGTTTGGATGTTGCAATATACAATATCATTGCATTGGTGTGGCAGGGAGGGCAGAGATCCTTCAGGAATGAGCTTTTCTGCTTAGCCTGAAACTGCTGCTTCTCTCTGTAGGAGCTCCCTCCTGAGGGTTCTGCTTGCTGATTCATTGGCACTTATTTTCAGCGACCTCAGCTCACAGGTGAGTGGTGGTGGCACTCTTTGATGGTGGCTCCTTTTGGAAACCTCTAGAGTATAAAGACAGCTCCTCCTCATTGTCTCCCAGTTCCTTCAACATTGCCTTCGCACCTTGGCAGGCAGCTTTCATATTTCAGCACCACCAGCGGAGGACAGCTCACAGCCAGTTCCCTATGGAAATTTTCAGGGGCAGGTCTGTGAGTTCACCAGAGCCTGGCAAAGGGGTCTACTCTGAGGTTTCCTTCTAGCAGGTTTGAACCTCTGAAGCAGGACATAGGTCTTGAAACTTTCTTGGCCAGACTGAGCTCCTGTGTTCCTTAAGGATTACCATGACGTGCCTGTAATTTCCTCCAGGCAATGTTGAACTGAAATCTTTCATATTCCTACCTCTTATTGACTTATTGTCATGACACCTGGAAGCCCCTTTAGGGATTGCATTTTTCTCCAAACTGTGTACAGAGAATTAATCTTCTGTAGGGTCCCTAGGTTAGGTATATGGCAGTGGCTACTTTTTGATTCTTGATGTGTGACATCTGAGGTGTCTGCTTTCACTGACATAGAGAAGAAGAATAGAACTGGTCTTCTTCTGTTACAGCTGTGGATTATCCTCCTGTCTCCCCCTCCCCATCAGCTCAAAGATGTGAGAGAAATGGCCTTTTCTTAGGAATTTATCTGAATCATCCTTAGTCCCTCTCCCCTTTGTCCTGGACCCCTCCCCTTTTTAAATGTATCTCAATTTAGCTGAGGAAATTAGTTTTCATGTTATTATTTTCTTGCATAATATTGGCAGATCCAACTTAGCTAACTGCAGGTAGCTATTTCACAAATTTAACCATTTCATGTCAAGAACTACTTAACTATGCAACTATTTCAGGTTAAGAAAACCCCTAAAAGTAAAAATTGGCAGTTTTACACAATGTTAGTTATAGATCCCTATATAATTATACTCTGTAAATATTGAATGAACAGGGAGATATGTATGATGTTGCAGAGGAACATTGGTCCTGAGGAAATGCCACTATTCTGCTTCTATAGGCCATTAAAGACAGACTGTTAATAGGGTTAAAGAAACACCCTTACAAATACAATCTTTTGGAGAGCCTAATAAGTCTGAGGCTCTATGGCTCCAAAATCTACTTTTTCAAACTTTGGTTTTAAATAGAAGATGCATGTGCATCTGTTGGAAGGCAGAAAATAGACTACAGGAGAGGAGGAGTTTACTTGAGTCTCTTTTGTCTGAGAAAAAGTGACCCCATGGTCCCAACTGCATTCACTCATGTAGCCTTTCAGTGATTTTCTCTTTTTGGTTAAGTGGAGAATTAGTGCCTCTGAGATCTTTGGGACAGAACCCAATACACACTTGTCTGTCTTCTGATGTTGCCTCAGTTTTAAAAGCTTCTCTCTCTCTCTCTCTCTTTTAAGGAATTATTGAATTTTTTTTATTCTACTGTATAGTATATCTGGATAGTTTTAAAGTGAAAATAGTGTTTAAGTTACTCACTTAAACACTATTAAGAGACTCCATATGCCATGGAGTCTCTTGGGGTTTTGTGCATTCTTTGGCATTCTCGGCACACAACAGAACTGGGAGCACTACCCTAGGTCAATCCTGTACTTCATCCCTTGGTCTAAGCATCTGGGGTGAATACCCAATGAGCCTGATTACTGTGAGCTGCTTCCTCATTCTATAGTTGGATCATCTGAAGGTAGCAGTGTGTGGTTACTGAGCTTTTACTTTTAAATTTTATTTTCTTTATCTTTTTGGCACTGGAGATTGAATCCAGGAGCTCTTTACCACTGAGCTACATCTCCATGTCTGTTTTATTTTTTTAAAGTTGCTGAGGGTCATACTGAATTGCTGAGGCTGGCTTGAGATCCTTCTGCCTCAGCCTGCTGAGTTGCTGATTACTGGCATGTGCCACAAAGACCTACCTGAGCTTTGTTTTAAATAAATTCCTTTGGCCCATGTCAAACTGTAATTACTGATTTGCTCTCATTGCTGCTGGCTTTTGTTGTGTTATTTAACTGCCCTTTTAGGTCTTGCCTCTCTTCCCTCCTTGGTCCTTTCAATCATTCCTTTGCCTTCTATTCCTTGACTACTTGGGTGTTTTACCCCTGCCTCCAGAATGCTCCCTTTTAGCACAGCTTACTCTCAGTAACATCCCTCCATATTGGCTAATGCCTTTTAAAGAAGACCAAGGATGGATCCTGTTTGCTCAACAAGAAGCTGGACATAGAGGTAAGAATGATTGTGTGATTGAGTAATGTTTTTTAGGCACAATTTCTTTCAATATGTCTTGGAGCATTGAACTCGACTAACTTTTTATCATGTTTCCAATTAGAATACTGTTCTCAACCAAACATTAGTCTGCAATAGTTTTACATTACCATGCATGATTCGCAGTGATTTAATATTCACAAAATTCCTGCCATCTTACTATGCTCTGGAATGGGAGCTTGATTGGGAGTCATTTCATGAGTGGAGAAGATCAATTTAAAATTGTTAGAATATTTCACGTATCTTAGCACTTGGTTTGGAATGGTTTGGTGCCTGCTTAATATAGAAGAATCTGAAATTGCTGGGCAATGAAATTTCAATAAATTTTTCTGTCTCTGAGAGAAGCTCTCCAGCAAACAGGCAGCGAGTTTCCTTATCATTTTCTCCCGTTGGGAAATCTCTGGCCCTCCCTTTCACCTTGTTTGGATATTTTGTGCACATTCCAGCCAACATTTAAGTAGGCTTAGAGTTGCAACAAACTGCACAGTGATCTGGTCTCTCAATTTCATACCTCAGTTCCCTCTATATTTCAGTTCTTCCAGAAACAGGAAAGGTCATAATCTACAGCAGTTTTGACAAAAACAAACTCTTGTTTCCCAAACTGCTGAATAATTATTTGTTTCTCTGAAAATTTGACCCTTATTTTGGTATGTTGAGCATTCATAGAGTTGTTCACAATTCTCTTGGGGATCAAAGTGCAGGCAAGTTTGTGAGGTTTTCTTTGCCCTGCACGTTACAAAATATCCTGATTACAGTTTTATATTAGGTTTACCCCTAGTGATTTTAAGATTCCCATTTAGTGGTATACTATGTGAAGGGTTGGTTCCCATGTACCTGAATACCAAATGGGGAACAGCCTTTGAGAAATGAACCCCTAACTTAAAAAATAGTTACCCATTTTTCAGTTTGTTCATCTGGTATGTGAAGACTTAATCTTTAGTAAAACTGTGGAAGAGATGGGGATGCTTTTGAGATGTTTTTACTCCCTTATATTTTTTCTTCCCCTCCATTCTTAATGATCCTTTTAACCAAGTTCCCAGTACTTCAAAATGCCCTCTTGTTTTTCAAACACAGCCTCTCCATCTTCTCTGCCCTCTCTGTCTTTTCTGAGATGAACTGTCATCTCAGTCTTTTCTACACTCAGCTCCTGGGGCCCTGCTTCCTGTACTGCACTGATGAGTGCTAATGGGTCAGCATCCATCACAATCAGAGGGTACTTATTTCATTTGCAGTTGCATTCAATTGGGAATGAAATTATGGCCGCTCCAGCTAACATGCTTATTTTTAACAACTTTTGGAAGCAAGGAGTGACCTGGAACCTGGTTGTGGGTAGTCCAGGTGCACAGTGAAGAGCAGTGGTTCTTTTTTTCTGCCTTCCAGAACCTTCAAGAACAGCTTTGCCTCTGCTTATCCTTCACCACTGACCTAAAATAAAGCCTACATGGACCCTTGCTGTTGTTTACTGGAGGACAAATCTCAGAGTACATTTAATTCCAAAGACAGATAAATAAATAAATAAATAAATAAATAAAATAAAACCCCCAAAAAACCTTTGTAATAGGGCAGGCACAGTTTAACGAAGCTCAAATCTGATTTAATGCTATGAAATGATATTTCTGGAGAAAATATCTTAGTTCCTTAATTTTTTAAAAATCTTTGGCCCATCCCCCATCTTTCTAGCTGTGATGCTCTTTATTATATTATTATTTATTTATTTTTGCAAAGAGATGTTTTGAAGTCTTTGAATTTTCCTCTTGGGTAAATTTGACTCCTATTTTGTTCCCTTAACAGTGTTTTCCAAATGTTTAGCATTTAGAAGTGCTAAATGTCTTTCCTGGGATAGAATTTTTATTCCTGATATCTGATGAATGCAAATAAAATATGTATCATGTGACTGTGATGAAAATATATAACCCCCCAAACTCTTCCTGAAGAATATTTTTGATTTTTTTGCCTGTTTCTGGGCAATAATGAAGTGCTTTATCTTTATACATATATATGTGCTTACATACATATGCATACATACACAGATATATTATTATTGTCATTTTTAGTGATTTCTCTTTAAATCCCAGGAAGCTATATCAAGGTTTCCTCATTTCATTGTTGAAGAAAATTATAAGGGACTTGAGGTCATCCCACCTGCCTCCTGGGGATGCTATGGGAATTAAATGGTGACCACACTTGGAATGCTAAGCACAGGGCTTACATGTGGAGTCAAAAATGCCTTGTCCCCATTAGACTTCTGCTCCTCTTCGTTTCTTTCAAGCAAACATGTACTATGTTTTCCCTGAGCTGCCTTTGGTCCAACATCCACTCCTGCCCTTGGTCTTCTCCACAGCTTCATCTACACTTGCATGCACTCACCTTTATTTCCTTCAGGAGCCCCCAGCAGCCTCCCGGTCCCACACCTAAAGCCAGGATGGCTCCTGGTAGTGCACTGTAGCCCTCTGAGCTTCTGGGTCTCTCCATTGGGGAGACCTGGGGCAGTTCTCAAACACCAGCTAACTGTTATAACTAATCTGGTTATACACATTCCTAAAACTATTTTTCCCTGATAGAATGCCTTTCCTCTCATACCTCTTTATGCTTTGAGATGGTCACACATGTTGACCAGCTCTTCTTAGCCATAGACTCTTCCACGGCACTTTTCTCATTTCTTTCATCATGATGCAGATTTCAGATGACTTGACCCAAGTTGCTCCTCATTCAGATTCCAGGGGGAGGAGCCACCCGTCTGTGGACAGCACCCACTTGGCAGGACCTCAGGGTGGCTTCCAGAAAGAGAGGAATGTAGAGGAGAGAGAGCGCCTCAGAAACGATAGTCATTCCCCTGAAGGTGCAGGGAGGTGGAGTGAGGAGGTCCCGCATGCGTTGTCCTGTGACTAGCCGAGATTCCCCTACATCTGCTTTCTCCCCAGGTTGCTGTTTCCTGCATTGGGCTGGTGCCATGGAAAGCCAGCTTGCACCTGCAGCTCTTGACGGGGGTGAGGCTCTCAATGAGGTGGGGCAGACAGGGTAGGTTCAGCCAGTCTGGCTCCAGATCCATTAGGCTGCTGGCAGCTGCGGGCTCTCCACTGCTACTGGTGTTCTGCCATCAGAGCTCCCTGGAGAGAGAAGGAGTAGGGGAGAGAGAGCAACTGATGTCCTAACCAATTCTAGTCTTGCTGTTTCTCTGTTTGGGATACCATTTGGAAATTCACTAGGGGATGAACATGTTCAGAGGTGTACCTGTTCTTCTAGAGGGGTGGTTTCAATTCTGTGGTTGCTACCACTTCATCATGGGCTTCTATCCTCTCCAAGAGCTAACTTTCTGGAGTTTGTTTTTTGTGAATGTAGTAATATCAGCGTAGGGCTTGAGATGTACTTCTGTATCCTCAGTGCCTGGGTTATTGTCAGGCAAATGTAAGAGTCATGGAGAATAGTAAGTTTTTGTTAAATGAATCAGTCAATAATAAATGGCAAAAGTCACTCATTAGAATTTATTAGAAGCGGTCTTGGCAAGAAACCACTGTGGAATAGTTTGAAAGTTGAACAGGGAAGGGAGGGAAAGTCACATAAGTGTGCAAAAGCAAAGTCCCACTGTAGCTAACTTTGGCTCAGTCCCACAGAATAGCTCTTGAGATAGCATTGATCACACTTCAGAGTTGTCTAGATCAGGGTGAGGTCACTGAGGTATTTATACCCTCGCCATCTAGCATTGATTAAGAGCTGCCCTAGGAGCGTAAATCCTCATGCTCTCCAGCTCTCAATATTTGATGGTAGACACGCTCCTGCAGCCTGCGAGTAGCCTGCTGGAAAAGAGACACAGGCGCTGGCTGTGTGAAAATGCACTAGCGTTTGACCTGCACAGGAGCCTTGATCCTTGAAGTGTTTTCCTTGGATTAGCAACATCAGCACCACCTGGGAGTATGTTAGAAATTCAGAACCTCAAGCCCCATTCTAGAACTACAGAATCATAAGAAGCAGTATAATTAGATACTTTTAAAAAGTGTTTTTAAAAGCACAATGAGGTTTGAGAAATGCTGTGGCTGGAGTGCTAAGATTAGTTATGGGTAAGACTTAGCAGTTCTCCAAACTTTGAGAAACTGCCTGCCGACTCCTTATGTGTAGAAAATGTGCTCAGCGTGTGCCTCCTTCTAGGGGTGCTAGTAGAAGAGGGGTTGATGTCTCAAAAACAAGTGACAATATTCTCTTCCTTGAAATTGCAGCCAGTGTTTGAGCATTTGGAATACTAATATTTCAAGTTTGACTTGTGCCCAGACCATAAGCTCTTTATGTAGATGTACGACGCCCCCTTCATAGGCACTTTTATAATCACAAATTCCATTTTACAGATAGGAAAGTAAAAATACAGAGAAGTAACTTGCTATAGTCACCCAATATGTGGTGGAACTCAGAATCAACTTTGGGTCCTCTGGCCACTATTCTGTGTGGCCTCTTGCATGGGCTGGGGGGCTTATGGTGACCCCTTTTGTAATTATTTAATTACCTGCACTGACTACTTTGACTGCCAATGCCAATTTTACTGTTTCCTTTAAATGGCTTGATTTCCGGAGGTATTGCTCTACCTTTAAATATTTTCAAAAGTCTCTGAGATGAAAAATCATTCAAGGTCAAGGCTATACTAATGCAGTTACGGCTGGAGTCTCTTTGCAGTAGGCCTGGAGGCAGCTTTGTAGATCCTTGGGTCAGATGCTTATGGCAGCTGATACGGGGAGAAGTGACCTGGCTTCCAGTCTTGGAGGCTTCCAGGGGAAACTGGTCATGGAGTTGTGCATGTGTTTGCAGAGAGGAGGGCTCCCTTTCCCCCTCCCTTCTTGCCAGCTCTCAAATAGCTTCACTACTCTGTCCCCCAGAGGCAGAGAATGCTGATGCAGATGTTCTTCAAAACACCCAGGGAAAAGGCCCCTGAGTGTGTCCGCCTCAGTGATTTCCACATGGGCCAAATTGTTTTACAGCTGGTCTGTGTGGCTGGGAGCCTGACACAGGAAATAAAGATGAGGGAATTGGAACACTGGCTCCCCCTGCACTGGCTGAAGGGGGTTGGGGGGGGGGCTCTCCTGTCACCTTGGTTTAATTAACCGTGTTTGGAGGAAGATTTTCCTGAGAAAATGCCATGAGTGTCTAAGGGGTTTTTGAAGTAGGCAGCTCATTTGCAGCATTAGGAAGAGTGATTTCATTCCATTGAGCAAATAGGCAGGGAGATGAAGAGCAGGGTGACTTTTAATTTCACTTTAAGGAGATTATGGAAAGCAATATGGTAATGATCCCTGAGAGGAGCAGCGAGCCAGTGGACTTGTTCTTAATGTCAGGGGCTTTGACTTATACTTAAATCTTAATATTTGTCTCTGTTCTCCTACCAGGTGGTTTGGTTGTGTGGTCTTGATCCCAATCCATTGCCTAGATTCTTTGGTGAGGAAAATGGGATTATTTCCTTTTCTGGTGATTGGTGATTCCTGGGCCTCATCTGGGGAAGGGACTGGAGAGCCTCCCTTCACAAGCGTTTCATGAACTCTAGCATGGTGCCTTTGCATTCCAGGTACTTTGGGCCCAGGAATGACCACCTGGTTAGCTTTGAAGACAAACAACAAATGAATTTGATTAGGTTTGCCCTCCCCACTATATTTCCACTGATGGACTAAAGGGTCCATCCTGTTGCTGGGAATCTCTTTTTCTTTTTACTTGTGACATACTGGATTCATCTCCTTCAGGTTATGTGAAAATGCTGGGGATGCTTTGAATGGGGAGAAGAGATTCTGTTGCCTGCTTATTTTTCTGTCATTTGGATACCCTCTCCCAGAAGTGAAGGAAGGGGGAAGGGCTCTGCTTTCATAGCTTTTTCTCCCTACTACCCTGCCAAGGGTTTGCCTTGGGTAAGGTATTGCTCCTTGTTTTCCTCATTTCCAAGTTTACTTGATGGAGAATAATGCAGTGAATTCATGTAAACCTGGTCTCTGCAGGCACTTTCTCACAATTAATTCCTTCCCAGTCCCCAAAGTGATAGGAAGAATGTATGGGCTTGCCATACAGATGTCTGAGGCCTCTCTGTTATATCCTGTTCCAGGGGACATGCAAAGTCCATTCAGGAAAACAGGCATCATTCTGAGTATTTAAAAGTATTTAAGGCAGAGTAAGTTTAATACAAGGAGCAGTCATTATGGATCAAGGAAGAGCTGGGGATTCAGTGAAGTAGAAGATGGTAGGTGTTCTGGAAACAATAAGAAGCAGCTGCCATCCCTATTTGGAGAGACAAAGGGAGAGGTGGTGTCATTGGAGCCCATGAGTTTGGGTCACCCACAGCTGTCTGTTCACTGGGAGCTGGGGTAAATAGTGTCTACTATAGCTGCTGTGTAACACAGATAGGGCATGGAAGAAACCCTCTGGTATCTCCCTTCCTCTTGCTTTCTAGTTTCTTATCAGTGTTCCTGTTGGCTGAATACAGTTAGAAGTTGCTGATAAGGAAGCTTATGTATTACAAAGGAAGATTGGGAAGAATTTAGGAACAAAGGAGTCTAGTGCACAGAACTAGCATGGACCTCACCCATAAGGTCTCCTGAAAGTCCCTAAGCACTTCCTGCTCTCAGGAATATGCGCACCCTTGTTTGTATGTATTTGTGAACCCAATATAAATGCCTATATGTGGTCTTGATTGCTCACTTAGGGAAGATGCAGAGCCTGTCACCTCTCTTGGTCTCCTGTGACCTTTGTGTTCTAGTTCCTATTCACTCTTGTGTTCTACATTGCATTCTTGTCTTCTAGCTAATTTTGGCTGCACCTTTCCTACTAACTGGCTCAGATCTAACCTGCCAATCTGCAGATGGTTCAATTTCATCACCACTAATTTGGCCCTGATTTCTCTCTGCACTTCCTTTCCCCCTCCTTGGTCATTAGGAATCATTTTCTTTGATAAGGTAATTGAGATGCTGGGCATAATTTATCAGCTAACATGGCTATATTAGGATTTTATATTAATGAAGATGCAGTGGTAAGACTGATTCCAGTTTCTGTTAAATCCAAACTCATCCACAGCATTGACACTGAATGGCAGTAAACTACCATTCATTAAACTCACCACGCTTATATTATTCTCTGTAGAGACAGCTGGAAAATTATCCTTGGGTGCCACAACACTAATTTTAATTTTAAAGAAATGAGCCATGAACTGCTGAAAATAATAATTCCCAATGATGACACCTGAGAGGCTGTTGTGGGTATCAACCAATATATTAATTTTATCTTTGAGTTCCAAGCTGCAGAAATCCTCTTGCTAGTTATACAAGAAATGTGTTAAGGCATGGCCCATACAACTACAAACACTAAACGATTTTTTTCAAAAATGACTCTCCACTTTGCTGAACAGGTCTCAGCTGATCTCTTCCAGGCTGCTCCCTTTAGAGCAGTAGGGAGTTAGTTGACCAGTTGTCTGTCTTCCTGATAAGCATGTCCCAGTAACAGAGCTAATATTCTTATTTTAGTACAGCTATAGTTTAAAAAGATACCATTCTTATTTTGAAGAACTTTCTTTTTGGTAGAATTGAGCAGTTGTGTTCCTTGGGATTGAAAAAATGTCTATTTGGCAACCAAAGCAAATATTCTACAATACACTCCTGCAAAGTAATAGCCATGGTTACTCTCTGAAAGAGTTTGCAATATAAAAGCTAAAAAGAAAATCACTTCTGAATTCCAAAGGAAAATGAACCAGCATTACATTTTAATGGTAACTTATTGTTACCATGACCATTAAAACATGGTTGTCTTTCTGTTTATAAATTTTATAATTTACTTTTGTTTTCATGCTCACTTAACATCTTGGAGAGGATTCTTGATCTTCATAGTGATAAACTCTGGTTCCAACTCCCATAGCTTCCTGTTCAACTGTACCATAAAGGACATGATAGATCATATTAGGGAATCTGTGCGAGGCCAGAACAGCGTGAATCTGGCTCTAAATGGTTGTCGTTTAGTGTGCGCCATGTGAGTGCTTCAGAATCAGGGATGTTGAAAATCTTATAATAAACTAAGTTCTTCTTTGAAGGAGATGATGTTGCAGTATCCTCAATTATTTAAATTTTCTTCTTTTTGAATTTTGGAATCACTCTCAGTGGGACTAACAGTCTAACCACTGAGAAGATTTATTTCTCTTCACAAGGACCAGGTGGTTCATGCAGAAGCAAGTGGCCACTGAAGATTTGGATGAATTTGGGATGCAGCTCTCTTTTGAAATTAGCTCTTTGTCCCTGCTCCCTGCCCCACACCAAAGTTGCACTGCATTCTTTAAGGAGAAGGTATTTTGCATGGAAAGTTTGATTTGCTTCAGAAATTATGCCTTTGCAGCTATAGAGAATCTAGTAATATTTAGTCCTTTTGATTGCCCTTTCGTTAGCTTTGCAAATAGTTCTAGGATCATTACTAATTTTTTTAAAAAAAAATTTGTTCTAATTAGTTATACATGACAATAGAATGCATTTTGACACATCATACATAAATTGAGTGTGACTTCTCATTTTTCTGGTTGTACATGATGTAGTTTCCTGTCCATGTCACGAGGCTGAAAATCTAAGCCAATGCCCGGGAGAATCATTCTTAAAAAATTTCCCCCAAACATAGTTTTTATATCTTTGAAACTAGACAAAAGAAAATATATTATTAGCATACTAACTCATTTCAAATCTATTATGCTCTGTTTTTTTCTAGATTGTATAGATAAGAAACTTATAAACTTATAGTTCATAAGTTTCTTGAGGACACAGAGGGTCTTGCAATTATTACTATCCCCTTGGTACCAGGACAGTGTGAGCCTGGAGTAGACACTCAGGGTTTGTTGATTAGCTAGTTGCATCTCATTTGATTGCAATGACTCATACTAGTGGGCCTCATTCTGGGAGAATCTATTAGTTAGGGTGCTACAATTAACAAATTAGAAAAGACCCAATATAGGTTAATGTAGAGAAGAATGAGCATTTTATTATTCTTGCACCTGAAAAGTTTCAGTGAGAGCTCTAGTTCTGTGATTCTTTCTGCTGTTTCCAGTGCTTTATAAGATGGCCTCAATCACTGAGTCACCAAGTTCACTCAAATCTTCATCCCCAGAAATTGCTTCAGTTGTTTTAAAGTGAGGCTCAAGAGCTGGTATTCTTTAAAAGCTTCCTAGGGGATTCTAACTCACAACCAGGGATTAGAACCACTCCTCGAGATATGGTCTCAGTGGTCCAGTATGACTTTGACTCCTTGGAATTAAAAATCCAGAAGGGAAATATTCAGAAACAGTGTTCCTGGGCTTGAGTCATACTGATGATAGTGGGTTATAAATAGAATCTCTAAACTTTGCTATTGAAGTCTCTGGGTTTATCTTGGTCCCAATTCTTCCTGCTTCTTGGCCATTTGATGCTTTCTTTGATTCTTAGAGATACATTAGTGTTCACTTGTCCGTCCATCCATTCACCCATCCGTCAATCCTCTCGCCTTCTTCTCTCACTCTCTCTTTCTTGTCTTTTGTGTAAGGAATCTATGAAAAGTGTTTAAAAAGTTTGACTTAGGTAAAAATTTACAGCCTGCTGTTTTAGCTCTGCTATTGATAATTCCAAGTCCTTTCTCATTTTTTGGTCCTATTTTCTCCAGTTTAAACAGAAAAATGACATTTTCTGTTTTGTTTTGTACTGTTCTAATGTTGTTCAGTTTCTTTCCTGCCAGAGCAGTAGCTTCCCCAGATCTAGAGCCAGTTTGGAACAGGAATTAGCAGAATGAGCTCTCAAGCCAGACTGTCTGGGTTTACTTTGGCTCTTTTTATGAGATACCTAGTTTCTTTCTTAAAATGGTGATGCTCTCCATTCTTTTAGGCCTCTGTAACAGAATACTATAGACTGGGTGGCTTATGAACAACACGACTTTATTTCTCACTGTTCTCAAGGCTGGAAAGTCCAAGATCAACATGTCAGCATTTTTGGTATTGGGTGAGGCTTGTTTCCTGATTGGTGGCTGTTTTCTTGTAATGTCTTCATATAGCAGCAGGGGTAAGGGTGCTCTCTGAGGCCTTTTTTTGTTTGTTTGTTTTTGTTTAATAAAGGCACTAATCTGGTTCATGAGGGCTCCACCTAATCATTTTTCAAAGGCCCCATTTCCTAACACCATCTCCTAGGGTATTAGGATTTTAACAAAAAAAAAATTATATTTAACATATAAATTTGGGACACAAACATTCAGTCTATAGTAATTAATAATGAAAATGCCTAACTCATAAGATTGTTGTGACAATTAACTCATGTGAAAAGGCTTTCTCATGGTAAATACTCAGTAAGTAATAGCATTTATTGGCACATTTAACAGGTGTTTCCATTGCTTAGTGCAGTTATGTCTGTCTTTCTGCAAAGGGTTGGCATTCCCTATGGTAACTACTCAATGCTGCCATTGTAGTACACCATAGGTAAGCAAATAGGTGTGGCTGTGTTACTGTAACACTTTTTGAAAAGCAGATTCTTGGCAGAATAAGGCCCTGTGGGTCATAGTTTTTTAGCCTCTGGCTCAGAGAACTAGGATCCACAAGTATGAATTAATAGAGTTGTGGAGGGAGGCTTTTGTTCTTGAAAGTGGTGGCTTATTGCAAACTCAGAAAACAGCTATTATTTTCAGAACTAATAAAATTCTGAGAAGAGAAAGGATGGGTCAGAATTCTAGTCTTGGCAGGACATTAGTTCATAAAACATAGGCCTCGTCATTACCAATATGCATTTATTGTTCCTGCTGTCCTAGCCATGGGGACTATGAAGGCCTGTAGGGCTCAGTCCTTATTGAGAAGGACTTCTTATCTTTTTCTCTTGATATGCTTATATGACAGGTGTGGGTTTTAATGTCAGTGTTATAACCTGGATTTTTGGAAAAGGTAGTTACAGAGCCAAAGTTGTCTTATGGGAAATCATTTTATAAGGATGAATATTCTTTCTTTGAAGCACTTGTTTAGCTATGTAGAAGCCACTCAGGGGCTATGCCTAGGAAGGAATTCTTTAAGGACCTTCCAGCATGTAGTTATACTTTCATTTTTCAGTGCAGTGGAGTAAGGCTGTGAAAGTTTACTCTGCATTTAGAGGGGAAAAATGTGACATCTTGCTGTCCCATTTGTCAGGAGCTTGGCACTTTTGTGGGCAGCAGGGAGACTTGTAAAGAAGACAAATAAAACCACTGGGAACAATAGTGATTCACTCCCAGAGAAGTTCTTGCCCAACTGTATTCTCTCATTTCCAGCAGTGTAAAATCAGCACTGTTCCTTGCAAAACAAGAAAACTCAAATTGAAATACCAAAGTGACAAAGGGAGAGAGGAGATGGAGAGAGGGAAGCAGACCTGAGGAAGAGATGCTGAGGGATAGACAGGGGGAGAGAGACTAGGGGAAGGGGACAGAAGGCAAAAGATAGAATTCTCCCTTTCCCCCAAGTCTTTTTCCTCCACAGATGAAGGCAGAAAGAATGAGAGGCAGAGACCCAGAGAGAAGTTACTCAGAAAGAAAAGTAAGGGAAAGAAGATACTATTGGTGTTCAGAGGTGGGATAAAACAGGACATAGTTCACTGTGACACTCAAAACTAATTTTCATCATTTAAAGCCCCATCTCATAGGGCTGCAGTTTGTTTTGTCACCTGGTGTCTCAGAGGGAGATGCACAGACAGGTAATGAGCCTGGGATGGCATCGCTAATGTACCTATGCATTCATCCATCCTGTTCAAAAAGCTAGCTTATTGGGAAAATCATGGTCCCCTTGAGGCCCTGAAGTTAATAAAGTAATATTTATTCATTATTCATATTCTTCTCTCTGGCCAGCAGGTATCATCATTTCTTAAGGAAAATATATAGGATTAAAACTTAAAATACCTTGCACTTCTCTCACAGCAGGTGAGAACCATGGGTATGTGCTACTTAGGAAGAATAGACTTTATCAAAAAAAACTTAAGTAAAGGGTGGGTTATTTTCTTTGGTCCAAGCTTGGTTTCTCTACTTGTACATTTACTTCTGGAAGAAAATTTTGTGTTGTTTTTCTTAACCTACAGAAATTTATTGAGTGTTTTTTTTTCTCTTATTGATCCTAACATTTAGTCTGAGCTAGCTGTTTAACTTTTGCATAGGGAAAGGGTAAGAAATAGGATGATAAGAAATAAGAATTTGATCATATACAAGGAAGAAAAATCCGATATAATAAGCACTGCATTGTTTTTCAGGTACACTTCGGGAATTCCAAAAAGCTTCTGATGAAAATTTTTGGATTGACAATTTTGAAGGTCAGAAATTTTTGTTTACCCATGCACTAGATAAGTCACAATAGTGGCAAAGGTTCATAGGCCATAGAACTTGAAAGACATTACCTAAACCTGAAAGAAGCCAGACTCTAGCTAACAAAGGATTTCAATAAAAATCGACTTCATTGTTTCCTTGGGCTACAGACTTTACTTGTGTTACAGCTGTGTTGCACATAGGATTCTAAATGGTGGCTGAAGTCTGTCTTTCAGAGTGGAATGAATTATACAAGAGATGCTGAACAACTCACTTAGGTCAGTCCACTGTATTTCCTGTGCCTTGAGGTGTGTCAAAAGCCATTTCTGTGAGGTGGCAAGAGTTTAAAGAGCATAAGAGTGGAAACAAGTTTCCATGGACACTGTGCCCAGAAGCCAAATTCAGATGCTTGGAGCTACAATGGCTGCTCCTGGTTGGAATTATTGCTATGTACTAACACAAAGAGGAGTGGTCGGGGAGAGGAGAGGAACATTGTCATATTTGGAAAAATGGCATAAAAACTCTTAGAAATAAGAAAATAAGAGCAGGTTTGAATCTCCTCGTCTGCAGTGTCTCAGAATATTTCAAATTTCCGCTGTGAGCGGTGTTGCCTCATTAGACTGCCACAGAATATCTATAAAGGATATTCATTTCATCAACAGTGAAATGAAGATCAGATCTTTCGTCTGCCTCCCATTATTCTCATGGACTGTTGAAGAGATGTCTATCTCCACCTGGAAATGAAATGCACACTACCTGTTTAATAATTAACTGCTTGAGTGTCATGTAAAATACCCCCAGAAGTAACTTCTTGGCTCTAGAAATCAGCTTGTCCAAAAGTACATCCTGGTCTGAGCAATAAACTATTTGATGATTTGCAAGCAACAAGAAATTACAAACATGAGCCAGGATACAAAACGAAGTGTTGGCAAACAAAATTAATTTCTTCTGAGCTTTGTAGTGATCTATATAGCAAACGTCTCTGCCTTTTCTTCTGAAGGATATGTGTAGATAAGTGACATTCATGACCGCTGATGAATATCCTTGTCTCATAATCCAAGCATTATCTTGAGACATTTTTCTTCAATGATTTGCATATTTTAATTTCTTAGGAAAACCATTCAAGCATGAGATAGTATTTTACACTTGATTAAAAGCAGTGTTTTTTTTTTTTTTTGGTATAACAGGAAGAGTTTTATGTCTTTTATTATTTCAGATTCATATGCCACTTCAAAGTTTTATTTATAAATATTTGTGTATGGAATCTAATATTCATCTCTCTCCCTTTGGTCCTTATGGAGGTAATCCCAGTGTTCTCTATTCTTAGAGAAAACTGCTTATATTATTGTAAAGAAATGATCCCATGCAGACTCCTGGGAGGTCCTATTGTGATGCCCTGACTGGTGCTATCCATCAGCAATGAAGGATGCAGTTATAACCTAAAAGTGCCTATGAGTTGCAAGCCTGTCTACCATTGGCCCTCCTCACCCTGTTGCTGACTTGTTGTGCATTTCTTAATGTGTGGATTATGGTTTTTTGCTCTATTCTTTTGATATTTCTTCTGTCCAGACACATATTTTAGTCTAGCAACTAAACAGTCATAGAGCTCGTGAACCTTATCTTTTTTAGTGCTTCTGAACCAGTAGGTGCTACATCACAGACATATATAGTAGAATGAGATAAAAATGTTAGCAAGTATACAGCTGGTCATCCTGGGTGCCTATCTCTTCTTCCTATTTAGTATAAAAGGACTTGAGTACTCAGGGGGAAAAATTGGAAAGATGTCATGTCTGAAGTCTTGATCCTCAAGGTGATGTTTGAAGTAAAGATTAATAGAAATTCTTGGGACTTTGATTTTTTCCTGTTATTCTCTTCAAGTGGTAAAATGGCATAATAAGAAACATAAACCTGCCAGAAATGTGGCATTGGCTGAAAGAACACATTGGTGCTAAAAATAATCAAACACATTGTTTCCCCTCATTCAGATCAGGGACCCCAGTCCTATTGGCTCATACTTATTCTCCTCTAATGTGACCATAACCCCTGCTATGCTGGGCCAAATTTCTCTGTTTTGGAATTCAAGAACCTTTATTCATATAATAGTTCCTATACTTATAAGAAGCTCTAAGCTCCTTAAGTGTCAATACGTTTATTAATTCATTTTCTTTACCTCTTTGTAAATTGGGAAGAGGGAAAAACTGAAAAAAAATATACATAATATACACACACGCACACACACACATACTATATAATTCATGGCTTGCTTGAAGATATGAACAAAATTTTATCTTTAAGGTTTAATTCAAATACTTTCTTCTCTGAGATCATCCCTGACATTACCCTTTCTTTCTTTAATTAGACAAAAATGGATTCTCTCTCCCTGACACTTTCTCATGCTAGGACCTTCCCTATACCTGTAGGGTACTGGAATGATTTGTGTTTGTATCTCATAGTGAATCATGAACTTCTTGAAATTTGGTTCATTTTTTTTATTTTCTCAAATGATCCAAAATAGTGCCTCATGTACACATAGTAAGTTTGCAATAGATGTTGATTAACACAGGTGATTTCTTTTTGTCCTTTTGAGCATTTTGAGACAACTCTTAAGATGTTGAACAACTCACTGAGGTAAATATTTAATCAAAAGATGTTTCCAACACTATGTGTCAGGCACTATTCTAAGTTCTGAGGATACAAAGTGAATAAAACACAAAATTGTCCCTTATGGCTAGGAGAAAAAAAAAATTTAAAAGGTTAAAGAACAGGCGCAGCGGCCTGCTGAGGGGCAGAGCTGCCCCCTCCCCCTGCGCCTGCAAGGTAGGTGGAACTGTGACCACCGACTGAAAAGGCCCAGTGGCCCGTGGAGGGGCAGAGCTGCCAACCACGCCTGCAAGGTAGGCGGGCCTGCGACCCACCAGCAGAACAGGCGCAGCGGCCTGCTGAGGGGCAGAGCCGCCCCCTCCCCCCGTGCCTGCAAGGTAGGCGGAACTGTGACCACCGGCAGAACAGGCCCAGCAGCCCGCGGAGGGGCAGAGCCGCCCCCTCCCCCCGCGCCTGCAAGGTAGGCGGAACTGTGACCACCGACAGAACAGGCACAGTGGCCCGTGGAAGCGCAGAGCTGCCAACCACGCCTGCAAGGTAGGCGGACCTCCAACCCCCCGGAAGAACAGGCCCAGCGGTCTGCTGAGGGGCAGAGCCGCCTCCTCCCCCCGCGCCTGCAAGGTGGGCAGACTGTGACCACCGACAGAACAGGCCCTGTCTCT
>NW_025999900.1:11782807-11803265 GCF_001458135.2 Marmota marmota marmota
AAAAAAAAAAAAAAAGGAAAAATCTCTGTAAATTACATTGTAAAATTTCAACTTTACTCAAGACAATGAGAAGCCATTGAAAAGTTTAAGTCAGAGGAGTAGCAGGGCACATTCGTGGGTATGTATGTATGTATTATGTATTTTTGGTGGAACTGGGGATTGAACTCAGGGCCTTGTGCATGCTAGGAAAGCTGTACTATATCCCCAGCCCACCGTATTTGTTTTTAGAAGATCACTGTGGCTGTTGTGCCAGGGGAAGATGGGAGGGGAGCACAACTATATACAAGGAGACTAATTAGGAGCTTATTAAAGAGGTAAAGAGGTAGTAGTTGCAACAAAGCAATTTCATCCTAGAGCAAAATTCTTTTATTTGGGAGTCAAGAAGGTCTTGGAACATATCCTTCAGGAATATCAAGGACCTACAATATATTGAAGAAGCAATACAATTAATCTGTTATTTAGTCTTAATTTTCAAGCAATTCATAATCAACATGCTTGAGCTTCTGATACTGCTGATACTGCTACACTCTACATAATCAGAACTCAGTAAGGTCTAAAGTCAATGAAATGTTTCTAAAAATATATGTACTGTAAACTTAAACTACCCTAAAAAAAGTCCATGAAAAGAAGAAGGAAGAGAAGGAGGAGGAAAGGAGGAGGAGTGGTGGTGGCACATGCCTATAATCCCAGCAACTCAAAAGGCTCAGACAGGAGGATTGCAAGTTTGAGGCCAGTCTCAGCAATTTAGTGAGACCATATCTCAAAATTTAAAAAAAGGCTGGGAATGTAGCTTAGTGATAAAGCACCCCTAGGTTAGATCCCCATTATCAAATACACACACACACACACACACATATGTATTTGTATATATGTGTATGTTTGTTTATATATATAATATACATACACATATTATATATTAATATATGTATATGCATACATATAATATACATATATATACATATATATATATATATATATATATATATATATATATTTGATATAATTAATTATATCACAGTAGTAATCAAAAGCAGAGTTAATTAAACCTACTTTGGCTGCTCATTGTTTACCTTCAAATGCAAATGAGTGACTACAGCAGACTAAAAAGTACCCTGTAACCAGCTTTCTAATAGCTTGGCACAATGAGGATGGGTTCCTGTAGGACTACTTCTTTGTTTCCCACTAGTCTCTGAACTGACTCTCCTTTTACTTTCCCAGACTGGGTATGCCATTGCCTGGGGAGATGATGGGTTCATCTGTTCTCTCCTGACTTTTGGTATCAAGCTATCATTATCATCTCAGGAAGGAAAAGTGGTTGGAGCCGAATGTTCTACTCGTTTTGAATTAATGAAATATTTCTTAGTGACATCTAATCCTGTGACACTTCTCCCACCTTTTTAAAAAAAGGATCTCTCAGAAAAAGAATATATTTTTGTTTATTTGCTAGTTTAATGGCGTGAACACACCTTCCAGTTTTAAAATTCCCAAAGCTGCAGCAGAGCAAAAATTTTCTTAATCTTTTCCTTTTTCCCTTTCCTACAAAATATCTTGGGAGAAGAATAAATTGAAAATCGTAGAGGAATTGCAAATGGTGTGAGGTTACAGTGTTGATGGGTGTTGCCACAGCTGAACAATGTTGGTAATTCAGGAAGATGAAGAGACAGTAGAAAAAAAATATTTAGTTTTTTGTACATCATGTGTGATTAGAAAAATTCTTGGACATTTCCTCTCTCCTTTTCTCCTTTCCTTCCTTTTATTCCCTCCTCCCTCCCTTTCTCTCTCATTTCCTGCTTCCCTCCCCTATTTTTTTTTCATGGAGCATAGTAACATTTGCAGAAAATTATGTAGGGAAAAAAAGGGAGAGATAACCTGTTCCAGATAAGAGGAGTTCTTGAGTAAAAGGCTCAAGAACCCAAGGCTGCTGAGCCCAAGTAAGGTGGGAAGGGGGAACTTTAGGGCAGCCCAAAGTGGGGTGTCAGAGCCTGATTGGGTTATGAAAGGTGTCTCTGTGTGAGCAGTCAGCACAGGGTATCAGAGTCCAGGCAAGCTAAGGAAAGTATTCTCTTGAACAGAGTGTGACTGCCTTTTGAGAAACCTGATTTTCTACCTTTATGCCTCATAAGGGATGGGACACATTTCTCCCCTCTCCAAGCCAAGGGAAGCATTGCTAAATCAATGAAAGCTTGACCTGCTGCACCTTCACTTTAGACTGTCACAGAAAAGGATGTGAAAGATTAGGAGGGAAGCACTGGACACATAAAGCATCTTCCTGGGAGAGAAACAGGAAACCTCCGTTTCAACGTGTTTAGATAAAAACATGAACAGAAACCTACCAGTCAGGACTCACAGTAATTTTGTGTTTATGCTTACAAAGCATGAACAAAAATAGAAAATCTCTTACCTTGAACTTCACCTTCAGAATGAGAAATAAGCAACTGCTTTCTTTCTCTCCTCAGTATGACTTTGATATGACAGAGAAGAAAAGCTTTGGAATCAAATTTTGTACTTAAACTTCATGTGGGACATCATTGTGGGGATGTAGGAAGGAAAAGATATTCTGGCCTATGAAGGTGGGTAAATAAAAGGACCCAGGTCTCTTAGGAATCCTGCCCGTGGTGGGTGGTGCTCTTACTAGGGTGACTGGTCTCTTGTACCCTCACCACAGTTTCTCTGGAATTCCTCCAGGGTGCCTGCCTCTTTCTTCACTGTAGCTTTATTTGTGCTTTTCCTGTTTAAAGGTAAATCTATTTTGAACTGAGATTCAGAGTGTTTTTTTTTTTTTCTTCAAAGTGTATCAATGTGGTAGGAAAAAAATTTCTGTTCTCTGTGTTCTTTTCTTTTCTTTTTTAGTAGAAGCTTCTGTTTTTCTGCTTTATAATTGACTTAAAAATCATATCTGATTCTTTTTACATATTCAAGATGGTTGGTGACACAGAACATACAGGTGGGGTTCTGGTAAATGTTTAATAATCAGCTTCTGTATATCAAAGGAAAGAATTAACAGAGTGAAGAGACAACCCTGGATTGGATGAAAATATTTGTGAACCATATATTTGACAGGGATTAATATCTAAATGTAATGAACTCAAGCAATTCAATAGCAAGAAAATAATTGATTAAAATATGTGAAGACCCCTGAATATACATTTCCCAAAAGAAGACATACAAATGGCCATAGGTGCATATGTGAAAAAAAAATTGCTCAGTATCATCAGGGAAATGCAACTAAAAACTATAATAGAATATCACCTTACACCTGTTAGGAGACTATTACCATAAAGATAAAAAACAATAAGTGTTGGTGAAGAATGTAAACTGTTGATGGCTGTATTAGAGTTTGCTAGAAGAACAGAATCAACAGGAACCATAATTATAAAAGGAGATTTATTAGGTTGCCTCGCATGACCAGAAGCTGGATAGTCGACAAGGACCATCTGCCAGCTGGAGCTGGAAGAACCAGTAGCTGCACAGTCCAAGAGGCTGAAGTCCTAGAACAAGAGGGATCAATGGTGCTACCCTAGTCCAAGACCAAAGACTTCTGGAAACTCCCTGGAGAATCACTGGTAGAGTCCACTTTGGAAGAATGAAGAAGCAAAATCTGAGATGATCACAGCAGCAAGAACCAGTTCAAGAAGAGTCAAGCTTGCATCAGCTGCTGCTGTTTTGTGCTTCCAACTTTTATTTCATCCAAACCATCATCCTATTGGATGGTGCTGACCACACTTAGGGAGAGTCTCCACTGCAGTTGGCTATCCCAAATGCCAATCATTCCTAGACACACCCTCACTGCCACAGCCAAAGTCTCAATCATTGGCATCTCTTAATCCAATAAAGTTGACAATTCAAATTAACTATTACAGTGGGTATGTAAATTTGTATAGCTATTATGGAAAACAGTGTGAAGGTTCCTCAAAAAAGTAAAAATAGAATTACCATAAGATCCAGAAGTCCCATTTCTGGGTATGTATCCAAAGGAAATCAATATATTGAAGAGGTATCTGCCTTCTTATGTACATTGTGGTATTATTTACAATATTCGAGATATGAAAGTAACCTAAATATTCATCAACAGGTGAATGAATAAAGAAATGCACAATGGTATACTATTTGACCTTAACAAAGAAAGAGATCCTGTCATTTGTAACAACATATATGAAACTGAGGGTATTTAAGTGATGTAAGCTGGGCACAGAAAGACAAATAGTTCCTGATGTTACTTATATGTGGAATCTAAAAAGTCAGAATCATATGAGTTGAGTAGAATGACTGATGGGGGATGGGGTTAGAAAATGGAGAAATTTAGAAAGGTTACAGAATTTCAGTTAGACACAAGGAATTAGTTTTTGAGATCTGTTATACAAATAATAAGTATGTTGGTGGTGGATATGCCAATTTGCTTGATTTACTTTCTATAATGTATACATATATAAAAACATCATATTGTATCCCATAAATATATACAATTATTTCTTTTCAATAAAAAGAGCTCTGCTGAATAAGATAGGATCTGTAGTAAAAGAGGCAGACAGTTAAGAAAATACTCCCCCTTCCCAAAGAGCCTTCTCTAAATGAGCAGGCTACTCCATAAAATTGACCTGTAGAAACATTCCAAACATAGACAACTAAAAATTCTTTTTAGTTATAATATAATAAGAACATGACAGTAGTTCACTCTGTTTTTATAAGAGACTGAGGGAGTGGGGAGAATGAAAACGGGGAGAGAGTGAGAGGAAGAGAAAATAAATTGAACTTAAATGTTCTCAGATATCTTGAAGATTGAAATGTGGTGATTAGCTATACTCTTGTTTTCTGGAATGAAATTAAAATAGCTATTGTAAGCAACTTTCTGATTAGATTTAAAAATTGTGAAATGAGCCTATAATTACCTTTTCTGGAGAATTATAATAATTACATATTTAAACCTATTCCAAAATGGCCATATTAAGTTTATCTGATGGCTGAGAATGTTCTAGAATGAATGCTAGAATTTTCTATTTTTTTTTCTGAATGTTTGATTTTATGAAAAGTGTGGCACAGAAAGACAAATAGGAACCATAATTATGTTACTTATATGTGGAATCTAAAAAGTCAGAATCATATGAGTTGAGTAGAATGACTTTTTAATTCTTAAAAAATTCTAAGATAACCTTTCTCCTCCTTGTTTCTACATCTTATTTAATGTTCCTTGACCTATCAGTCCACCATGTATGCTATACTTATGTTTTGCTTTTGTTAAGTGAGTTATACAAGAAAGAGTTATTCATAATATAATAAGCACTAATTCCAAAATGGAGACAAATTATCAGAGAAAAATAGCTTCCCTTAGTTCAGATGCACTCTGTACTTTATAATGTTCATTGACCTTGGATTTTCTGGGATCATTAAATGATTCTGAATCAGTTCCTCTGTCCTGATTTTTTTTTTTTTTGGCACTGGGGATTGAACTCAGGAGCACTTGACCACTGAGGCACATCTCTGGCCCTATTTTGTATTTTATTTAGAGACAGGGTCTCACTGAGTTGCTTCGCGCCTCGCTTTTGCTGAGGCTGGCTTTGAACTCGAGATCCTCCTGCCTCAGCCTACCATGCTGCTGGGGTTACAGGTATGCACCACTGCACCTGGCTCTCTGTCCTGATTTTTAAACTTTCAGAATAAAACATGTTATTCTGTTTAGTTATAGTGATAGAAGAAGAAATATGCTCTTAAAAATGTATGGAAGTTTTTGTCTTTGTCTTTTTACCATCAACATTTTTATTTTAAGCAGATATGTGCCATATTTTCCAATAAAGTTTAAGGGTTATTATATAGAATCTGCAAATTTATTCTCCTGGCCTACTTTTTAACGCATCCCTTCATTGTCCTCTTATGTTTTGAGGTCCTCTCCTTTTTCTTGTTTGGCTGTTATAGTGCTGGCACGTGGTGAACATCCTGAATGTGGGCTTGTCTTCTTATTCTTTCTTGATCCATAGCATTTGCAGCTGGGCATGTAATTTAATAGGCATCTGATCGATGTTAATTGAGATCCACTTTACACCTGTTTTCAGGTTTCCTTTGCCTATGGGTTAATATCTCCTAGGTCTTAGACATTTTATCGCCGGGTCCTTGGAAGGGGAATAAGATGCGGAATAAAGAATGTTTATAGTATAGGTGAAAAATAGCAGATTTTGATTTGAGATCATTTGATAATGGAGAGTATAAAGTGGTTAACAAGAACCTTCCAGTTGGTAGGGTTGATAGGTAGCTGTTGAAAAATTGTAGTTTAGCATCAGGTTGACCAACTGGTATTTGTATTTTGTGTGGAACTGAAGGGATACCTGAGATGTTGGTCTTTCAGTGCTGAAACTGGGAAAGTCCTGGACAAACTGGGATGGAGTGGTTATCTAGTACTGAACTCATATATTAGGGCAGGAAGATACTCTGCAGCACTGTTCTCAACATTGGGGTATACTTTAGAATCACCTAGGGATACGTGAAAAGCAGTGATACACCCAGAAGTTCAGACTTAGCATGTTGACTAAGTATCTGGAATTTAAAAGCTCTCCAGGGGATCTACTGTGTAGCCAAAGTTGAGAACCACTTTTGTCAAGCAGTGTTTAGGACAATGCTATTTTCATGCTTTGGTGATGTCTGAACTGTCCTGACTTAGTGAACCAGGCTTGATGACGATTTGGTTTAAAGATGGGTGAAAATGATAACTGTGCTAAAGCATGCTTTTACTTTTGCTGTCCTTTACTGCTGAACTAACAAATAAGCAGTCACAAGGTAAACTCCAGATTAGGATATGGGCAAGTGGACATAGTTCACTGGCTTTCCACCTGCTCCTCTCCGGAGGCATCTTGATCAGGTTCATGGGAAGTTCTAATCAGAAGAGCTCAGAGCTGTGTGTTACTTACTTTGGGTACCATGAGGATAGATGAACAGATACCTACAATATAAGGGTTTTATTGCTAAGCCTGATAACTAACTTCTGCATTCTTTTTTCTACAGAATTGTTATCTATCAGGAATGGCTGTGTCCACTGTTAGCACAACATAAAAATTCAGCTTTGGATTCTATAGGCACATTTTCCTTATAATACACACCAACATCATTAATCCTGACAAAGACTCTCTGTGAAAGATGCTTTGTTGTGAAGGGTGTTTCTATTTTACAACTACAGAAATGGAAGTGTGTCAAGGTTAAATTTGCCAAAGCCAACCAGGGCCGATGAAGTTAGAATCTGCTTTCCCTGATGATCTGGGAAATTCTACCCAGCTCTTTCTTCACAAAAGCTTTATAAAGTTTAGCCACTCTGTGCTGTGTTTGTAAGGGACCAGTCCCTCCTAATGAGAGATGGATAGAGATAACAAACTCATTATCCATAGACTACCAGAGAGTCATTATGTGAAAATGACTTTCACTCACTTTTGATCTGGGTGGTATGAGGATATATAAGTGTAGTAATAAAAGGCCTTAGCTCTTGTGGAGAAGCCCCGGGGTGTTTAGCTCCCCAATGGCTTACCTTTTTAAATTAAATTAGAATGATTCCTTTATCATTTAGGCAGCAACATGGCTTTCTGGTCAAGCTCTGTGAATTCTTCTGGAGCTATGGGGCATAAAAGCCTGTCTTCAACTCTGCCCTCTTTCAATTTATTGGAGAATAATGTAATAGCTGAATGTTGAAAGGTGGTTGTGATGTCTTGTAGCACTTTAAATTGTACTCTTTGAGAAGAATGGCAGGAAGAAGGAGCATGGTCATCTCTGTACAGTCTGCCTTCTCTCCACTGGTCCGTCTTCTACCCAGTGATATCAGGTGTGGGGATTGGCTGCTTTGTCATTGGTAAATGGGAGCATGACTAACTCGTTATGTGGATAATGCTCTAGTGTAAATACAATCCTGTTAGGTTCAATTTGTGATTAAAATATGAACCTGAAAGCTACTAACACTTTGTCAATATTTTATGCCCTTTGAAGGTCTAGGCTTATTTGTCTGCCATCTATTTTTTTTTTTTTAATATTGGAAACACAGATTTCCCAAATTGTAGGATTTAATTGAATATCAAACAGCTGTTCCTGAACTTTGACCTCTCCAGAGTTGACAACCCTTCCCTTTTAAATATGTCCAGCAGCAGTCCCCCATTCCCTCAGATCTCCTTAGTAGAGGTCCAAACTGTCTTCCTCTGCACGTCTTTGTCTTTACCCATGCAGCTGGGGCCCTGTCTCTGATGTGGCAGAGGGTGAGTTGTCAGAAGAATCCCAAATGATCTGATTGGCTTTCATTTTTTCATAGAGGAGCACAGAGTCCCCTCTACTCTTAAAAATCACCAAAACTAATAATAAAAGAACTGCATAAAGGCAGAAGGAGGGTACTTAGCTTTAGCAATCTTCAAAAGCGATGGAGGAAAGTGTGTCTCAGGAAGAAAAACGTCTCTCAGAGTGAGAGTGACAGGGGCTCAAACTGAGGAATGATTACACACGACATCAGTCCTGGCACTTTAAAGCCCTCCCCTCCTCATTGGGAGGTTTTCCGAAAGCTCCTCTTTTAGATACAGTCACCTAAAGCCTCCAGTGTCTAAAAAATAGGGTATCTTTCTGATGAGATGGTAGGTAGCAGGCCAAGTGCTCTGTGACTTGGATGTTAGCTATGTAGGAGGGAGGGCATTTTCTCATGATATATAAGTGTTTACTAGATGGTTGTAAAAAATTTTTCAAAACCTAAGGGACCAGCCTGTAGGCTGAAAAACAAATTTCCATTCCAATTGTGAGTCCTGATTATGAAGTGTCGTTTCAAAGGAAGATTGGCTTCTCTGAGGGGCTCATCTGGGTTTAGAGTGAAAGCCAAAATGAATATAGCATGATGACTGGAAGGAAAACTAGAATGTGGTGAGTGGTACCAAAAAGTTGGGAAACTAATTAAAAGGTCCCTGGCTCTGTCATCCTTTCCAACAGCCCTTGAATGGCAGGCAAAATGCAAATGAGGACACGTGTGATGTCAAGCATTTGCTAAGACTTTTTCAAACACAGATTATGATTTGTTGAACATTTATCATTTGTAAATAATTATAACAATATCTGAGCATGATCTTTGCCTTCAGATAACTTACAGGCCAGTAGGCTAGATTACAATTAGAGCTTTACATAAGTATGATTAAATTTAGGAGGTGTAAATCTCTAGGGGCCTATAGTCTGAGTGCTATGGCTGTTTAATGGCTGTGTTGATCTGGACATTTCACAGAGGAGGGGGCATTTCAACTGGATTTGGAAGGATAGAAGATCTGGGTAGGTGGAGATGGAAAGCAGTCAGTCCAGACAGAGGTGACGGTGTTATTAGCAAAGTGCAAGATGAGAAGGAATTAAGAGGTACACTGGGGAAATAGCTGATAGCTAAAGTCAATTAGAGTTTGATGTTTATATGGGGGAGATGTGGAAGATAAGATGGTTAGATTGTGGGAAACCTGGACTTCAACATGTAATTTGTTCTTAATTTAGGAGTTGTCATCCAGATTTCTGACTGGTATGGCTCATGACAAAAATGGCTCTTTAAAATGGCAAGTCTGCTTGCTCTTGGTACTAAGATTAGGTTGGTTGTGAGGGAAGTAAAATATAATTTGTAAAGAATATAGAAGCACTCACTGATTTACTATAAAAAAAGTGCATTAGGTTTCATTAAATATTTAACCCTGAAATAATGCATTTTTACAAATTCTGTGGAGGGGATAGTGGGAAGTTTTCAACATCTTGGAAAAGGTCAGTGACTATCTCTGACTGCCTGCTACAGAGAAAAGGAAGATCAGGATTGCCTTAGGAAATGCTCCTTGAAATACAGGAGAGCTCTATTTCAGAGCACTTTAGCTGACCCTGAGATTTAGAGAACTGATGTGCAGCTCAAAATCTAGGATAATGGATACAGAAGTGGAATACAGGCCTACTAATCTCCAAATCATCAAACCAAATAAAAATTTGAAAATTGTTTTCTATAATGTTAATTCCTCCCACCTCCTCCAACTAGTCATTTAACTTGTACTTATAAAATTGGGCATGCAGAAGTAGAAGACTCCCTTTGATTCTTCCTATGTTAAGAAAGATATTGACAAAACAATCTTTCTGTATGGGGAGGGTATGGCACTGGAGGGTACTATATCTCCTCTGTTGGGAAGACTGGAATGATAGTGTCATGAGCTGTTTCATTCACTCATCTGTCAGATAATAATCACTGGGGTGATTTCAGGATTGCTCTTATTAAAAATGTGTTGACATGTAAACTTGCTTTGTTACTGCATTTATTCTAATTTTCACATGGCTTTTTAAATTCTTTTTCCTGAAGTGTTAAGTGCTAGCACACACCTCCTATTCATGCTATTTAAGGAGCATTTAAAGGGCATTTTGACCAAAGCGTCAGAAGGATAAGAAACCTCTTGTGGGAGAAAATGAAAATTTATTAAATACCAGACAGCCCAATGAGAAATTTCCATCCTAAGCATTATCCTATTTAATTTCTACCATGAAACTATAAGGGAGACAATATGAGACTTTTTTGTTTTGTATAAGAAACTAAGGCTTAGCTTGTGGAAGTGACTTGCGCAGGGACAAGCATCAATAACACCAGTAAGATTTAAATCCAGGAGTACCTGAGATCCAGCGCCCCACCCCGCAAATCCCCACCCCATGATGGCATTTGAGGTCTTTGAAACCCATAAAAACTGCATCTTTCTGATCATAATCTCTTTAAAACTAGAAAAGAATTGACAGGTTGGCCTTTGGCTCAACCTACTGATTCAGTTTTATTACATCTCTCTTTCTCCATTTTCTGCATCTCATTGGCCTGCCCATGGATGTTTTTCTCCACATTGGTTCTGAATATAGAAAGATAGAGAACAATAAAGATTACCACAAGCCAGGAATAGACCATGTGTGCAATTGTGTGGACTGGAAGTTCCTTAATAATGGGAGGATGTCTTAGGAAAAACTCCTGACCTCTGTGACAATTCTTTTTTTTTTTTTTTCTCTTGGGATTTCCTCAAAAAGGAAGCATCTTTTGATGATGACAATCACCTCATGGTGTTTAATCTCCATTCATGCTGTGGCTATTATGTTTGCTTACCTTTTGCTGCAGATAGATCTTTAGTGTGTGTCAGGGAAGATTTTTTGGTGGGTCAGACGTTGACAGATAGAAGCAGGATAACAGGGAGGGGAGAATGGAGGTGAGGTTAATGCTCTGATTCTCATCTTCCTGCCATAACCAGATTTTCAGAATGGCCCCTATGTGTTGGTTCCACTTCCTGGTTCAGTTGCGTCTACTACTCCATTGAAACGGCTCTGCAGAGTTGTCCTGTTTGCAAGTGTTGTTTCTAATCTTCCTTGACTTTTTACGAGCTTTCAACACATTCACTAATACTCTCTTATTAGAAAAAAAAACTCTGCTTGACTTTCCTGCCTCGTCACTGGTCTATACATTTGGTCTGTGACTCCCTGGCTACTTCTCAGCTACCTTATGGTTCTTCACAGATCATTCTTTTCACAGTGAAGATTCTCAATCTCAGCCATGTGCCCTCTGTTCTTTTCACCTGAAATTTGGACTCACGAGATTCCATCTGTTCCTGTGGCTTCAGATAAACTTCCTTCTGTTACTGACCGATGAAGTTAAAATTTTAGCTTCAACCTCTCTTCTAGCTCCAGGGACATGTCTATCTAAATGACCTTCCTTGGATATATGACAGCCACCTCAAAATGAACGTGTTCAAAGTGGAATTCATACTCTTCATGTTTGTCCATTACATCTCCTATCAAATGACTCCACCATTTTCTTGGCTGCTGATATCAGAAACTTGGCTGCATCCTTGACAACTTCTTCTTCCCTTCTGCTCACATTGAACCGAGTCATTGGTGTAGACTCAATAAGATATTGATGGTTTTTTAAAATTAATTAATTTGTTTTTATGCAGTGCTAAGGATTGAACCCAGTGCCTCCCACATGCTAGATAAGTGCTCTGCCACTGAGCTACAGCCCCAGCCCTACCTCCAGATATTTCTTACATGTTTCTCTGCCACCCTATTTTGTGACTCTATAGTGGGAAAGAATAACCACCATCTTTCTTCTGAACTACTCCTGTCAAATACTCCTATTTGGTCTGCAAACATTCACTCAATATCATTTCAGATACATTTTACATTCAGCAACAAGATTTATCTTCTTAATATGCAATCCAATCACTTCATACCTCCCTGTAATGTTCTCCAAGCTTCCCTTTGCTCTTGTGATAAAGTCCAAATTCTTGATGGATTCTTCCTGCCTACCTCTTTGATCTCATTCCCCCCGCCCCCACTGTCCTCATTACTTAATATGCTCCCAGCTGAGGGACTTTCTTTCAGTCCTTTGTCCTCATCAGGATGCTCTCTACCGGGGGTGACTACATGACTTTTCCTTCTGTTTCCATCCCTCTTCTAGTCCCCGAACTTGAACAACTTCTATTCATCCTTCCAACCTCAGAATAGATGGCCATTATTTTGTGATCTCTTCCTCCCTTACTGTTAGGCTGACTGGATTGTATATATTGCAGCATTGCATGTATTTTCTTTATTATGCTTTGTCATAAACATTTAGATAATTATTTTCTTAATATCTGTGTTCCTGCCAAAATGACAAACTCTACACTTCTTAGTAAAGTACCCTTAGTGCCTGCACAGTGGCACAGAGTAGGCACTTGTTATATATTAATTGAATGAATGAGTCGATATTCTTTCGGTCCCTTTGGAGCTATAATGTATAATAGACACTGAATACTTGAACTATTACTAGTCCAAATTGATCTGTACTGGAAGTATAAAACACAAACTAGATTTCAGACTTAGTATGAAAAAACAAACCCCAAATATCTCATTAATAGATTTTCTATTTACTTCATGTTGAAAGATAATATGTTGGATATATGGGGTTAATTAATTGTAATATTAAAATTAATTTTACCTGTTTCCTTTTACCTTTTTAAATATGGCTTCTAGAAAGTATAAATTTCATATGTGGCTTTCATTATATTTTTGTTGGGCAGAGCTATTGTAGAGCATCACTTTGAACTGAAATTGAACATCAAAACTTTTAAATTTCCTCATATTAATAAGAAATGTTTGAAACCATCACTTAAAAACTTTTGCATTCTTCACGGTGGAACCTTGTCCTTTCTCTCTCTAGTGCATGTAGCTACAAGGCTTGTAGGGTCATCAATCTCTCTGTCTTGCACCTCTCTGCTCAGTTGCTAATTTCTCTGGGGTCACAGAGATGCTTGAGAAAGACCTGTAATTGGCAGTCTCCTTAACACTCACTGTGGGAAAACTTTGCCCTTGGTGCAGTGATAGTGCCCACTTGTCAAGGGATCTCTGTATTTACAAGTCCAAAAACTATGTAATTGGTATGGGAGTGAGAACTACGGTTGGTGTTTATCCTTGAAATATTTCCTTCTCTGAGTCTATGTTCTCTCCAACAAACCACGTAGGAATGGTTTTGGCATCTGATAAAAACACTGCCCACCAATTCCTTCTCAGATTTAAAAAAATTATTTGGAAATACCCGTTTCATTTTTTTCTTAAAAACATGATAATCTCTATTGAAACACTTTAAATTTATTCAACAGATTCTATTGTTTTTGCTTTTGCTTCATCTAGTTATCTATTTTGAACATATTTGCCACATACTTTTTTCTTAATGAGACAGTCCAGTGAAATTGACTTAATTTGAACATTGCAGGGAAAAAACACAATTTTCCACTTGTTTGTTACCTCAGTTTTGTTATTTTATATGTTTGAACACTATGAATGTTCTCTACCATTCAAGAATTTAAAAAGAAATGCTCCAAAGAATTTATATTAGATTCATTACACCATCAGTCATCCACATTGCATACCACCCTGGACTGGCTTGGCTTGGCACAACGGAAGCAAACCAGACTATAAGTGTTTGAGTTTCATCTGGCTTTGTGTTTGTGCCAAGCAACCTCTGATTAAGCTCATCAGTAATACTGGAATTTTTACTCTGACCATATTCATACAAAGTCATTCTTGTTCCCTATTAATTGCCCTCTATTACAAGGGCCGTCTTTCAGTCTTAGGGAAATCAAAATCCAGGGGATAATCAAATTGTTTCTCTTCTGTGACTATTGTAAGCATGAGGTCATCAGAAAGCATCATGATTAGTGTGGCTTCTGCGTCCCAAATGATGCGAAAGAGACTTTACAGGTCTTCTTGGTCTTTCATTATATTTTTGTGAGAATCTCTTTGAGTGGCTTTTAACTTTGTGGGTATTGCCCTAACTGGGTGGGCTGTTTTCCTGAGGAATCTTATGTTCATGCCTCCTGGGTGGTGCCCAGGTAAAGTATGGGCCAGAGATTCAGGTTTATTATTATTATTCAGGACTCACTAGCCCATCTGGATTGTCACTGACTGAAGAAGGATCTTTGATCTTTCAGCCCCTCTCTGCATATCTTATCTGTTACTGGGGACTCAAGAAACTAAATGCCACTTGGGAATTTACACACTTCAGGGTCTAGTGATGCTTGTCAGGTTTGGGCTCCATAGAACTGGGCAGAGAGGAAGCCCATATAGCTTTTTGTGGGTTGAGATGTTGGTAGTTGTTTTAGACCATTTTCTGCTAATATAATTAATACCATAACAGGGTTATTTATAAATAATAAAAGCTTATTCAATTCTCAGTTCTGGAGGCTGGAGAGTCCAAGGTTGAGAG
The DNA here is from genome assembly GCF_001458135.2 of Marmota marmota marmota. Classification (NCBI taxonomy): domain Eukaryota; kingdom Metazoa; phylum Chordata; class Mammalia; order Rodentia; family Sciuridae; genus Marmota; species Marmota marmota. The sequence continues at coordinate 11,797,518 of NW_025999900.1, forward strand.
GTTATTTCTTGCTGTGGAAACTTCAGGATTCCAAGGCAACACAGGACATTATATGGTTAGAGAGGCACGTTCAAAAGACGAAACCAAACTGACTTGTGTAACAGACCCACTCTCAAGATAAATCTATAAATTCACTAATGCATGAAGATTAATTCGTTCATGAGAGCAGAGCCCTCATGACCAATTACCTCTTAAAGTTTTTACCTGGCACCACCTTTTACTACCTTACAATGTAAACTAAAGAGTTTTGGTGAGGACATTCCAACCATAGCATTAGGTAAGTGGAACCCAGCTCTTGAGGAGGGAAGCATGATCTCAGAGAAGAGAATTTTCTTTACTAAAAGTAAAAGTTTCTGACTTTCTACAAACTTCTAAAATGACCACTTCAAAGACAAACTATTCTAAGTCACACATGTGTATGTTTACCTTTGAAAGCTTTGAAGTGTGTGTCCTCTTGGAGGGTATTTGTTGAGTTAGGTGAGTGTGGGGGAGAATGTCTACACTACCATGTAGTTATTGTTAGTGATGTAGAATCAATTCTATAAAATATATGTGGGAATGTATGCAATGAATTACTAAAATTGAAGGTATAGAAAACCAATTCAGGTATATTTAACAAGTAAATAAAGAGAGTTATTTTTATTGGAATATTTTTATTGTTATTTTTATTGAATAAACAGGGTACACAGGAGTTTTCAGTTGCAGAGTTTTCCTTTGTGTATTTGGTCTGCCTTGGAAGAGAGTGAAGTGTAATTCTGACAGAGAAGAACTGAGCAAGCATATAAACCCACTGATTTGTGGGCTAGTTGACTGGGATTTTAGAGCATCTGTTGACCCACTTTGCCTTATAATGATATTCCATAGAAAGATACTGAATTTTTTAAAAAAGGTATTTTAATTGTACTTTTTCCCTGCTTTATTTAAAAAGCATAAAACATGCCAGTTTCTGGAAGTATATTTGTTTATTCTTCTTAAAATTTCTTTGAAATAGCGATTTTTCTAATGTTCCAAATAAAGCAGCAATTGTGATTTCAAGCAGGTCAAAATAGAATAACTTCTATTTAAAAAATGCTAATTTGATTTAATTTAACCCATACAACTAAGGACAAAGAGATGTCAATGATTTGGAATCACAGCTGAGGAAATTAAAATAAAGCAATTAAAATATCAGGTCATATCAGATGCAAATACTCTTTTTAAAAAAAATATCATGAAATTGAGAAAAAGAATTTGAATGCTTGTATCAAAGCTTTTTTGATCTTTACCCATAATGGAATGAGATCCTAACAAATGTGTATCTTTTAGTCTTAGTTACTTCTCTTCCCTTGGGACTCCTTTTTTTCCCCCCCAAACAAAAATCATGTAGTAGCTGTGAGGTGCTTTCAAAATTCCTGGCTAGAAGTAGCTTTCTGGCCTAAACCTTGACCATATAGACCTTCCTGGGATTTTTAAATTTGCAAAGTATGAGCTGGTGAGTTGATGCATCTCTCTTTCCAGTGGTGGAACTCATAAGATGTAAACCATGATTGCAGTTTGGAGCATGCTCTGTGTGGAAGGACTGCTGCAAGCAAGAGAATATTAAAAAGGGAGGGAGGGAGGGAGGGAAGGAAGGAGAGGACACACAGAGAGAAACAGAGACATATAGGCAGGCAGACCCACTGGAGAAAGAGGTCAAGCTGTTATGGTTTCTGCATAACCAACTGTATGGTCAATGATCCTGGATTTTATGAGTTGTGTTACTTAACCTGGTCTGACCTATCTTTTGCTCTTGCAACAAAAAGAGCCCTGAGTAATAAACAGAATAAAGTTATTTCAGAAGAAAATAGAGATTTGACCATATATATTTCAAATTGCTAGAAAAGTCTTGTTAATTTAACTTTCTCTGGGAATAATTTCTGGTACTCATGTGGTCTCACTTCAACATAGTAAGTTATGGAAAATTAGTCTCTTGTGTATATTTTGGCATGGTGTTGAGCATACACTGCCAACTTGTGTAGATAAAAAATGTGTTTCACGTAAAGCCTAATTTCATGAGTGGCCTTACTGTTTACATGAGTTGAAGCTGGCTCCACCCTTTCTTTTAAAATGAGAAAGTTTCTGTTTTTTGAAGCTTTCTGTTGAATTTGGTACAGGCAGGATGAAGAGTACTTTGGCATTGCTGTGTTGAGTGTGGTGGCACAGAGTGATGTCCAAGTATGGCCTCAGAGAATAGAATTCCAGAAGCAATTGTAGTTCTGCATCTAAGAACCTTGGACTCACTGTCCTTGTGACCTAGCAGGTAGGATCGATCCACTCCCCTGACAGGGATTCTTGGTTTAGAGGAATAAGCACCTTCAGTAGCTAATGGAGAATTAATGTCAGGGTTGTTTCTTGATTTTTATTTCTTCTGAAAGAAAATGGCTCTGATCCCAAATTTAAAAAGATGTCTTCATTTCAAGTGAAGCAAGGAAGCATCATCAGTTTGACTGAAATCAAGATGTGTAATATATAATTTATAATATCTGAAAATAAAGTTTTTTTGTAGTAACTTCTTGGAGGTGAAGGAAGTCACTGTTCAGAGATGGCATATATTTTATTAGCATTCAGATCTTCACCCCAAGATGAGTATAAGCATAACAGTTCTGTCATATATTGTCAACACATTAAACCAGTGTCAAAAGACTTTTAAAAAATGCTATTAATTAACTTTGCTGAAAGTTGTTTTTGGACATGGAAGCACATTCAGTCAAAATCTTCCTGGTTCAAACAGTGTTCCTGAAGAGTTCTTGACTGGGCTTGCCCAGCTTTGAGAGACAGTAGTCAGGGCCTGTCTACTGTAAGATGGTGATGTCTGGAGGGGTTCTTTAAATCAACAGATTAAACATTTGCAGAGATCTACTGAATTAGTGCATTTACTACATACATTTACATATGATATTGTATAAGGGAATGTTTTTGACACAAATTTCCTGCTCCTTTTTTTATAAAGTGGTGGTGATAAGCTAAAGCAATGCATTTAAGATGACAGTTTCTGTCACATTGTTCATATCCCTTTCCTATGTCCCACTGCCTGTGTGTAGGGCCCTAAACTCTCCTAAAGTCCCAGACTTTCCTTAAACATCAATTAATTGCTTATTAATTGATTCCTGTGGAAGATTTTCGCTTCTCACAAATAGGCGATGGAATCCCTAATGGCTTCCCTGGTTAATGAAAATGGCTCACTGAGGTTCAGTGTGTTGTGTCTGCATTTTCTCTGGGGTCTTTTTTCTCTTTGTGGCAAACAAGAGTTTTCTGTGCTGAGGGACAGAGAGAGGCAATTATAGATCTTCATTGCTGAGAGGAATTTTCTTCTTCCTGGGGTCTGGGTAGGAAATGGATTTGCTTCACTTTGTGTACTACTCTTGAGAGGTTTTATAATGCTCCAGAAATTCTTTTCTCAATAGCAACACATTAAAAGCATTGCTTAGTTACTTCATATTCCATATCAGATATGCTTTTTTTTTGAGGGGGAGAGGGAGTTTCTTACACACACACACACACACACACACACCCCAGAAATTTTCTATTTAGTATATGATGACATTTGTTTATGCTGTTATTTTCAGCTATTAAACATTAAAAAAACTCATTGAGAGCCAATTATGCCTTTTGATGGAGTCGTGTTTTATTTATCCATAATGTATTTTAAATGGGAGTGCTTGCAGGAAGTTTTCAGAAGGCTTGACTGAAGTGTGGCAGTGATGGGGACTTTAAGGAGGTTTCAGAGCACATACCAGAAATGGTGGTGACTGCAGTGAGGGTTCAGCTGTTTCCAAGTTAACGACTGCAGGCGCTGGCAGCGCTCTGCCTGCATAATGTGTGCAGACAGTGATGCACAATAAATGATTCCTTCTGAGGCCAGTGGCATGTGGTGATGCCCTTAGGATACTGGAAAGGGATGCAAAGGTAAGGCTGAGTGGCTTTCTGTGTCTTTTTGAATTTGCTTAAGCAACTGAGGTTTCCTGCCTGAGATGTCTTGTCAGAAGAGTATTGGGGGGATGAGGAAAACGGGGTAATTCAGAGGAGTCTGATGGATCTAAATTTAGATGATAATAGATGATAACTTTGGACAGGGTCCTTGTACTAGAGAGATGACCAAGGACCTATTGGATAGGCTGGTGGAAAGCTTGAACAGAGAGTCTATTAGAGTGAACTGGGAGAGTGACCCAAAGTGTACTGAGTTGGGATTCTGTTAGCTGAGAAATGGATTTCTAATTATTCATTTTTTGAGAAAAAAATAAGACAAATTGGGAAGGATAGTAAGTAATGAAAGTAAATAAGAAATATGGAGATGTAATTGAGGACAGTACCATAGATCATCACTGTGTTTTCTATGGACTGTTTTTGGAAAGTATAAAGATTAGATGGGATGATGGACTCTAGGACTGAATTCATTTGGAGGTTGTTTTTCATGTACTTGGTGTTCTTGTTTTGATCTGAAGAAATCTTGTGACTGCATTTTCTTTACACAACCCTCAATATTAGTATTTCATATACATTATATATGAGATGTAAATTACGTTGTACAAATATTTAACATGCCAATGGGCACTGGCATCTTTTCTTGGTATAGATTTCACATGTCATACATCGAGAAATGAATGAGATGACAGATGCGGGGGCACCACAATTCAGTGCCCTCATGCTTATTTTCAGTTTGCATGTTGCAATATTTTCAGTTCATGTGTACCTGGATAAGTAGATCTGTGGGTTATAATCTAGATTAAATTTTTAAAAATTTATTATATTTTGCAATGCTGTGAATTGAACCCAGGACCTCCTGCATACTAGGAAAGTGCTCTCCCATGGAGTGACATACCTAATTCCTATATTCTAGATTTAAATAACAACACTCACAAAATTAACAAGTGGTTTAAAAAGAATCTTGCTATAGAATTTTGGTTTCAAGATAAACCAATAATGCAGAAAAACTACAAGGAAATTGCAAAACTGATACTCCTTTATCAATCACAATCACAAAAAAATCAAAATCATTAAGAAGACTTTAAAAACACAAACTATGAATCTACAATCATTAATGATCAATCTCATTTTTTTAATTAAAAAAAATAGATCTACCGCTTGATCTAGCAATCCCCTTACTGTGTTTTTATCCAAAGGAAATTAAAATCAGTATGCCAAAGAGTTATCTACACTCCTGTTTGTTGCAGCATTATTTACGATAGCCATGAAATGAATTCAACCTAGATAGCTGTTGATGGAAGAGTAAAGAAAATATGGTATATATACACAATGGAATACTATTCAGCCATAAAAGGAAGGGAATTCTACCATTTGAGACAATGTGGGTTCCCCTAGAAGACATAAAGTGAAATAAAGCAGGCACAGAAAGGCAAATGTTATATGATCTTACTTATTATGGAATCTAACATGTTGAATTTATAGTAGAGAATAGAATGGTGGTCACCACGGACTAGAAGAGGAGCAGATGATTGAGAGATGTTGGTCACAGAATTCTGAAATTGAGCTAAATAGAAGAAAGTTTCAGAAAGTTATTATACAAAATGGTAACCATAGTTAATAACAACATACTATATTCCTAAAAACTGCTAACATAATAGATGTTAAGTCTTCTGATTACAAAAAGTGATAAGTACATGAGTTAATGCATGTTAATGGACTGGATTTAGGCATTCCCTTATGTCTGCATATTTTAAAACAGCATATTATACATGAAATATATATATATATATATATATATATATATAT
>NW_025999900.1:11806628-11808407 GCF_001458135.2 Marmota marmota marmota
TGGTATATTTTTTCCCAACCTTTCACCTTCAGCCTGTTTATGTCTTTTCCAATCAGATGTGTCTCCTGGAGGCAGCATATTGTTGGATTTGTTTTTTTAATCCATGTTACCAGCCTATGTCGCTTTATTGGAGAGTTTAAGCCATTAACATTTAGAATTACTATTGATATATGGTTTGTACTTCCAGCCATGTTTGATTATTTATCTTTTTTTTTTTTTAATTTAGTTTGTTTCTCCATGATTAGCTTTCCCCCTGCTCTCTGTCTTTACTGAGGCATTTCCCACTGATGGTTTTGGTTATTGTTTTTCATTTCTTCCTCGTGTAGTGTTTTGCTCAAGATGCTTTGCTATGCTGGTTTTCTGGCTGCAAATTCCTTTAACTTTTGTTTATCATAAAAGATTTTTATTTCGTTGTCATACCTGAAGCTTAATTTTGCTGGATACAGAATTCTTGGTTGGCATCCATTGTCTTTCAGTGTTTGAAATACGTTGTTCCAGGATCTTCTCACTTTCATCATCTGTGATGAAAAATCCGTGTTAACCTTATTGGTTTACCCCTGAATGTAATCTGCCTCNATATATATGTTTTTCAATTAAAATAAAAAATTCAAATATTTTCAACATATTTGAGACAGATTTCTCAAGTAGATAATCCAAAAGTATCAGAAACTAGTATACAATGTAATCAGAGTTGTACATTCTTCTTCTTTTTTTTTTTTTGAAAGAAATCTGGTACCATTTTAATCAATAAGTCACAAAGGCCCTGATTCTACAGATGATGATGGCTAAACCTGCTGCCCAGGTCCACTCGGACACTGACTGCTTTTGCACTTGGACACTGACTGCTTTTGCACTTGTCCATTGTGGTGTGCTCCAAGTGCTTCCATTGAGCAAATGTGAGATAAAGGCTAGGGATCTGTTGTGAGTGTGCTTTGATTTACTTTCCATTGCTACAATAAAAAGCAATGAGATTTTTCCTTTCAAAAAGCTTAGTATAAAACCATATATTGAATATCAAGTTTGAAGAGTAAAAACTGGATCAAAAGAAACAGAAAAGGATGGTGGGAAAGACAGGCATTTGCACAATTGCTGTCCTGAATGGGGCTGGCTTCAGTGATAGGGCTCACTCTCCATCACCTGGCCCAGTGTCACTGCCAGCGCATGCATGATTACAGTCTGTCAATTTTGGTCTCAGAAGTCCCTAAGTCTAGACCCCTCCTCCACTCCACCTGAGGTCCTTGAGCCCCAGATGGGTCTGTCTTCCTGGAATCTCTCATCTCCATCTCATCTTCTGCTCAGCCATAGTGTTTTTTTTTTTTTTATTGGTTGTTCAAAACATTACAACGCTCTTGACATATCATATTTCATACATTAGATTCAAGTGGGTTATGAACTCCCATTTTTACCCCAAATACAGATTGCAGAATCACATCGGTTACACATCCACATTTTTACATAATGCCATATTAGTGACTGTTGTATTCTGCTACCTTTCCTATCCTCAACTATCCCCCGCCCCTCCCCTCCCATCTTCTCTCTCTACCCCAACTACTGTAATTCATTTCTCCTTGTTTTTTTTCCCATTCCCCTCACAACCTCTTATATGTAATTTTGTATAACAATGAGGGTCTCCTTCCATTTCCACGCAATGTCCCTTTTCTCTCCCTTTCCCTCCCACCTCATGTCTCTGTTTAATGTTAATCTTATCCTCCTGCTCTTCCTCCCTGCTCTGTTCTTAGTTGCTCTCATTATATCAAAGAAGACGTTTGACATTTGTTT
>NW_025999900.1:11810059-11860884 GCF_001458135.2 Marmota marmota marmota
TCTAGGTCCTCCTGAATATTTAGGCTGTCCTGCACTGTTTGTACTCCTTTTCTTCCTTGCTTTTTCATGCTGCTCATGTTACTTCTTGTTCTGTTTGACTGCTGAGTTACTGTTTACTCTTATAAATTTATTTGATGCTTGGGAGGAAAGATATTAGAAGGGAAGGGAAGAAGTCACTAAAGAGAATGAGAGTAGGCAGGTAGAATTCAAGGAAGGGGGAATAAGAAAATTGAAAAGAAATGAGAAGACAAAAGAAAAAAATAGAAAATAAAAAAAGAAAAAAATTAAAAAAAACAATAAAAATATAAAAATTAAAATTAAAAAAAATAAAAAAAATTAAAAAAAATTAAAAACAACAACAAAAAAATGAAAATGAAAAAAAAACCCAAATTAAAAAAAATTAATAAATGCAGTCTTAGAGTTTGATTAACTTCTCTTCCAGGAGGTGGAGCTGTGCCCAGCAGACCAAGCATCTCCTCTCAATACGCGGGAACCAATCACTGTGCAGCAGCTCCTCTTCCCAGACTGGGCGGGTCTCCAATCCTGAGTGCCTAGGGCCTTCTCTTGTGTCTAGTCACTTCCCCACTTTTCCTCAAGCCAGGCCCTGCTCACCAGTGACGCTCACCACGATACTGGGTACACGCCAGGTCTGCTGCTCCCGGGAGCCCTGTTTTAATGAACGACTGGGCACACTCTCCCTGTTTGCCATTCCCTTAGACCCTAAGTTTGTAGAGCTTGAGGCTGAGAACCCTCAGCAAAATTTGCTTGCCCTCCGGTAGCCACGCCCCCGGTAGCTGGTGCAAGAGACCTCAGTTATCAGCACTGTTGGGAGCGGTAGCCAGGAGTTCCGTGCCGCGACCCGCGCCACTCCTGATTCCCTCGGTCTGGCTATTGCGCTCACGGGAGAGCTGGGAGGGGCCCTTACGGGAGAGCTGGGAGGGGCCCTTAAGGTTTCCCCGCTGTGTGGAGAGGGAAGGCTAGGGGGTTACACACCTGTCGCCGCTGGTTTCAATGAAGTTATCTCCTCCGCCGCATTCTGATGACGTCAGTTCTCTGCCATGGTGGTATCCCATGCAAATGGCGACAGTTCGTTTCCCTTTGCTGGGTAACCAATGCAACGGGTGGGTCCTGACTGGCTCTCACAAGCCCCATTTCAATCCTGTGGCCACTGCCTATGAAGGCTCGGTTGGCATTTACCTCTGTAGGTACAGAAGGGCCGACCAGTTTTTTCAGCGGGATTGTTTAGTGCTGAGTCACAGCAGTTTGTCTGCGAGAAGCAGGCGAACGGGAGCTTGAATTCAGCCGATCCGGGCTCAGTGTGTGTTCTGAGAGGCCCAGACTGTTCACCCCAGATCCACGTTAGCTCAGCATTGCCTAGTGATCCTGAGCAAACATCATTTAGACGGTTTACGACTCCCTATGCCCACGCAACTGAAGAGGTCAGAGACTTGATCTCTCCGCGCCTGCCGCCATGTTGGATCTTCGATCAATCTCATTTAAAGTAAATATTGTGTTAAATGTAGTATTGTACTTAGATACTATTATTTATGTATGTATTAGTAAATAATGATACACATATTGGGGTGAGTGCTCCACCTGTTTGCTATGTGTGTTTAAAAATTTGAGCTGGCCATGGTGGTTCATACTCATAATCTTAGTAATTTGGGAGGCTGAAGCAGGAGGATCACAAGTTCAAAGCCAGCCTCAGTAATTTAGAGAGGTCCTAAGCCACTCAGACCTTGTCTCTAAATAAAATGCAAACAAAAGTTTGGAGACCACTGCTTTGTATTATTTCTATTATATTACCACTACAAGGGTGATTCTCAACCTTTGTATCTACTTAAAGTTATTAAGATATGTAGATACACAATTCTCATTTCTATTGAAGAAGTCACATGTATGTTTTGAATCCTTGACTACGTTGAAACCAGGATAATTATAATTCTCTAGCTTCTGATGTAGGACAGAAGAGGCTGGACACTCAAGAAATTTTCAGGAAGTAGGTTTATTGACTGCAGGGTCCAGAGAGGCTATTGCCTAAAACATTCTCTGGATGAAGAATCCAGAAATGCTTTGAACTTTACATCCAGTGGGAGAAGGGGCTTGAAGATATGCATTTTTGTAGGAGTCTACATAAATATATATATGTATGTATGTGTGTGTGTGTGTATGTGTGTGTGTATATATATATATATATATATATATATATATACACACACACATACACACACACACACACATACACATACACATATACACACACATATATATATTTTTTTCTTGAGTTCACAGAAAGTACTTTTGTCCTATTTTTTTTTGGATAAGTCAGAGGTTTTACAATAAAAGCAGAAGTGACATCATCAAGTCTGTGGCCAAACTTAGTTTTTGTAAGACAGAATAACTTAGTCCTCACAAGAAATGGGAAGTCATATCTCACATTGAGTTTTTTTGTAGAAATTTTTGCTGATATTCTGTTATAAAACTTTCTGACAAGAAGAGGAACTTGTATGTTACAAATATGGTGGGGGTTTCTGCTTAATTATGATAAGGGTCTTCTGGGTGGGGGTCTCTGGTCTGCTTCACCTCCAGGTACTGTGCCACTTAACTTTTACCTCTTTGCCACCTTATACAGCTTAACCATGTGTTTCCCCAGCAGCTTTCTTGCTGGCAACGGGCCTCTCTTTTATGTTCTCTATGGCTAGAAAAACTATTTTTCCATCTTAAAAGCAAGGCAGGTGGCATAGCAGTAAAATATGTAAAATCATATGTTTTGAAAATTGAAGACATGCACCTGCTCAAGTGTATGCAGAATGAATGCTAGGCACATAGAAGTTCAGAATTACCTTGCTGACTGAGGCAAAGACTCTTCAAGTCCTAGTCCAGGTATTAGTGTTGTCTTTGCTGAGCACTGTGTTCTAAAGCTGAAGTAATCACTATTTTCCAGGGTTTGTGTACAGTCAGAATATGAGTCATAATATGCAAATGAGGCATAATCATGGTTGCACTTCTAAAGGTACTGGAACTGAGATCAAGACAAATTTGGCATGTTTTACGTCCTATGTTCTTAATTATCTGATTAGAGCTGATTACTCTTCAGTCCCCCTAGGAAATGTAATTGAGTAGGCATCTGCAAATTGGTTTTGTGTGTTTGTTTGGGTGTATGTGTTTTTATGTGGATGTTTGTATATTTTCAGTTTCCCTTCCAATACTTAGTGTGTCAGCAGGCACTAAAAAAAAGATAACTTCCATTAAGCAGTTGCTTCCATTTTTCAATAGATTTATGTGGTCTTTTTATTAGCTTTTTGGTTGCTTATTTTATAATCAGTTTTCCACATCTACTTTTAAAACCATGCTTTGCCTTTAGGGTGGTTTAAAAAGAGTATTATTTAAAATTTATTTTCTCCAGAGATTGTACTTTACAGAATTATTTTTATTAAACAAATTTTATATAACTTAGTAAATTTTACAATAGAAAATATAATTCACTTTAACAGATAGGTAATAAGCCTGAGGCATATCTTTGAAAGAACTCAGAATTCTTAGTTCAAAGAGCAGTGCCAATTTTAATTTAATGTGGACTTTCTACCTTATAGCCAACAGATTCTCTTTCTTATTTTGTTATAAATATATTATAGATTCACTAAATAGGTTAACTTTTTCTTCTTTTTTTAACAAATGGAAATTGACTGAATTAATAAATGTCAATTATAGTAGACTCAGAATGACCGGACACAGATTGCATTTGGGTAAATCAAAGGAGGTTTATCTAAAGGTTACAGTAAGAGGCAATAGCAATAACAAATGGAGCTTCAAGTTTCCAGGTCACTCTGAAAGGACCTCATCAGCAGATTCACTCCTATGCTCCTGATGAGAAGTCTGAGAAGTCAGTCTTTCCTCCAGTTCCAAGCACATAAGACTAGAGCAGTAGTTTGGATGTGAGCTGGGGATGCATCCACCTTGATGCTAAAAAACAGGCAGAAGATCTGTGTGTGATTCAGTAAAGCACCCAACTCATTTTTTACTGTGTTTCCCTGGGCCTTCATGATGAGGTCCTCCTTTTTTCCTGTACTGAGAGCTACAGGACAAGATAGTACCTCGACAACTACAGAACTCAGGCTACCAGGTCTTGAGATGAGGAACAGTCTTAGCCTACCCATGTCTATTCTTAAAAATTCAGAAAATGAAGGAAAAAAAAGCCAAGGGGAGAATATAGACTACCTATAACGACCCCACCAACAGATATACAGACCCCACCAACAGATATACAGCATTTATATTGTGGGGGATATTTGCCCAGGCACTTCTAATACAAGAATGTTCATTCTAGGAATACTATCTACTAATCTGTTTTTACTTTAACAAAAAACCGCAGATACCTTGTTATATTAATAAATACTGACCTACAATTATTTTAATGGCTAATAGTGTTCTATGATACAGTTTTATGATTACTTATATAACCGATCAACTATAGACCAGCATTTGTTATTTCTCTCTCTCTTCTCCCCCCACCCACCACCTGTGATTGAACCCAGCTAAACCACTGAACTACAACCCTTTTTTTGTTTTATTTTGAGACAGGGTGTCACTAAGTTGCTGAGGCTAGCCTTGAACTTGGTGATCCTCTTGCCTCAGCCTCCTGAGCTGCTGGGATTACAGGCATGTGCTACCATGTCTGGCTGTTATTTCTCTCTTTTGGTTACCATGCTGCATTAGAAGCTTCTTGTAGTTATACCTTTTAGTTAGGTACTTTGTCAAATTAATATTTTTATTCTTACTTATCAAATTCTTTTTACATATTTGTGTGAAGAGAACTCATGATAGAGGGGCATTTTTAGATGCTTAAGGAAGGAGAATTTTAATGCTGGGTAGTCTGCTGAACAAATTGTGATTAGAAAATTACTAAGGGTAGTCTTATATTAAACTAATTCAACCAAGAAAAATTATATTTAGAGCAGTTTTTTTTCCATTTGATTAAATTTGTTGTAAATATTAATTCACATGCAATAAAAAATTACCTTTTTAGATGGCTTTTTGAATATTGATAAATGCACATAGTCAGGTAACTTTTTCCTGAGTCTTTCCTTCATCCCTGAATGTTCCCTCAGACCTCTTTGTTTTATTTTGAGACAGGGTGTCACTAAAGTTTTCAATCCTTTCTCCCAGGTCTTGGCAACTATTAATCTATTTCCTTTTTATATAGTTTTGCTTCTTCCAGAATATCACATAAATGGAAGCCTTTTGAGTCTAGCTTCATTTGTGTGATCCATTTAATATTCATCTGTATTGCTGTTGGCATTAGTAATTTGTTCCTTTCTATTTTACTCATCAGATGATGAACATTGGGTTGTTTCTGGTTTTTTGATGATCACGAATAAAGCTGTTATAAACAATTGCATTCAGGCCTAATATAGATATATTTCTATTTTTCTTGGATAAATACTTAGGAATAAGATTGCTGGGCTCTATGATAAAGGGTATGCTTAACTTTCTAAGAAACTGTCAAGCTTTTGGGTTGCACCAAAATTTGATCCATTTTGTACAGTCGCTGGATGCATGTGAGTTTCAATTGCTCTGCATCTTCACTAGCATTTGGCATTGTCAGGTATTTGTTTTTCTTCTAAAATCTTATCTATTTTAGTAGTGTTTCATGGTATTTTATTGTGATTTAAACTTTTACTTCTCTTATAAGTACAGATGTTGAACACGTTTTTCATATTTATTTTTGCTTTCCACATATCTCCTTTGATAACATGTCTGTTTGATTTTCTTCCCACTTATAAAAATTCAATTTTAAAAATCATTGAGTTGGGCTGGGATTGTGGCTCAGTGGTAGAGTGCTTGCCTAGCATGCACGAGGCACTGGGTTCGATCCTCAGAAACCACATAAATGTAAAATAAAGATATTGTGTCCACCAAAACCTAAAAAATAAATATTTAAAAAAAATCATTGAGTATGAGAGTTATTTATATATTTAGGATACAAGTCCTTCTGATACCATCAGTTACCGATGGTGAGTTCTGCTTCCTCACATGTTGAAGTATTATTAGAGAAGCATATCGAGGCAAGCATATAAAGCAGGGTTTACAGACTTCTCCCAGGTATTCCAAGAAGTGAGGTGTTCTGCTTTACGCTTCCTTTGTTCTCCTGCTCTCTTCCCCTTATCTCTCGCCTTCCTGACTAGGCCCAGGAGATGCTCCAGCGAGATGGCCAAAAGATGAGAAGCAGGTGGGCTGGAGGGGCCAAAGTGGAGTGATCCAGGCAGGAAGGGGTCCCTGGTGCATTAATTACAATTTTTACAACTCCTTGTAGGAGGGGATAATTCCTGGGACAGGTTATCTTAGCAACAGGTTGGGGCAGGGACAGGTCATCTGGATTAGGGTGGAGGAAGGGCTCTGAAGGCATTAACATTTGGGGTGGCCTCCAACCTGTCTTTGATTCTGGCTTCACTTCCAAGCACCATGTGTTAAGAAGACTTCCAGAGAGAAGCACTTTGGGAATAGTGTAATAAGACTTTTAATAGCCTTCTTGTCTATAAAAGCAACACAAACACTTGAAAAACTTGTAGAGAACAAGAACTTTGAAAATTAACCAAACATTTGCAACAATCTATTGGGCACTTATTTATAGGGAAATGGCTGAATCTCTGTAAGAACAGTGAGCTTTGTGGCATTTTAATTTGCCCTACTTCCATCCCTTTCCCAATCTTGGCCATGGTCTTGACAACCAGCTGATTTACTTCTTAAAAAGCCCCATTCCCAGAGAACCACCACTCACTATTTGACCTGTTTGACAGATCCTTGTAAAAGACTTTCAAAGGCATTGTCTGTATTTGACCTAACTAAGAGATCAGTTAGTGGGAAAAACTATGGCCCTAGGATGTTTATCAAAAGCAAAATAATGAGACCTTTATGTATATTTCTAAAGCATCAATTAAGAAAAACCAGTAAACAAATAGAAGGAAGAACATTAGAACAAAGGAAGAAAAAGGGAAGGGAAAGAGGAAATAGTAGAGATTGAAATGGAGCAAATTATATTCCGTACATGTACAATTTTATCCAAATGAGCCCTACTATTATGTATTAGTATATATATAAAAAAATAGTAGCATTGTTAGGGCCTAGCTGCTCAAGGCAGTAATACCAAGTGTGGCGTACAAGAGGCTGAAAAATCCTAACAGTCAAAAATCTGGGATATGAGATGTCCCTAGAGAGCTTTGGAAAGCTCTGGTTCCTGGAGTTGTAGAAGGCTATGTGCATGTGCAGAGTTGTGAAGCACTGGAGAGAGATCTGGGAACATTCTGACCTCTCACCTCTGGGATGACCCTGAGGCTCTGCACAAGCAGAAAGCAAGGCTAAGGCAGATTGTTAAATTGCCAGAGTGTTTAAATCATGCCCTCGAAGAAACACAAAGTCCTTCAGGAAAAGTTCCTTGAATTTACTGGTTCAAGGAACTCAAGTAAATTAATGTTCAATCAGCAGCTGATTGCAAAGCTGGCCAAGCAGAGACTTGACAAAGAACACAGACTTTATAGAATTAGACCAGGAAAGTTACTCAACAAACAGTAGCAGCAACAACAACAAACAGCAAAAACATACCCTGGGGAAGGGGAAGATCATCTCTCTAGAGTTACCACTAACTCTAAACTGTATCTTCTAAACTGTTCAATTTTCAATAAAAATTATGAGACACATAGGAAACTATAAATCATACACAGGAAAAAGGCAATCAATAGAAATTATCCCTGAAGACTTGAATAACACTATAAACTAACTAGACCCAAAGACAGACACAATAACTAGACACATAGAACTCCCCAGCCCAAAGCAGCAGAACACAAATTCTTTCCCAGTGCACCAGAAATATTTCAGGATAGACCATAAGTTTGTAATGAAACATGTCTCAATAAGTCCCCAACGACTTTACTGGTGAAGGCTACAAATATTAAAGAAGAATGAATACCCGTCTTTCACAATCTTCAAAAAAAATAGAAGAGGAAGGATTACTTCTCAACTCAATCTTCAAGGCAAGTGTTACTCTGATGCTAAAATCATGATTTTAGTTGGAAGAAATCCTCCATAAAATATTAGCAAACCAAATCCACCAGCATAAAAAATAGGATAATATACCCTGACAAAATGGGATTTATTCCAGGATTGCAAAGCTCTTCAACATAGGAAAATCAATCAGTCATGTGATGTTAATAAAGGGAAAAACCACTATATCATCTAGTAGATGCAGAAAATACATTTGATGAAATCTAGCACCTTTTTATGATTACAAGCACTGAAAAAAACAGAACAGAAGAGACTTCCTTGGACTTATTAAAGGGAATCTCTGAACAACCCACAGATAATGTTAGAGTCAATAGTGAGAGACTAAAAACTTGAACCCTAAGCTCAGGAACAATTCAAAGATCTCCACCCACTTTTATCCCATCTTGTACCAGAGTTTCTAGTCAGGGCAACTAGGAGGGTAAAATAAATAAAAGATTTTCAGTTTGACAAGAAAGACATAACACTATCTCTAGAGACAGATGTCATAGATGACTCGACCTTCACAGAAATTCCTGTGGAATGTGAGCTTTAAAAATTTGGAACTAAAAAGAGAGTTCAACAAGGTTGAAGGATACACGAACAATATATACAAGTGAACTGTATTTCTGTATACTTACTAGCAATGAACAGCTCAAAAATAAAATTGAGAAGATGAACAGTTCAAAAATAAAATTGAGAAAACCATTCCATTGACAATAGCCTAGAAGAAAATAAACTGCCAGTAACAAATTTAACAAAGGAAGTGTGAGATGTGCACACAAAAAACCATAAAACATCATTAAAAGAAAGTAAAGACCTAAATAAATGGAATGACAGCCTGTGTTCACTGATAGGAAGATTTAATTTTGTTATGATGGAAACAGTACTCATATTGACTTATAGATTAAATGCAATCCCTTTCAAAATCTAGCTGCTTTTATTGTGGCTGATAAGCTGACGCTAAATACCGTATAGGAATGCAAGGCACCCAGAATAGCCAAAATAATCATAAAGAAGAAGAGCAAATTTGGATGAAATACTTCCCTATTTAAAAACCTATTAAGCTACAATAATCAAAGCAGTGTAATGCTGGAACAACAATAGATAGATAAATTAAATAGGATTAGGTGTCCAGGAATTTACCCTTTATTTATAGAGAATTGATTTTTGACAATTGTGCTAAGAACATTCAATGAGTAAAGAATGATCTTTTTAATATGTGATGTTGTAACAACTGGGTCTTCACAAGCATGAGAGTAGGGCGGACCACTAATAATACTGTAGAAAAAAATTAAAATGGATCATAGATCTCAATGTAAGCACTAAAAGCACAAACTCTTAGGAGAAAGCATAGGAGCAAATGATCAGAACTCTGAGTTGGGCAATGTTTCCTTATATATGAAAAATAGATAAATTGTACTTCATCAAAATATTTATTTATTTATTTTTGCTTCAAAGAATACCATAAAGAAAGAAAAAGGATAACCTACAGAGTTGGAAAAGCTATTTGCAAATAATCTGATTAGAGACTTATACCCAGAAAATACAAAGAACTCTTACAACAGAACATTAAAAAGACAATCCAATTAAAATACAGGCAAGTATTGAAGAGATATTTCTCTGAAATATATACAAATGTCTAATAAGCATATGAAATCAAAATGATAGATACCTCTTTACATCCAGAGGATGGCTAGAAAAAAAGAAAAGAAAATAACAAGTGTTGAAGTTTGGAGAAGTTAGAATCTTTATTGTTGGTGAAATTAAACTGGTGAACCCAATTTAGACAAAAGTTTTTGTAGTTCTTCAAATTGTTAAATACAGTTACCACATTACCCAGTACTTCCACTCCTACCCGTATATGCAAGAAAAATGAAAGCATACAACCAGAATAAAATTTTGTGTACACAGGTTCATAGTAGCATTATTCATAAGAGCCAAAATGTAGGATGACCTAAATGTCTATCCATTTTATGTATACATAAAAGGTACATATATATATACAATGAACTATTATTCAAAAACAAAAAGAAAAAACTGATTCATACTACAACATGGGTGAACCTTGAGAACAAGTGAAAGAAACTAGTTGCAAAAGATCACATTGTATATTTCAAGTTGTATTAATTGTCTCTAATAGGCAAATTCATACACATGTTTCTGGATATTGGTGTGAGGAATGCGTCGTCACTGTTAATTGGTATAAACTCTCTTTCTGGTGTGATAAAAATCATTCTAAAATTACATAGTGGTGCTCTTTGCACCAGTCTATGAATGTATTAAAAACGTTGACTTGGATGGGCGAGGATGGCGGAGTGGAGAAAAGAAGCACGTCCCAGCAGCTGCTCAGCACCAGACTTACAGAGTGGGAGGACTGCTGCTCAGCAAGGTGAGTAATGAAGGAACCTCACCAAAATTTAATACTGATTTATAAAAAATAATCGTAGAGCTACAGAAAGTCGGTAACTTGAACATAAGGAATAATGCTTTAGAAATGCGCCAAGTCTGCCCACTAGGGAGCGCAGACAAAAGAGACGTGTGGCTGGTGGGTAGAAAAATTAAAAAAATAAAGAAAAATTGGCTGGGAGAAACCTTGCAGTTTACAGAAGAAGGCAGAGTCGAGAAGGAAGCCTCTTGGTGAAAACAAATCTAAAGCTTCCATGGGGGACAAAGTGTTCCACTGGGGTGGAATGCCCTCTGGGGGTGTGGTATGTAACCCCCTTTGTGGCAGGGAACATGCTGGCAGTGAGGAGAATGTTTCCTGTGCCGAAAGATGCCCTGCCAGCCTGTGCAACTGCCGAGAAGGGGGGTTGAGAACACATTAAGGAAGTTATCAGAAGTTGATGAAAAAAACTCCCAGAAAGTGCCTGAACCAGAGAGAATGAAATAGGCCCAAAGAAAATGTTACCTGAACCATTCAGCCTCTGGATCCCAAGGGAGAAAATGTCCATAATTGCTGGCACCTTACGAGAGCTATTGTGAAGATGCTTACTGTGGCCACACAAGCTTGGCGTCTGCACTCTGAGGTGGTTAGCCGGTGAAGGTGAACCCTGTGGAGGGTTAGTACCAATGCCCTAAAAGTGGATTTTATCAGAAGCCCAGAGATCCAGAAGTCCAGCAGAGATCAGCAGTTCCACATCAGTAGAGGATGTGGACCAAACCTCAAATACAACAGAGTTCTGAAACTCATGGATGTCCAAACCCCAACAACTGGAAATGCCAATCAGAACTCTACATCACCCACACTACCAGATTAAACGATTCATCACACTCCACATTCTAACCCACCCAGTAATCAGAGATTGGAAGCTGAGAGCTACTAGACCTGGCTGGCAGCTAGGGAGGAACACAAAGATAGTGGCCACAAAACAGAGCCAACATTCCTGTCATTCTAGTCCATCCCTGCCAACAGATTTGACCATTGCAACAGAAACAAGCGCTCTATTTTAAGATTTTTTCTTCTTTATTCCTCTATGTCCCCATTTTTAACTTGTTTTAAAATTTAATTTTTAAAAAATATTTCATCATATTGTATTTTTCACTTCTTTTTTCATTATGTATGCTTTTGTGTGTATGTGAGTGTGCAGGTATTATGTGTGCTCTTACTGCATGGATAGATTTGAGTATGTATATATTTATATGTATAAAATTTTACACACACACATAAATTTTTACACATTAATAGCTCTTTCCTGAACTTGTTCATTATTTAGCCTTTATTAGATTTAGGTGGGGGTATAGTTACACAAGTATTCAAGTTGTTTTGACCTTATAGTTTCTGGTTTGTTCATATGTGGGCTCTGGGTCCTCCTATCTCCCTTTCTTCACTCTCTTCCCCCAGAAATAGCCAAAAGTTCCTGTTCCCTCCTCCTTTCTTTTTTCAGTATTTTCAGTTAATTTGTAAAATTCCCTCTTCTTTAGAGCGACATCTGTTATCTCCTGCCTCTCCTCTGATTACTTTACCGAATACCTTGAACATTCTCTTTTCTTCCAATTTTCTTTTACTTAAGAAACTGTAATCCCACTAAATAAAAGAAATTATATAGTTTATATAATTCCTACCCCCGTGCAAGTTGTTGCGATTATTAATATATTAGACAACATAGTAGACACCTGATGTCAAATGTCTGATCTAGTTCATTTTTTAAAAAAATTTTGGTAGTGTTGTTAAGTGCTGACCCCACTATTCCTATTTAGGAAACAATTAAGTGTTAGAGATGTCAAAGTAGACATTGGACATTTATCTTAAGACTATACATCTGTTGCTGACATTAGTGCAATTCCTGGCTCTCCCCTCCCTTTAAGAGGGGCTGGAACTCTTTCTACGGGGACACTTCAAGATCACAGAATAGAGATCCTGCTACAGAGAAATTCATCTCAACCAAGCAACAAAGAATCTAACTCCACATATTATGTAGCCCCACCAGAGCCTTAACATTACTCCAACTCAAAAAATTGAGAAGACAAAATCCCCCAATTAACAACCAGGACCTACAGAAGAACAATCAGAGGGATACCCTTTGACATCTACTCATATATCAAAAACAGAAGTCCCAGAACAAATAAGATAATTATGTACAAAAGGTCACACATGAAAAAGAGGAAGGGATTCCATCTTAATTGATGAACAAGACCAAGGCTTCTAAAAACATGAGAGAACAGACACCCCTCTTCCCCTATTCATAATCCCCCAACAAAGGATCCCACTGATATAGAATGGGTGAAGTCCTAGAGAATGATTATAAAAAACTGATTATTAAAATATTAAATGAATGAAAAGAAGATCTAAGGAATAAATTAAGAGAGCAAATATAGTAGGTGAAAGGTCATTTCAATAAATAAATACAAGCATTGAAAAGAAACCAATCAGAACTCCTA
Source organism: Marmota marmota marmota (assembly GCF_001458135.2). Lineage (NCBI taxonomy): Eukaryota > Metazoa > Chordata > Mammalia > Rodentia > Sciuridae > Marmota > Marmota marmota. The sequence continues at coordinate 11,822,975 of NW_025999900.1, forward strand.
GAAATGAAAGATACAATCAAATTAAAAATTCACTTGATAGCATCACTAACAGTTTAGATGGAATAGAATATAGAACTTTAGTCCTTGATAGATAGATTTGAGATAGAACTTAAGACCCTGAAGACAGGATATACGAACTTGAGTATACAGAATGTAGTAAAGGAAAAAAAGTGATAAAACATGATCAGAATATACATGAACTCTGGGACAATATCAAGAGACCAAACCTGAGAATCATTGGGATAGAAGAGAACATGGAGATATGTTAAAGGCATTAAGAACATTACAGACTAGACAAAGGCACCAAAAATGTATATTGGAGAAAAGATAGCCTCTTCAACAAATGGTGCTAGGAAAACTGGAAATCCGTATGCAGCAAAATGAAATTAAGCCCCTATCTCTCAACATACAAAAAACTCAAAGTGGATCAAGGACATAGGAATTATACATATAAATATATATGTATAATATATACATATATATTTCTTGGCCTAATCAAAGAAAAAGTAGGCCCAAATCATCATCATTTTGGATTAGTCCCCAACTTCCTTAACCATACTCCTATAGTGCAAGAAATAAAATCAGGAATCAATAAATTGGATGGATTCAAATTGAAAATCTTCTTCTCAGCAAAAGAAACAATCAATGAGGTGAAGAGAGAGCCTATAGAATGGGAGCAAATTTTTACCACACACACATCAGATAGAACACTAATCTCTAGGATATATAAGGTACTCAAAAAACTTAACACCAAAAAAAAAAAAAAGACCAAATAACCCAATCAATAAGTGGGTTAAAAAACTGAACAGACACTTCTCAGAAGATTACATACAATCAATCAATAGATATATTAAAAATGTTCAACATCTCTAGCAATTAGAGAAATGCAAATCAAAACTACTCTAAGATTTCATCTCACTCCAGTCAGAATGGCAGCTATGAAGAATACAAACAACAATAAGTGTCAGTGAGGATGTGGGGAAAAAGGTACAATCGTGCATTGCTGGTGGAACTGCAAATTGGTGCAACCACTCTGGAAAGCAGTAAAGAGATTTCTTAGAAAACTTGGAATGGAACCACCATTTGACCCAGCTATCTCACTCCTTGGTTCATACCCAGAGGATTTAAAAACAGCAAACTATAGTGATACAGCCACATCAATGTTTATAGCATCACAATTCACAACAGCTAAATTGTGAAACCAACATAGATGCCCTTCAGTAGATGAATGGATAAAAAAACTGTGAGATATATATATATATATATATATATATATATATATATATATATATGCNGGGGAGCATGGGAGGAATGGAGGAACTTTAGATAGGGCAAAGGGGAGGGAGAGGGAGGGAGGAGTCATGGGGGTAGGAAAGATGGTGTAATGAGATGGACATCATTACCCTAAGTACATGTATGAATACACAAAAGGTGTGACTCTACATTGCATACAACCAGAGACATGAAAAATTGTGCTCTATATGTGTATTCTGAATTGAAATGCATTCTGCTGTCATGTATAACAAATTACAAGAAATAAATTTAAAAAAGAACATTACAGAAAACTTCCCCCATATCAGAAAGTAGATAGACAATCACATACACAAGGCATACAGAACCCCAAGTAGACCTTATCAAAAGATAAATTCTCCAAGACACATCATAACCCAAATGCCTAACAGAAAATAATGAAAGTATTTTGAAAGCTGTAAGAGAGAAACATCAGGTCACATTTTGAGGCAAACCAATAAGGCTCAAATATGATTTCTCAATTCAGATCCTAAAATTCAGGAGGGTCTAAAATGAGATATTCCAAGCTCTAAAAGAAAATAACTTCCAACCAAGGTTGCTTTACCCAGCAAAGCTCAGTTTCAAATTCGGGGGTGCAGGGGGCATAAAAACTTTCCCTGAGAAGAATAAAAGAATTTATGACCATCAAGCCAGCACTACAAAGAATACTCAAAAATAAACTGCACACAAAGGAATCCAAAAATAAACCCCAAATCTGCCAAACAGAGGAAGCTCAATAGAAGAGTAATCCACTAAAGGAGACTCAAGACAGTATTAAATATAGCAAAAAATCAAAATGGCAAGAAACCACAAACATATTTTTACCAGTAGTGAATGTTAATGGTCTCAACTCCCCAATAAGAGACATAATAGAATGGGTTAAAAATAAGATCCAGAGTTCTGGCACAGAGCGTGGTGAGAAATGGAGCACGGCCTGCTTTCCCAGGCCTCTGTCCCCCACCCACAGGTCAGTGGCTAAGCTGGGTGGCCACAGACAGGCTGCAAACTCCCATGCAGATCCCCAGAGCTCCTGCTGTGACTGCCCATGGCTGACCCTGGCTGTGAAGGACCCGTGAGCCTATCACTCAGGCTGGATGACCTGATGGCAGCAGTGACCTGTGGGATCCCAGACCCTGAGGGCTGCCGGGTCTCCTGGCCCAATCCTGTCCATCCCAGCTGAAGTTGCCACAGAGGCGGTGGCACCGGGTGTGGCATGGTGAGAAGGATAGCGGCCAGCTGAACGAGGCCGGCACGGGCTTTGTGGTCCCGAGAACGTCTGAAGGCTTGGCCACGCGTTGACAGCAGAGCCATACAGACCAGGGGCCCTCTGTGAGCTCTCAGTGCTGGCTCCTCCTGATGGCACCTGTCCTGGCAAGGTAAAGATGGAACTTTCCTCAAAGGCGAGCAAAGAGCCCCAAGAGGACAATGGATGGAACGGTTAACGGCCTCGGGTGGTTGGTGTTCATTCTACCAAAGAGAGAAACGGTAGAGTGACATGCTACAGCTGACCAGTTGGAAATGCCCACCACCCTCTGGGAAGATTTACTGGCCGTCTGTAGAAGGCCTGTGCATATAATATGAAAAAGCTGCTCTCAACTTGTCCCCTGTCCCCCATCCTTTTAAAACTTGTGCTACATCTGGACATTCTAAATGTAAAGAGGATGCCCAACATGTGGTAGAGTTAGAAAATAACGTCTTGTAATGCCCATTTGTTTGAAAAATTCAGAAGTGCCTTCTGGAAGTGACTTTGAAATGGGATTGTTAGACCACCTCTAGGAGGGACACTTGTCCATGTTTGTTCATTGTCTCTTAAATTTGTGAGTTTTGTTTTACTATTTTGTGTAAATAGTGTATATAAAGGACAAATGAATCCTAATTTACATCTTAGTCTATCTAGATGTTAAAGAGGTTGCCAGTGTATGACAAAAGTAGAGTTAGTAAACTAACACATTGAGTACTGTTGTGTTAGATTCATAGGAAAGACTGTTCTTAAAACCAGGTAGGAAGTGAAATTGTTAACTCTAAGCATTACAGATGCATATATCTGACCTGTGGGTTGATAAGACTAGAAAGGGAAGGGTTATAGACCAGAATGTTATTGTTTGGAAGACACTTTCAAATTCTAGTCTTTAAAAAAGAGGGGAGATTTGCTTCATAGTATAGCCTTTGTTAAGTAAGTGTTGCAGTTCATTCAGTGCTACTGTATGTATAAACTAGATGTTGGAAACAACTAATGTTTCTAGATATTTAAAAGTGCACAACACATGGTAAAAGTAGAGAGCTAAAGTAATGCCCTTTCAGTATGTTTTGTTACTACATAAGAATGGTTGCCATTTAGGGGAATGGAATTGTTGAACTTGATGTCTTGGAGGGTAGGTTGAAGGTTCATTGGGTAATGGGTAGGAGAAGGAGAAAGTATGCATAGAGAAGCAATCTGTGCCACTTAGATTAGTTCGATTGTCTAGCCATTGTTATTGTGCATTTTAATTAATCTTGCTGGGTATTAAAGATAAGTACTGGGTTGGGGATGTGGCTCAAGCGGTAACGTGCTCGCCTGGCATGTGCGGGGTACTAGGTTCGATCCTTAGCACCACATACAAATAAAATAAATATGTTGTGTCCACCGAAAAACTAAAAAAAAATAAATATTAAAAAATTCTCTCTCTTTAAAAAAATTCTTAAAAAAAGATAAGTACTAATTGCCAAAGTTTATTTAGAAGTAGCATAATAATCCCTATATAAATATCCTTTTGTTAGTTTATAAGGAAGAACTGTCTTCTGGGAATGACCCTTGTTAATCCACCTCTTAGAGCTTGGGGTAGTCCTGAATTTAGTCACTGGAATGGTGAAGAATGAGAAAAGAAAGGGTAAGGGGAAGTGCTCTTTGCTAGTGTCTCCATGTCTAGAAGACAGCTTTAGATTATAACCATAGACCTATATGTGCATTTTTGGTAAATTGTGTTTATTGTGCACAAAGTTCATACTTTATTTTACAACATCTAAGCTTTCTAGATGTCCAGAGGTGACAGTGAATCATAAAAAGTAGTGCTAGTGAATTAGCCAATTTGTAAATATATTTTTGTTATAATTGATAGAAAAGATACATCTTGGACATGGAATTGCTTTATCTCTGGGCATTGTGTATCAGGACTTGTTCATTAGACTAGTAGCAGAGGGGCATAAGGAAAGATGGGAGCAAGTGCTCAAAGATTTACATATTTACATATGAGCCACTGGTGTGTGCAATCTTCTGGCTGTACTATAGGAATACTTTAATTCACTGGGAACATGCATTCTTGATAATATTTTAGTAGTAGAAATCTGATAATGAAACAAGCTTGGTACATTCTATTGCTGTCTCATTTTATATTGAGCATTAAGGGAATGCATTATTTTATTTACTATTTTAGTGCATTATTATTAATTATTTTAGTTGTAACTCTGCCAATATGTCTATCTAGAGGCCTGTTGCCATTTCTGTCTTCAGTGAAATTTTTGTCCCTAAGAAAGGATAACAGATTGAGTTGGTGTAGTGTATTCTTAGTTATCAAAAAATACTCATGTAGCTTTGGGATTTTGAATTGGTGAATAATTATGATGTGTGGAAAAGCATGATGCACACTACAATCTCAGTCACACAAAATGGATATTGTATATATATGTGCACAACCTTGAGGGACATGTCCAACTAAGCTGCTTGTGACTGGTTGACTTTGTTCTTTGCTTGTGTTTTTATTTTTCCTGTGATGCACAATTAACTTTGAAAAAAGAAAAACTATTTTAAAAACCCATTAAAAAAAAGATCCAAATATGTGCTGTTTACAAGAGACCCATCTCATTGGCAAAAATACAGGCTGAAGGTAAAAGGATGGATAAAAATATTCCATGCAGTGAGTCTGACAACAACCAAGAATAGCTATTCTCATATGTGACAAAGCATATTTCAAGCAAATTAATCAGAAGAGACAAAGAAGGCCACTGTATCCTGGTGCAGAAAATAATCCAACAAAAGACATAATGATAATAAACATTTATGTCCCAACTGTCAGCATGCCCAATTACATTACAACAATAAATACTTCTTGACATTTTAGATCCCAACATAATAATACTGGGTTATTTCAACATATCTTTATCATCAATAGATCGTAAGACAATCAATAATGATATTCCCAACCTAAATAAAATTGTAAATCAAATGGACCTAACATATCTACAAAATATTTCACCCTGAAACAGCTTATGGAAATTTTTCCAAAATATATTATATTTTAGGTCACAATGTAAATCTTAGCAATGTAAAACAACTGGCATATCCCCTGTATCCTATCATATCATAATGAAATTAAACTAGAAATCAACTGCAAGAAAAATAATAAAAACCATATAAACACATGGAGATTGAACAATACTCTTTTAAATTAAGAATAGATTAAAGAAAAAATGAAAGTAGAATTCAAATTCTTAGAGACAAACAGGAATACAGGTATAAGATATCAAAATCTCTGGTACGGTATGAAACTTGCTCTAAGAGGAAATTTTATAGCATTGAGTGCCTACATTAAAAAATAGATCCAGTAAGCCTATGCTGCACCTCAAGTCCTTATAAAAAGAACAAACTAATTCTAAAATTAATAGAATACAGGAAATAAAATAAGAGCTAAAATTAAATGAAATTGAGAATAAAAAATACACAGTACCAATTAATGAAGAGTTGATTCTTTGAAAAGGCAAATAAGATCAATAAATCCTTAGACAAACTAATGAAAAGAATGAGAGAGAAGACCTAAATCAACAAAATTAGAGATAAAAAATGAAATATCACCACAGACACTTCTGAAATACAGAAGATCATTAAAAACCACTCCACCAAACTGGAAGATCTAGAAGATGTTGACAAATTCCTAGACACACATTGCCCACTTAAATCAGGAAGATATAGAAACCTAAACAGAAAAATGTTAAGGAATAAATTAAAACAGCAATTAAAAGCCTTTCATCAAAGAAAAGCCCAGGACCAGGTTGATTCTTGTGTGAGTTCTACCAGACATTTAAAGAAGAATTAAAACTAGTCTTTCTTTAATCATTCCATGAAATTTAAAGTGAGGGAACATTTCTAAATTCATTCTTTGAAACCAGTACAACCCCGATACCAAAACCAGGCAAAGATACATCAAGGAAAGAAAACTTCAGGCCAATATCCTTCATGAACATAGATGCAAAAATCCTTAATAAAATATTATCAAACTGTATTCAAAAAGACATCAGAAGACAATACACCACAATCAAGCCAGTTTCATCCCAGGGATGCAAAGTTGATTTGACATATGCAAATCAATAAATATAATTCACCACTTGAACATAATTAAGGACAAGAATCACAGGATCATCTCAGTAGATGCAAAAAAGGCCTTTGATAAAATCCAGCACCCATTCATGTTGAAAATGCTACAGAAGATAGGGATGGAAGGAACTTTCTTCAACATCATAAAGGCTATTTATGACAATCCCAAAGCCACCATAATGCTGAATGGAAAAAAAATTGAAAGTATATCCTCTAAAATCAGAAATAAGACAAGGTTGTCCACTCTTGCCACTTCTATTCAATATAATTTTCAAGACATTATCCAGATAAATCATACAAGAAAAAGTCATCAAAGGGGGTAAACAGAAAAAAAAATAAATCAAAATATCTCTGTTGATGACATGAACCTATATCTAGAAGTCTCAAAAACTTTACCAGAAGACTAGTAGAGTTTATACATGAGTTCAGCAAAGTAGCTGGATATAAGATCAACACCCATAAATGAATAGCTTTCAAAAGTGATTTGGGTGAAGAAGAAATAAGAAAATATTCCCATTCACAATAAACACGTGTGTGTGCACATGCACACACACACACACACACACACACACCAAGAAAACCCTTGGAAATTAATTTTACAAAGGAAGGAAAATAACTCTACAAAGAAAATTCTAGAAAATTGAAGAACTTAGAAGATGGAGAGACTTAGGTTCCTGAATAGGCAGAATTAATATTGTCAAAATGGCCACACTATCAAAAAGCAATATATAGATTCAATGTACTCCCCTCAGAATACCAATGACATTATTCATAGAATTTTAAAAAATCCTTAAAATCATTTGGAAGAATATGAGACCAGAATAGCTAAATCAATACTAAGCAAGAAAAGTAAAGCAAAGCGTAAAGCATCATAATTCCTGATCTGAAACCATAGTAACAAAAATAGCATGGTATTGGTATCAAAATAGACATGAAGACCAATGGAACAGAAGACACAGGGACAAATCACATACTTATAGCCATCTGATATTTGACAAAGGTGCCAAAAAGACAACCTCTTTAACAAATGGTATTGGCAAAACTGGATAGCTATATTAAGAAAAATGAAACTAGATCCATATCTCTCACTCTGCACAAAATTTAAATCAAAATGAAATAAAAGACTTAGGAATTAAACCAGAAGCTCTGCAACTGCTAGAAGAAAACACATAGTTTAACACTCCATCATATTAGTGCTGGCACTGACTTCCTTAACAAGATCCCCAAAGTATAAGAAATAAAACCAAGAATCAAGGGCTGGGGTTGTCGCTCAGTGGCAGAGTGCTTGCCTCACACATGTGAGGCGCTGGGTTCAATCCTCATCACCACATAAATATAAATAAACAAAATAAAGATATTGTGTCCATGTATAACTAAAAAATATTTAAAAAACCCTCAAGAATCAATAAGTGGTATGCCATCAAATAAAAAGCTTCTGCACAGCAAACATAATGATTAAGAGCTTGAATAGAGAGCTTACAGAGTGGGACAAAATCTTTGCTGTCTACTCCTCTGATAGGGGATTAATATCCAGAATATATAAACAACAACAACAACAACAACAACCACCCAATACCAGATAACCCAATCAATAAATGGGCAAAAGAACTAAATAGAAACTTCTTAAACAGAAATGGCCAACAAATACATGAAAAAATGTTTGACATCTTTACTAATCAAAGAAATGCAAATCAAAACTACCCTAAGATTTCATCTCACCCCAGTCAGAATGGCAATGATCAAGAATACAAACGACTGCTGCCTCTGATTCCACTGCCGCCAGCCTGAGGTCACCTGGAGGTCTTATTTCTGGGCTACTGCAGATGCCATTTCTGTGCCTGGAGGTCTCTTCTCTGGGTATGGCCTCAATTATCTTGGACATGAATTCTGTCACTATCTCTGTGGTCACTGCAGCTGAACCAGAGGTCTCTGGTCAATCATCCGCCACCTGCACTGCTGCTGCCATGGCTGCTGCCTCTGATTCTACTGCTGCCAGCCTGAGATTGCCTGGAGGTCTTCTTTCTGCCACAGAAGAAACCACTGCCCTTGATGCAACTGATGCCAAGGCACTGCTGCGGATCCCTGGAGATCTCCTGTGACGCTGCCCTACTGCTGCAGCCGTTGCTATTGCTGACCTGCTGCCTGCTGTCAACTACCACTGCCACTACCGCTGCTACCATAACCTAGAAGACTGCTTTGGGGCAGATTTCAGCTTTGGTTGCATGTGGCTGCACCCATTTTGAAACATCAGCCAGAGCTTGGGGCCTGGGTGCCAGCAGGTTTACCACCACAAATGCCTCTGTCTGGGTACTCCAGCTGGGACCTGCAGATCCAGTGTCGGGGTGCCTGCAGGTCTGGAGAATCCTGGGGTCTTCCTGCTAAGAGTGCTGGTGGCCCTTGTCTTGCTGCTGCATCTTGGGGTTACTCCTTTGCCTGAGTATATCCCTGGTGGTCTCTCTGCAACTAGGAGCAGCACTGAGATCTTGGGACTGCAGGGTGACTGAGTCTGAGGTATCCGAAGCCCAGAAAGGTAGAATAGAGACTGGGTTTGCGAGGGCTGATCTGGGTTTGGTGACCCCAGGAGATGTCAGAGACAGGGCTGAGAAACTGTTGAACACTGACAGAGACAGTTCAACTTTCCAGCAAGATTTATTTTATTTTATTTTTTGATTCACTCATCTCTCTACCATATTTGGAACAGGATTTTTTTATGCATCAGTGTGTGGAGGACAATGATATATGATGGGTGTTTTGCATTTTTGTTGTATTCTTTTATATAATGAGAATAACTAACATGTAGAATAAAGATAAAACTCTTAAATACTGTGAGAGGAAAAAAAATCAAATTATGTATAGGGGGACACCAATTCGGACCTCAACTGATTTCTCAGCCTAGACCCTCAAAGCTAGGAGGTCCTAGAATAATATATTTCAAGCTCTGAAAGAAAACAAATGCCAACCAAGAATTTATATCCAGGAATATTAAGTTTCAGATTTGAAGATGAAATTAAAATATTCCATGATAAACAAAAATTAAAAGAATTCACAACTAGAAAGCCTACACTACAGAGCATTCTCAACAAAATATTCCATGAGGTTGAAGTGAAAAAAAAAAAAAGTGAAAACCAGCAAAGAGAGAATCGACACTAGAGGGACATTCAACCAAATGAGAAACTAAGACAAATCAAAAACCAGAAATAAATCAAAATGACAGGGAATACAAATCATATCTCAATAATAACCTTGAATGTTAATGGCCCAAACTTAATCAAAAGACATAGACTGGCAGATTGGATTAAAAAGCTAGATCCAACAATATTCTGTCTTTAAGAGACTTGCCTCATGGGCAAAGACATCCACAGGCTGAAGGTGAAAGGATGGGAAAAACTTATCACTCATATGTATTGTATAAACAAGCAGGGGTTTCCATTCTCATCTTAGATAGAAGACTTCAAACCAAAGTTAATCAGAAGAGACAACGAAGGGCATTTCATACTTCTTAAGGGAGTATCTATTAGCAGGACATAACGGTTATAAATATTCATGCCCCAAACAATGGAGCATCTATGTGCATCAAACAAACCCTTCTCAATTTCAAGAATCAAATAGACCACAATACAATAATACTGGGTGACTTTAACACACCTCTGTCACTACTAGACAGATCTTCCAAACAAAAACTAAATAAGAAAAAAAAATAGAACTAAATAATGCAATCAATAATTTAGACTTAACAGACATATATAGAATATTTCATCCATCAATGAGCAAATATACTTTCTTCTCAGCAGCACATGGCTCCTTCTCTAAATAGACCATATCTTATACCACAAAGCAACTCTTAGTAAATACAAAAACAAACAAACAAACAAACAAAAAAACAGAGATAATACCCTGAATTCTATCAGACCACAATGGAATGAAATTAGAAATCAATGATAAAATAAGAAATAGAAGCTACTGTAACAAATGGAGACTAAGTAATGCACAGCTGAATGATGAATGGATAGTAAAAGAAATCAAGGATGAAATAAAAAAATTCTTAGAGGTAAATGAGAACACTGATATAACATATCAAAATCTCTGGCACAGTATGAAGGCAGTACTAAGAGGAAAGTTTATTGCATTGAGTGCATTCATTAAAAGAATAAAAAGTCAACAAATAAATGACCCAACACTACATCTCAAAGCCCTAGGAAAAAAGAACAAATCAATACCAAAAGCAGTAGAAGATAGGAAATAATTAAAATCAGAGCTGAAATTAATGAAATCGAAAGAAAAAATTGAAAAAATTGAAAAAAACAAAAAGTTGGTTCTTTGAAAAAATAAGTAAATAGATAAATCCCTGGCCATGCTAATTAAGAGAAAAAAGAGAGAAAACCCAAATTACTAAAATACAAGATGAAGAAGGAAATATCTAAATGGACACATCTGAAATAGAAAATGCCATCAAAAGCCTACCAACTAAGAAAAGCCCAGACCAGATGGATTCTCAGCCGAGTTCTACAAGACTTTCAAAGAAGAATTAACACCAATACTCCTCAAAGTATTTCATAAAATAGAAAAGGAGGAAACCTTTCCAAACTCATTCTATGAGGCTAATATCTCCCTGATACCAAAACCAGACAAAGACACCAAGGAAAGAAAACTTCAGACCAATATTCCTGATGAACATAGATGCAAAAATTCGCAATAAAATTCTGGCAAATCACATACAAAAACATATTAAAAATATAGTGCACCGTGATTAAGTGTGGTTCATCCCAGGGATGCAGGGTTAGTTCAACATACAGAAATCAATAAACGTAATTTATCATATTAATAGACTTAAAAACAAGAATCATATGATAATCTCAATAGACGCAGAAAAAGCATTTGACAAAATACAGCACACCTTCATGTTCAAAACACTAGAAAAACTAGGTCAGTAGGAACATACCTCAACATTTTCAAAGCTATATATGTTAAACCCAAGGCCAGCATTATTCTCAATGGAGAAAAATAGAAAGAATTCCCACTAAAAACTAAAACAAGACAAGGATGTCCTCTTTCACCACTTGTATTCAACATCATCCTTGAAACTCTAGCCAGAGCAATAGACAAAAGAAAGAAATTAAGGGGATACAAATTGGTAAAAAAAAAAACCCCTCAAACTATCACTATTTGCTGATGACATGATTCTATATCTAGAAGATCCAAAAAATTCCACCAGAACACTTCTAGAACTAATAAATGAATTCAGCAAAGTATCAGGATATAAGCACCCATAAATCAAATGTATTTCTATATATCAGCGATGAATCCACTAAAAGAGAAATTAGGAATATTTCTCTATTCACAATAGCCTCAAAACAAATAAAATATCTGGGAATCAATCTATCAAAAGAGCTGAAAGACCTCTACAATGAAAACTACACAACACTAAAGAAAGAGATTGAAGAAAGCCTCAGAAAATGAAAAGATCTCCCATGCTCCTGGATAGGCAGAATTAATATTGTCAAAATGGCCATACTACCAAAAAAGCATTATACTGATTTAATGCAATTCCTGTTAAAATCCCAATGATATTCTTCATAGTAATAGAAAAAGCAATCATGAAATTTATTTGGAAAAATAAGAGACCCAAAATAGCTAAAGCAATCCTTAGCAAGAAATGTGAAGCAGGAGGCATCACAATACCAGACTTTAAACTATACTACAGAGCTATAGTAATAATAATTGATGGTATTGGCACCAAAATAGACTTATAGACCAATGGAACAGAATAGAGGACACAGAGACAAATCTATGTAAATATGATTATATCACAAAGGTGCCAAAAACATTCACTGGAGAAATGATAGCCTATTCAACAAATGGTGCTGGCAAAACTGGAAATCCATATGTAGCAAAATGAAATTAAACCTCTCTCTTTCAAACTGCACAAAAATCAACTCAAAGTGGATCAAAGACTGAGGAACTAGAACAGAGACCCTGCACCTAATAGAAGAAAAAAATAGGCCCAGATCTTCACCACATTGGCCTAGGATCTGACTTCCTTAACAAGACTCCTAAAGTGCAAGAAGTAAAATCAAGAATTAATAAATGGGATGGATTCAAATTAAAAAGCTTTTTCTCAGCAAAAGAAACAAGTAAGGAGAGAACTTATAGACTGGGAGAAAATCTTTACCATATGCACCTCAGATAAAGCATTAATCTCTAGGATATATAAAGAACTCAAAAAACTTAACACCAAAAAAACAAATAACCCAACCAATAAATGGGCTAAGGAACTGAACAGACACTTCAGAGAAGAAGAAAACAGTTGATCGACAAATATATGAAAAAATGTTCAACACTTCTAACAATTAGAGAAATGCAAATCAAAACTACTCTAAGATTTCATCTCACTACTGTCAGAATGGCTATCATCAAGAAGATAGGTAGCAATACATGTTGGCAAGGATGTGGTGAAAAAGGTACACTCATACATTGCTGGTGGGACTGCAAATTGGTGCAACCACTATAGAAAGCAGTATGGAGATTCCTCTGAAAACTTGGAATGGGACCACCATTTGACCCAGCTATCCCACTTCTTTTGTTTATACCCAAAGACTTAAAATTTGCATACTCTAGTGACACAGCCACATCAATGTTTATAGCAGCTAGTGTCACAATAGCTAGACTATGGAACCAGCCTAGGTGTCCCTCAATAGATGAATGGATAAAAAAAAAAACATGGTATATATACTCAATGGAATGTTACTCAGCTTTAAAGAAAAGTAAAATTATGGCATTTGCCAGTAAATGGTTGGAGTTGGAGAATATCATGATAAGCGAAATAAGTGAATCCGAGAAATTCAAAGGCTGAATGTTTTCTCTAATACATAGATGTTAATTCACAATAAGGCCGGGAGCACTGGGGAAGAATAGCGTTACCTTAGATTAGGTAGAGAGAATTGATGAAAGGGCCGGGGAGGGGATGTGGGGATAGGAAAGATAGTACAATGAAACAGACATTATTAATGTGTGTGTGTGTGTGTGTGTGTGTGTGTATATCTACATGACCAATATGATTCTGTAACATTTATACTCAGAAAAATTAGAAATTGTATCCCATCTATGTATGATATATCAAAGTACATGAATGCATTTTACTGCCATGTATAACTAATTAAATCAAATAAAGAAATTAAAATAAAAAAGAATACAAACAATAATAAATGTTGGCAAGGATGTGTGTGGGGGAAAGTGAACTTGAACATTGCTGGTGGGACTGCAGACTAGTATGACCACTCTGGAAAGCAATATGGAGTTTCTTAAAAAACTAGGAATATAATCACCATATGATTTAGCTATCTCCTTCCTTGGTCTTTTTTGAAAAGATCTAAAATCAGCATATTAGAATGATATATAGGTACCTTAATGTTTATAGCAGCACAATTCACAATAGCTAAATTATGGAATCAACCCAGATACCTATCAATAGATGAATGAATGAAGAAACTGTGGTATTTATAGCACAGTCAAAAATAAATGAATAGATGAGTGAAAGGAAGTCTAGTAGTGTTGAGTAAGGAGAATGGCAGGGGTTGGGGGGAGGAGAAAGGAGGGTTATTGTAAACTGAAACTAATTTCCATGCATATATGATTTTATTGGATGAACCAACTATTATGTATACCTATAATGCTATAATAAAAAAACTGTAAAAAATTGATTTGTACACTTTACAAGTTTGAATTTTATTATATGTGAATTTATCTCAAGAAAACTGTTATTGGTATAGAAAGATTTTTAAAAATAGCTCCATGAAAAGAAATCCTGCCCTTTAGATGTATAAAAAAGAAGAATATAGTCTTTGTGAATGAATTACAAGACAACATATAATCGTGGGTTTTGGTTGCCTTTTATTCATTTTTAATTTATTTAATTAAATTTTAAAATGTGGAGCCTCATAGGTAGCATTCTTCGGTGTTGTGCCCAACAAACTCTGATCCTCAGAGAATTTTAACCAGGGCATAAGCCATGACCAAATAATGATGGGATAAAGAAACTCAATCCAGAAATCACATTTGGAATGAAGAAAAAAAGAAACTTGACAAATGATTATAGGAAATAGTGGGGCTGTAGGCCCCATTAAAAGTATAGTGTAATTTGTTTATCTTTCTCATCTTTCCATATGAATTTCAAAAAAGTGTACAAGAAAGAGTTATCCCCCAGCAAACTGTTTTATGAAAGGTCATAAAGAGACCAGTTAAATCTTTCAGAGCGCATATCTCCTTGAACATTCACTTCAGTAGAATAATAGCTGAGGTGAATAGAGGGAAGAGAAGCTTTGAACTGGGTGAGGTTTGGGGTCTAGACCTCTGAGAAGATGCACTGTTCAAAATCTCTCATGTGGAAATTACAAGATGAGAACTTATATTCTCCTGTTGGGATAATGACAGGGCCTACCTTGAGACTGGCTGGTAAAATCTCCAGACGGAGGTAGAGTCTCGGTTCTTGAGATGGGTTATAGGTTAGACAAGAATTGCCCAATGTGCGTTAGCTCTAGAACCCTAGGGTACACTGTACGTACTGGAGTAAAACACTGATTATTGGAGATCTGTACAGTGGTTCAGTATTGGATCCTTCTAAATTTGGAACCCTTTCTTACATGTCTAATAGGGTTTTTTTGTTTTGTTTTTTGGTCTGCTATTTCATGTACAGGGCAGCTCTGTACTATGAGGGAGATGAAAAAAACCAAAGAACCCAAAGAAGAGTTTGTGGTTAGTCTTTTTTACATTTTGTGTTTTATTTACCCAACTAGAATGACAGGACTTGTGTTCTGAATTATTGGTAATTATGAATTATGACTAACATTTCTTAGAATACTCTGTCCTTTCTATGAATTATTTCATGCAGTCCTCAAAGTAGTCCTATAATGTAAGTAGCATTATGATTCCATTTTATAGAAGGGAAAGTGGACTATGGAGAGAGTAAGCAAGTAGGCCAAGATCATGTTAGGAGTAAGTGCCAGAGCAGGGATTTGAATGGCGGCAGGCTAATTCTAGGGGCTTATTCTTTACTCTTGGTCTGTATGTGTCTTATGTAAGATTTTCTTTATAATCCTGCAAAGTATTCAAAGCTCATACTGATTATAATTATAAATGAAATAAAAATGAAATAAAAATAAGACAAAAGTGACTAAGGTCTCAAAGCAGCAGTATCAAGCCTCCAGTAAAGACTTACATTATTGGGTTTCTAGGGGATATGAGGTTTAAAACCCATCCTCAGCATTCCTGTGGAAAACAAAAACTTGGGAGTGCTGGCAGAAATGAAGATTCTTGGGTTCAATCTCCCAAAGATTATAGTTCAGGTCTGGAAACAACCGGGGAATCTGCATTTTGACAAATGACCCAGATTCTTTTGATTCAAGTGGCTGGTGGCGTATATTTTGAGAGTCACAGTCTTAAAGACTGAGTAGAGCTTGACTAGTAAAGGTGAGACAAAGGAGGGCATTCAGTCAATGGTAATGATATGAGTCATGCCAGGGAAGTAGAAAAATGTGGCATAAATAAAGGGAATAACAGACAGACACATTTGTTCCAATGTGTCAGTTTTAATTGTTGTGATTTCACTTACTTTTTCATCTGAACATTTTTATGCATCAATTTTTGTACCACTTACTGGAAGCAGTCTGGGAATACAAAGATGAGTAATGGCCGAGTCATCTTCCTTAGGGAGCTTTCACATCATAGAGGGGAGGCAGACGCACACAAACATCAGTCTAACAAATGCAGCTATAGATACATCTACTTGCTATGGCCATGCTGTAGAAAAAGCTCATGAGTGAAACTCAGATGAGCTTTGAAGGATGAATGGGGTTTGAACACAGACATGAATCCAGGGCAGTCCAGAGTAAGGGTACTATGTGAACATAGTACGTTAAAATGCAAAGCATCTATGTGGGGAAGTTGAGGAAAAGCTTTAGAAATGACAGTATATTTGTGGCATAAGGTTTACAAGAAGCAATAATGGGGAAGATGACTGGAGGACACTCATATAGACTAGACTGTGGAGCACCTTAAATGTCAAGCCAGTAATTTGGGCCTGGTTTTACCAGCAATGGGAACTGTGAAAAATTTTGGTCAATGGCTGTGTATTAAGTCATTCTGGTAGCACTTGATAGGCTATACTGATCTTATTACAGAAATCATCTAGGAATAATTAGAAAATACACGTTCTCAAGCCCTTCTCGTACAGATTCTTAGTAGATCTGGGGCAAGGTACAGAAACCTCTACCAAAACATATAAAAAGGTGACTCTTAAAATCAGGATTGAATGAGAAATGGATATAATACTGGAATAAGGAAAGTGTAGAAGCAAGCAGAGCCACTGCGTACCTGTTGTTGTTATTTATATGAGAATCAATGGACAGTTCAGACTTGGTGTGGTCCATATTGATTGTACTGGACCAGATAGACTTTATAGCTATTGCAGAGGTAGACTTAACAGGGTGTAGGGCCTGGATGTGAGAGAAAAAGAGGAGATGATGACTAAAATGATTTTAATGTTGGTGCCATTAACCTCATTGGAGAATCCACAAAGAGGAACAGGAGTCTTTCATCTTGAATACAGGTGGGCTGATTTTGAGATACCACTGGAGGTGCCAGTGGAGATTTCTTCATGCAGTTGGTATGTAGGGTCTGCATGCTAGGAGAAGGTTTGGGAGTCCATCAGTCAAAAGGTAACAATTGAGGATGCTTGGTTAGATACCAGAGGAATGGGTAACCATCCACAAAACCTTGGGAAAACCAGAAAAAGAGAGAAATAATCTGAGAGGAAGGAAGGTTATAAATGAATGAAGCATTAAGAAATCAAAGGATTCTGCAACATGTACACTCAGAAAAATAAGAAATTATATCCCACCTATGTATGATATTTCAAAGTGCATAAATGCATTCTACTGTCATGTGCAACTAATTAAAATAAATAAAAAATTAAAAAAAAAAGAAATCAAGGGAGAGAAAATTTTTAAGGGAACGAGAACAGTCAATAGCATCATGTGGTAAACACAAACACTTCTGGTTTATGCTATTGGCCATGTAATTTAATTGTGACTGACTGAATTATTAGCACTGTGGTAGACATGGAAACATTTAACACTAATGCAGCTGGATCAGACTGATTGACAAGTAACTTTACGGAGGTGCCAATGGTGAGTAATCCCTCACTCATGGTCTCTTGAGGATGTACCTGTCTGTAATTGTCTGATTGATCTAAGGTGGTTTATTTGTGTGGTATACTTAATTCTTTCAATTGGCCAGTCATTTTTATATATGTAGCTTTGAACGGTTTCTTGTAATAATTCAAATTTAAGTAATTTTAAAAGCTTGTCCTAAGAATTGCTAGACCATTTTCTATCTTGCTGTTGTCATAGCAACTGGTTATATTCACCTCCCTTTCACCTGAATCTTTCAGTCTGGTCACTGAAAATTACATGCAAATGTGAGCTTCCACATTTTATAGAAAGGGTAGGATGAATGGGGAACTTCAGATTTGCTCTTTCTCTGATAAGAAGGTTAAAATGCAGAAGTCTAGAGACTAGCTCCTGTTTTGCAGAAGGTTAGAGAAGGGAAAAACCTTGATTGGAAGCAACAAACAGTGGTATTGGAAAGGAAGGAGACAGACCAATCCCTGGAGCCTGAGAAGGAAAAGTAAGGGAGTAACAGGGAGCATTTCAGATGAAGAAGTGATCTGGGGTCTTCATGTGACAGGAAGCTATGGATCTCCAGGGTCACCTACTCTGAGTCCTGAATACATCTATCACTAGCCCTGCCTCAGCCTGTGGTGGCAATAATCAGCACAGACTTGAAGCTAGAGGAGTCTCCTTCTTTCCTGGAGGTAGGCTTCAGGGAGAGGCTTTGTACTTATCCCCTGAAGGACTGTAGAATCGGGTGAGAGGCTTTTGCCCCAAAGTGAAACTTGGAAACCATTTTTCCATTGTACCATTTTGAAAGTTATAGGTACGGCTACAATATAGCATTCAGCTACATTCTGGGTTTAATAGGCTTTTGTAGACCTGTCTGAGTGGTATAGTATTGGGATTCCAAGCATGATCTTTGGAACCACATAGATCTGAGTTTAAGTCCTTGAAGGACCACTTACTCATGTGACCTTGGGCAAATTACTCAACCTTTCAGCATCTTAGTTCTCTCATTAATAAAGTGGGCATCACATATTCTTTATTCTTTCCACGATTTTCTGAGATTATAAATAAAAAGTACTAAGCATAATGTCTAGTATATAATAAATGGCTAAAATAGTAGTTAATGTGGTAAAATATATTCTAAATCCTAACAAACAACTCACAGGGACTTCTGTTGTCAGATGCAATCACGAGCAGTGTGTGAGATGAGACTGAGGTACATAGTGCCCTGACCTAGCTTCCACCTTGACAGCCATTTCAATGGGCATTCTTTATTTCATTTGGTAGGAAAAGGGAAATCTTTTTCTTTTAGCAAAAGTTACATACTTTGTCCTTTATGTTCAAAAGAAATTATTATATTATACAACATTATACAACATTTTATACTTAAGATGGTCTTATACGTTTTAAATTATTTATAAGGGATAGCATTAATCATATTTTCTATGACTAGAGATAACTAATAAGTATTTAATTATAAAAATCTGTATGAAAATATGTGCAATGCATCCAAATGATTTTTCATTACATATGTCTTGGGGACATGTGGACAAAATATGTATCCTTCCTTTATTTTGACTCTGATTAATCCGACCTCTCTCATGATCTCCAACCAACTTTAAAAAAAAGTTTAAAAGAGAACAGGTAATTTCAGGCTGCAATTCGCCTGCGGCTTGCAGACAGATTGCTAGGGTTCAGTGCCTGGGTGCTTCTTAGAACCTGATCTTATCGGAGCGAACACCGAGCGCGGGGCGGCCGAGTTCCGGCTCCCGGAACCGTCCCGGAACCGCCCTGGCCCAGGGCTGCGGAGCCTGCGGAGGCTGCTTCTTGGACCCTGCTCCTATCAGAGCATACACCAAGCACTAAGCGGCCGAATTCCGGCTCCCGGAACTGAGCCCGCGGGGTCTGCTTCTTGGAGCCTACACTTATAGGAGGTTACACTGAGCACGGAGCGGCCGAGTTCCGGCTCCCGGAACATCCCTGGCCCGGGGCTAGGAGCCTGCGGAAACTGCTTCTCGGTCCGGGTCCTGCTGAGGGCCGGTCAGGACTCACCCGTTGCTTTGGTTGCCCGGCAAGGGGAACGAAATGCTGCCATTCGCATAGGATACCAACATGGCAGAGATCTGATGTCATCAGAAAGCGGCGGAGGAGAGAACTTCATCAATACCAGCGGCGACAGAAATAGTTGGTCTCCTGGTAGGGGGGGTGAGGCACAGACACCCGAGTCTCCTCAATTTGTCGTCGAGCCAGAGGGGAGGAGCTGGGCCGCCGCCAGCGCCCGGAGCAGGCCCAGCGGCTCGCCAGCGTGGTGACCACGTGACCCCAATTGGAGAGGGGGCGGAGCGGAGCCGCCACTCGCACCCGCAAGGTGGGCAGACCCGCGACCCAGTGGTACATGGGCGTGGTAGGAGGGGCAGGGCAGAGCCGCCGTTCGCGCTTGCAAGGTAAACAGACCTGTGACAGCCGGGCGGGTCAGGCCCAGTGGCCTGCCAGTGTGGTACACATGTCACCCCAACTGGAGTAGGGGCAGAGCAGATCCTTCTCCCACGCCCGGATCAGGCCCTGCCGGTGTGGTGGTCACGTGACCCCAATTGGAGTGGGGGCGGAGCGGAACCGCCACCCGTGCCCGCAGGGTGAGCAGACCAGTGATCAAACTGCAGATCAGACCCAGGGGTCCGCAGGCGTGGTAGGAGGGGCAGGGCAGATCCGCTGCCCGCGCCTCCAAGGTAGGCAGACCTACAACAGACCGGCGGATCAGGCCCAGGAGCCTGCCGGCGTGGTACAAACACCACCCTAATTGGAGTAGTGGCAGAGCAGAGTCGCCGCCCGTGCCAGGAACAGGCCCAGCGTCCTGCAGGCGGGGTAGTCACGACACCCCAATTGGAGTAGGGGCAGAGCAGAGCCTCCACCCGTGCCCGAAAGGTGGGCAGATCTGCGACCGACCAGCGGGACAGGCCCAGTGGCCTGCCGGTACGACAGACACGTCACCCCATTTGGAGTAGGGGCAGAGTAGAGCCGCCGCCCGCGCCTGCAGGGTAGGCAAACCTGCAACCGACCGGCGGATCAGGCCCGGTGGCCTGCCGGCGTGGTACACTCGTCACCCCAATTGGAGTAGGGGCAGAACAGAGCCGCCGCCAGCTCCCAGAACAGGCCCAGTGACCTGCCGGCGTGGTAGCCACGACACCCCAATTGGAATAAGGAGAGAGCAGAGCCGCCGCCCGCACCTGCAGGAAAGATACGCAAGCAGTATGAAAAGACAAGGAAAGAAAGGACCACAAGCAATGCAGGTCAACGCAACTTTAGAAGAGGTAACAGCTGCAGCAGATGGAATGTCAGATAAAGAATTCAGGATATACATGCTTCAGATGATCTGGAGTATCAAGGAAGACATTAAACAGCAAAATCAGACAATGAAAGATCACTTCGACAATGAATTACGCAAACAAATCCAGGAAGCAAAGGATCAACTATACAGGGAGATAGAGGTTATAAAAAACAAACAAACAGAAATCCTAGAAATGCAGGAAGCAATAAACCAACTTAAAAACTCAATGGAGAATACTACCAGCAGAGTAGAACACTTAGAAGATAGAACATCAGACAATGAAGACAAAGTATTTCAACTGGAAAAGAACATAGACAGCTCAGCAAGACTGTTAAGAAACCATGAGCAGAACATCCAAGAAATATGGGATAACATTAAGAGACCAAACTTAAGAGTCATTGGGATACAGGAAGGTACAGAGCTCCAAACCAAAGGAATGAGCAGTCTATTCAATGAAATAATACGAGAAAACTTCCCAGACTTGAAGAATGAGACAGAATCCCAAATCCTAGAAGCCTACAGGACGCCGAATGTGCAAAATCATAAGAGATCCACACCTAGACACATTATAATGAAGATGCCCAACATACAGAATAAGGAGAGAATTTTAAAAGCTACAAGAGAAAGGAAGCAGATTACATTTAGGGGTAAGCCAATCAGGATAACAGCTGATCTTTCAACACAGACTCTGAAAGCTAGAAGATCCTGGAATAACATATTTCAAACACTGAAAGAAAATGGGTTCCAACCAAGAATTGTGTATCCAGCGAAATTAAGCTTCAGGATGGAAGATGAAATTAAAACCTTCCACGATAAACAAAAGTTTAAAGAATTCGCAGCTAGAAAACCATCTCTTCAAAACATCCTCGCCAAAACATTACAGGAAGAGGAAATGGAAAATAACAATGAAAACCAACAGTGGGAGGTAGGACAGTAAAGGGGGGGGAAATAATCAAAGAGGAAAACAAACCATGTTTAGTAACAGAAATAAACAAATATGGCTGGAAGAACAACCCATATCTCAATAATAACCCTAAATGTTAATGGCTTAAACTCACCAATTAAGAGACACAGGCTAGTAGAATGGATCACAAAACAAGACCCAACAATATGCTGCCTACAGGAGACGCATTTGATAGGAAAAGACATACATAGGCTGAAGGTGAAAGGTTGGGAAAAATCATATCACTCATATGGACTTCGGAAACAAGCAGGAGTGTCCATACTCATATCAAATAAAATAGATTTCAAGCCAAAGTTAATCAAAAGGGATAAAGAGGGACACTACATACTGCTTAAGGGAACCATACACCAACAAGACATAACAATCATAAATATTTATGCCCCAAACAATGGTGCAGCTATGTTCGTCAAACAAACTCTTCTCAAGTTCAAGAGTCTAATAGACCACCATACCATAATCATGGGAGACTTCAACACACCTCTCTCGCCACTGGACAGATCTTCCAAACAAAAGTTGAATAAGGAAACTATAGAACTCAATAACACTATTAATAACCTAGACCTAATTGACATATATAGAGTATACCACCCAACATCAAGCAGTTACACTTTTTTCTCAGCAGCACATGGATCCTTCTCAAAAATAGATCATATATTATGTCACAGGGCAACTCTTAGACAATATAAAGGAGTAGAGATAATACCATGCATCTTATCTGATCATAATGGAATGAAACTGAAAATCAACGATAAAAGAAGGAAGGAAAAAGCATACATCACTTGGAGAATGAACAATAGGTTACTGAATGATCAATGGGTTATAGAAGACATCAAGGAGGAAATTAAAAAATTCTTAGAGATAAATGAAAACACAGACACAACATATCGGAATCTATGGGACACATTGAAAGCAGTTCTAAGAGGAAAATTCATTGCTTGGAGTTCATTCCTTAAAAAAAGAAAAAACCAACAAATAAATGATCTCATACTTCATCTCAAAATCCTTGAAAAAGAAGAGCAAAACAACAGCAAAAGAAGTAGAAGGCAAGAAATAATTAAAATCAGAGCTGAAATTAATGAAATCGAAACAAAAGAAACAATTGAAAAAATTGACAAAACTAAAAGTTGGTTCTTTGAAAAAATAAATAAAATCGACAGACCCTTGCCGATATAATGAAGGTCCCAAACTGATAGATTTTAGCAAATCAAAAAAGAAGATTATTCTGCTGGGGCCGATTTAATCAGATGAAAACATTTAAAAGGAGGCCTGACCCTCTGGAGATGAGAGACTTTAAGCAGGAGAGATGTGGTAAGAGATGCTGGGGTGGGGGGAGGGAGGGTCTCTAGAACCAGAGGGTTGGCCTCAAACCAACACCCAGAAAAAGTTTAAGATACTCAGCTCTATGGCTGCAATGAAAGTAATTCTGCCAGCAACTTTAATGAGCTCAGAAGCAGATTATTTAGCCTCCCAATGGGAATGCCTCCTGTCAACACCTGGTGAGAACCTGAGCAGAGGACCCAGCTAACCTGTGCCTGGACTCCTGACCACAGAAACTGTGGTATATAAAATGGGTGGTGCTTTAAGCTGCTAGATTTGTGGTCATCTGTTGTGCAGCAAAACCAGCCTGCTTGGAAAGATCTGTGTTTCCACTAATAGTCTTACAAATCTGAAGTTAGCTTTGACTGTCATTCAGCTGGAACCTGAGCTTGTGCTTCTGCTGCCCACCACCAAAGTGCCTCCTTCTGCCAGTCTCCTTGGCTGGTCCTTCATCTACTTGTGTTGTCTCATCAGTGCCATAGGAGAGTCAGCATCTCTCTTTATCTGATCCAACTCTCTTGACAAATTAATGTGGCAAATCCATAGGTGGGCTTGAGGGCCACACAAGGGATGATGCTTTTAAGAAGTGCTGAACAGAAAATGTTTTTAAGTTGTTTCTTCTGTGTTTAGTGTTATCCTTACTTTTCTAAAGCACAGAAATCAGGGCATGCACTTCCTGTTGGTCTGCTTCCTCTTTTTTCTTCTTCCACAAGCTCTTTGGGAAGACAATGGTGGGACCTCTCTGTTGCCCTCCAGAATCTCATTCTCTTTCTTTGATAGAACAGCCAGCTACAGGCCTTCATTATTAGGGAATGTTGTACTTTCTGCCCTGTGGGAGAATTCTTTAAGTTTGAGAACTCTAGGCTGAATTGGAAACTCAGGTTTGGTTGCTGACATGCTAAAGAAGGAGATAAAAGAAGATATAAAACTCTTATTCATTTATTAGTTTATTCACTCACTATTTCTTGGATGTCTACTATGTACCAAGCTTGTTCATAGGAGTTGTAGCAGTGAACAAAATTATATGTATATAAAAAACCCTGTTCTTTTGAGCTTAAAATGACAGTCTGACATGTAAGGTGGTTTCTTGCTGCAGGATTTTGTTGCATAGCAGAAGCTGCATGCAAACCTCCTTCTTTCTCTTTGCATTCTATCACTGAAAAATCCTTTTCTGCCCCTAGTCAGAGCCAATTAAAGTGCTGGTCTTATACGCTAAGGCTGAAGAAAAAGCACATTAATAATTTTCACAATGTTGCTATCAGTTTAAAAATTTAAAACATTGATTTTTCTGAATTTAGTGATAGAAGGTGTTTTTCCCCCTATCTTTTTTCCTGCAGTTCTTTTTCACTCTCCAGTTTTTTTCTGAGTAATTTTCCAAATCAGGCATTGGAAATACATTGGGGGTATACTAAAATATTTAAAATTTGGATAATAAAACAAGTAATGTGGTTTTTAGGAAACTATACCATGTCATTTAACATTTTCTGAGTTTTGGCTAATTGATAGCATTGGTCTATAGTAATTGTCAGCTGGAAGGTCTCAGGGTTGCTGACATGGCTTTTGGTTTATCATGAGTCTTGTTTTTTGGTACCTGGTATTGAACTCAGGGACACTTGACCACTGAACCACATCCCCAGCCCTATTTTTGTATTTTATTTAGGGACAGGGTCCCACTGAGTTGCTTAGTACCTTGCTTTTGCTGAGGCTGGCTTTGAACTCACGATTCTCTTGCCTCAGCCTCCCTAGCTGCTGGGATTACAGGCATGCACCACTGTACCTGGCCACCATGAGTCTTATATGTGCATTTGGCAAAGGTACTCAGTTGAAGTCAATTGGTACTGATGAGAAGCTTTCTTTTTTAAAATTATTTTGTTGAAAAATAAATTTCACTTAGGATATATCAAAGGAGTGAGACCTATTTACATTTCATTAATTATACAAGGAGTTATATGTGGAAACTTGAAATAATTGCTACAATATTTTCAACTTATTCCAGAAATGTTGTAGTACTCCTAAAAGATTGAGCCCCACTTTAATTTCTCCCCTACATTTAGGTAATAATAAAAGCCTGTGATAGCAGGACTAGGTAGAGGTGTTTGGAGACCAGGTGGTAATTTCATTACTAAATTTCCTCTATTTAGCGGTTAAACTAGGATCTGGAAGGTGGCATATGTTTGTGAATTTATTTCTAGCATCTTCTGTATGCAATATTATTTTAAGGAACATAATAGTCTTTAGAACTAGTCTAACACAACAAAAATAGGATTAGGATATACTTAATTGGAGAAAGAACTACCAGAAGGAAAAATTGGTGGCACCATAGGAAATGTAACCTCATGTCTTCATACCAGATAATGTGTGATGGATACCTTTTTCATGTAAAGACATTAGTATAGAAGATGCAGGCCAGTCAGAAAAATGTAAAATGGCAAAGTACAACCCAATGCCATTCAGGAAACTTGGAACACTTTAATTCAATTATATTGTCTGCCTTTGGTGGAAAGTTCCAATTTTTGTATTCTTCACTGGCGCAGCAACAGTGAACAGAAGGCAACCAGGAAGGCTTATGTGCTATGCCAACTTGTGCTTCCATCTGGAGTAATGTGGCAGATTAAAGAGAGATCTATTGATTTTCTAAATATACTACATCAACACCCCATCACTTGGGTATTATTAAGTAGATAAACATCTACAGCATGGATGGAATGGGGGAAAAGAAACAGGTAAATAAATTAAACATAGGCAAAAGGTTTTGGTCTTTTTAGGATGATGACCTAATTTATTTTGGGAATAAAATTTCAACTATAGCTCAATATTTAAACTATTCAATCGCAAGTTTTAGTTTCCTCCCAATTTGAATCTTCTCTAAGCTCAAGGTTTACCAAGCATGAGTTGTTAGAAGTTCAGATAGCGGTAAGCACTGGAGACAGGGGACAACAAACACCTCTAAGTTATGTGATGTAAAGATCCTTGACATAATTGGGTGTTTGGGGAGATTTGCCTGTTGTTTTTATTGTACATTGCTGAGAGAGGTGCTGGAGTCCTGATTGGGTGGTATAAACTTTTAGAACCCTGTGATGTTGGGCCAAGAAAGATAAACTGATAATGGGACAATGGTGGCGACGACCAACACAAAGAAAGGTTTCTGTCCCTGGTGGAGGAGGGAGGATTGGTTATTGATGTATCTCAGGTGGAGAGCAGACAAGACAGCAGACACTCGCTTCAGTACACCTGTGGCTTTCCAGAAGGAGAGGTGCTACACGCCAAGTCTTCATGGAGGAGAGCCAGAAATGAAAAAAAGAAGAAAAGGCTTTCCGAGGAAGAGCTGAGAGAGAATTTCTGTTGTTTTTCTGTTTTAAAAAGACTTGGCATGTAGAGTGGAGTCCTGGCAATGCTGGGAGAAAGGACACAAAGGCAAGTCTTGCTGCTGGGTCCTGCATAAATGTTATGAAAAAAGAAAAAGTATGGTCAAGGTCAAAGATAATAGCTTTTGCATATGAGGTCACTTGGATTATCAAGGCCAAGAAGAATTATATCTATATGATAGACTGATATATAGTATTTAAGCTCTCATAACTTTTGAATTTCTTAGTCTTTTTTATTTTATTTTTTATATAGCATTTATCACAACCATGTTTTGTATTTATCTGTTTACCACCAATCTCCTACTATCTTTATAACAGCAGGGACTTTTTTCATTTCATTGATCTATGTGTATAGAATGGAAGCCAATACAGAGGATATTGAAATAAATACATTTATATATAATTGGGGTTAATGCTGATTCTATAAGTCTAATATTTATAAGGGCCTGGGGAAAGACTGAGGGAGAGGCAGAGGAAATATGAGTGTTTTAGGGACATGGAAGTTTGGAAAGATGCCCCACATTTTTTTTTAATTACTCTTCTTTTCAAAATGTAAAGCCTAACTTCCCTTCCCTTGAGTGTGGGTTGTAAAAGACATTATGAATTTTTAAATTCTTCTCTGTGGTTCACTCATTCTCTGTTTACTCACCCTGGGGGAAACTACCTTCTATGTCCTGAGGCAGCCCTGTGGAGAGGCCCAGGTGGTGAGAAACTAAGGCCTCCAGCCAACAGCCAATGAAGAGCTGAGCCTCTGCCACTAAACACACCAATGAGCTTCCAAGTGGATCCTCCAGCTCCCTTGAAGCTGTCAGCTGACTATAGTCCCTGCCAGCATCTTGTTTGCAATCTCATGAGAGACCCTGTGCTAACGTGCCCAGCTATACTGCTTCTGTACTCCTTACCTAAAGAAAGCTAGTTGTTGGTTGTTTTAAGCCATTACCTTTTGGGGTAGTTTGTTATTATGCAGCAATAGATGATTACTATTGGAGGGAGGGATCTGCTACTTAGAAATAATTAATAAAACTGTGAACTGGTGGATTAAAAAAAAATTGCCTGGATAGTGTGTTAGTCTACTAAAACAAAATATCAGAAACAGGTCAACTTAATCCAGAGAAGAGATTTAGTTAGGTAACAGTATTGGAGATTCCAGAGCAAATCACCAGCATTGGCTCAATTCTGGTGAAGACCTCAAGACAGATGGTGTCACAATAGTAGAGCATGTTTGGGAAGAAGAAAGTATGTCTTGAAAAATAGGAAACAGTGAGGCTGGTGCCCCTCAATTTCTTCCAAAGGTGTGCCCCCAGTGACACACCTTTCATGAAGCCTCACCTCTCAAAGGCCTGCCATTGCCCACCACCACACTGGGGACCAAGCCTCCAACCCATGGACCTTGGGGGACAAACAACATTAAACCATAGCAAACAGAAGTGTACACATCTATTCATGCATATTTTTATTTATTTCCCTTTTTGTCTACTTTTTGTAGAAGACTATATTATTACAAAATAATAATATTATTATATAATACTCTGCAATGCCTAGAATACTGCATGTTATCGATGGCTAATAAATGACCATGACAAATTTTATATTTTTACGGATAAAGTTCTTATGACAGAAAGCAGTTTCCCCATCAAGATGTTCTTCTCTTTTTTTTTATTCAG
Organism: Marmota marmota marmota; assembly: GCF_001458135.2. Lineage (NCBI taxonomy): Eukaryota > Metazoa > Chordata > Mammalia > Rodentia > Sciuridae > Marmota > Marmota marmota. The sequence continues at coordinate 11,851,415 of NW_025999900.1, forward strand.
TTTCACTTTTGTAGATAAAGATTTGTCACACCCGGGGAATGAAGAAACATGACTGTGTGTGTGTGTGTGTGTGTGTGTGTGTGAGAGAGAGAGAGAGAGAGAGAGAGAGAGCGAGCGAGTGAGAGCGAAAGGCCTCTAACAATCATGCAGGAGCTAGCTTGTTTTCCAACTCAAATCGCAGACAGCTTGAAGACATGTACAAAAACAGAATTTAATAGCTTCAAGATCTATTGGTGTTTATTCTTAAAATTTGGTTGAAAACATGATTCTTACCTAAAGAGGATTAACTCCTGGTCAGAAATATCTAGTGCAGAAATCTGTTTAAACTAACAAATAAGACATTTCAAAACTTGAACACAGAATACTGAATGATGTTAGATGTTGTTTATGAACCTGGAAAAGGATTTCTCTTAGCTTTTTGAAGGAAGAGTATTTAATCCCTTTTTTTGAGAGCTTATTATGCTGCAATCTCTTTCTCGGAAATGGAAAATGACACCGAAGTCATCGCTCTTAAACCTGAGCAGTGATGTTAGCTTTGGGGTCAGAGTAACCTGGCTCTCACCACTTATAAATTATGAGACCTTGGGCAAATGATTTAGTCTGAGTGATGCTTGGCAGCTCCATCTGCTGCACCTCTCCCATTTATACTCGCTTCCAGTTCAGTGAATGGTGTGGACAGTGATACACACACACACACACACACACACACACACTATATTTAAAGCCAGTTTACACAGAGATGGCTTGATGCTTTAAATGACCTTCAAATTGGAGCAATGATTCTATGTTTAGAACCCTAATGAAGTTATCCTATATGAAGAAAGACATAGTTTCAATTACAGGAAAATAATTCAATAATATAATCATGACATGGAAAAAGATTAAGTGGGCTGAACACAGGCTTGGGGGAGAATTGGCTGGTATCCAAATATGTCAGCAGTGATATGATACAGAAGGGCTAGAGATGTTTCATCACTCAGTCCATGAGTCAGCCACATTTCAGAGTGTGAATCCAGTCTGAGTTTAGTCATATAATTTTGACATTGCATATAAATATGAATGGTCCAGAAATTGTGGTGTGCATGTGTGCTTGTATAGACATGTGAGGCATGGGCTGGAAAAAGGGGCCCTGTTTACAAGACCATTAATAACTCCTTGGAATAAAGAAGATGTTGACTGTGTCACTGAATAATGATGATAATAATAGCGTGACTCAGCAAAGTTTAGATGGGTATGATTTAATTATATCTTGACAAGCCTGGCGAATCCAGACTTTCCAGTTAGAAGTGTATAGCATTTCTGCACTTGAAACCGCCCCCCGCCCCCAGCATCGAGGAGATGGGTTTTCCTCTCATCTCAGGCTCATCCCTCTAATCAGATTACCATTTAACTATGCCAGTCAATGCATTTTTTTCACATGAATTATGTAGCTTGATGTCCCCTACCTTGTCACCCTTTCCACAACCATCTTAAGAGGGAGGTGGTATTTGTGACTACTGTCAACATGTTGATAATTACCCTGTGCGTCCTCATTTCACCTCACTGATCCTAAGGACCTTTCCACTAGTTGTTAGCATTCTAGAACCTCTTTCCCTTGAGTGTTAGCCACTATTTACTCTAGAACTCTTCCATCACCTGTTTTTTTTTCCTTCTGCCCCCTGTCCCCCAATATAACTCACTGCAGTTGAGGAGTGTATTGAACTTTGGTAGCACTCATGCAGAGGCAGCCATTCATTTAAGGAGCCTTACTCTAGGTACTAAAAAAAGTAGTGAACAAAGAGAAAAAAATATCTCTGCCCTAACATACATTATAGTGGGAGTATAGATAATGAAATATAAATAAAATATATAGCAGGGAAGAATGGGAAGTGCTTAGAAAAATAATAAAATAGGGAACAGGGATAAGCAGTAAAGGCAGGTAGAGAAGGAGTGTGGTTTTAGATACAATGGTTAGGAAGGGCACACTGAGAATGTGGCCTTTGAGCACAGAGTTGAAGAATGAGGGAAGGATGTATTGTTTATGCATCTTATTTTGACTTTGTCATAGGACTTTCCCAGGTCCCTTTCTTTAAGGCTCTGTCACCTTTGCCAGCTTCTTACCTCTGACCTCTGTGAGATCAAATGCTTGCTCACTTACCTGAGGACTGAGTGCACAGAATTCATTCTGCTGATATTTACTGAAAGCCAGTCAAACAGAGTAATCAAATACTCCTTATCTACGGCAGCTTACATTTTAGTGACCTGATATTATAGCACCATTCCCTACCCTTCACTTTTTTCTTCTTGAAAATGTCTCCATCTTCATCTACCCTTTACTTACAGGAATTTAAAAGAAGTCCTTCACCTTTTTCCACCCATTTGTGTTATTGATCCTAACTTTTTCTGCCTTCTGAAACTTAGTCCCATCAATAATTCATTTTTGTTGGTCAAATCTTTAGTCTCCTTCTTCACTAGCTATTCACTTCCCTATTGCTTACAAATGTGCTCAGGACTTCCCTCTCCTTCCAATTTTAAGTACTTACTGATCATTTTCCCTTGGTTACCAAGCATCTTGAAAGCATTGTAAGCATTGTTTCCATCTCTTAAATTGTTACCACTGTTCTGGGTGAAAATCAAAACATACACAGTGTATAATGGGGCAGAATGAATCCTAATTGGAAATGTTCCAGATATCCACGATTTTGATTACCTTGCTGCCTATGCATGAACTGAGACCATCCATAATTTTATTGAAAATGTTCTCTCAATAGTCCCCAATAACCTTCTAGCTTTGATTACATTTTTTTAACCTCAATGACCTTGAACACTGTAGAAATTTCTAATTTCTAATTTTCTTTCTTAACTTCTTCTCTTGGTATGTGACAGAAAACCATTTCAACTATCCCTCTTTCTGTAATTTCTCTTTTCCCTTTTTGACTTCTTTTGCTTTTACCCCACAAGAGTGTATGTTCCTTTTCATTTTTTAAAAATATTTTTTTAGTTGCTAATAGATATTTATTTATTTTTTTAAATACGTGGTGCTGAGGATCAAACTCAGTGCCTCACACATACCAGGCATGTGCACTACCACTGAGCCACAGCCCCAGCCTCATCTTTTTCATTTTTAATAAATTTATTCTGATACATGAATACATAAAAATTGTACATATTAATGGGGTAACATGGTGTGTTGATACATTGTATAATGTTTAATCCAGGTTAAGCACATCTTTTCCCCTAACATTTATCATTTTTTAATAATAAAAATACTCAGAATCTTTTCTCCTAGCTTTCTGAAATGTACATATTTTATTATTGGTATTAATAGTCACCGAACTGTGAAATAGTACACCAGAGCTTCTTACTCTATCTAAGCAACTTAGTTTAGTACCCTTCTTTCACCTCTTCCTCATCCAACCCCCTAGGAACCACCGTTCTACTCTCAACTTGTGTGAGATCCATTTTTTTAAATTTTTCATTTTTTAAGATTCCATAAATGAGTGAGATCATGTGAAATTTGTATTTCTTTGCCTGGCTTCTTCCCCTTAACATAAGGATCTCCAGTTCTATCCATGTGTCACAAATGACAAGATTTCATTCTCTTTAATAGCGGAATAGCATTCCATAATATATATGTACCTTAGTTTCTTTATCTGTTCATCAGCTGATGGACACTTAGATTGTTTCCATTTTTTTGGTCTATTTTGAATAAAACTGCAGTGACCATAGGAGTGCAAATGTCTCGTCAACACATAATGATTTATTTCTTTTGGGTATATATGCAGAAGTGGAATTGCTGGACCATATGGTACTTCTATTTTAATTTTTTTTGAGGAAATTCCATATTGTTTTCCATTATGGCTGTGTTAATTTATATTTTCGCCAACAGTATGTGAGGGTTCCTTTTTCTCCACATCCTTGCCAGCACTTGCTATCTTTAGCCATTTTGACTATAGCCATTCTTACTGGGGTAAGGTGATATTGTGGTTTTGAGTTGCTTTTCCCTGATGATTAATGAGGTTGAGCATTTTTGTCATGTATCAGTTAGCCATCTGAATGTCTTTTTTTGATAAATGTCTTTAGGTCTATTGTTCATTTTTAAATTGGGCTATTTGTTTTTTTTGCTATTGAGTTTTTACAAGTTCCCTGTACATTCTGGGTTTGAACCCATTGTCAGATGTGTAATTTGCAAATATTTTCTCCCATTTCATAGGATATCTCTTCCTTCTGTTGTTTGTTTCTTTTGCTGTGCAGCTTTTAAGTTTGGTGTGTTCCCATTGTCTATTTTTGCTTTTGTTTCCTGTGTTTCTGGGGTCTTGTCCAAAAAATCCTTGCCCATTCCGATTTTCTGAAGCATTTCCCCTAAGTTTTTCTCTATTTCTACTCTCCATAAAACTAGCAACAATGATCATGTCCTATTCCCATGAGTAAATTCAATCACAATTTTGGAAGTTTCAGTTTTATGTTTTGTGTTTTAACTCTTTAATCTGTCTTGAGTTTGTAACTGGTGAGTTACAGGGTCTAGTTTTATTCTTTTATTCTATTTTTTATTCTTTTATTCTAGTTTTTTCTTTTATTCTTTTATTCTAGTTTTATTCTTCTGCATGTATATATTCAATTTCCCAGTGCCATTTCGTGAAGAATATCCTTTCTTCAATTTGTTTTCTTAGTGGTTTTTTCAAAAACAGGTGGCTATAGATACTTGAGTTAATTTCTATCCTCTGTATTCTGTTCCAATGGTTTGGTCTATGTGTTTGTAGTTTTGCTAATTCTTTGCTATTTTGATGACTATAGTTTTGTAATGTATTTTGAACTCAGGTAGTGTAATGACTCCTGCTTTGTTGTTTTTAAATTTAATTTTAAAATTTTTATTTGTTCTTAGATATAAGTGACAGTAGAGTGTATTTTGACATATTATACATACATGAAGTATAAGTTATTCTAATTAGAATCCCATTTTTGTGGTTGTACCTGATTCCTGCTTTGTTCTTTTTGCTCAAGATGGCTTGGTTATTTGTGGTTCCATGTAAATTTTAGGATTGTTTTTCTAGTTCTTTGAAGAGTGTTATTGCTATTTTGATAGGTATCACATTTACTCTGTAGATTGCTTTGGGGGATTATGGACATTTTAAAAATATTGATTCTTCCACTCCATGAATATGGATAGCTTTTCATTCTTTTGTACTGTCTTCAATTTCTTCCATCAATGTTTTATCATTTTCATTATAGAGATCTTTCAACCCTTTTGCTAAGTTTATTCCTAGATATTTTTTGTAGCTATTGTAAACAGGATTGTTATCCTGATTTCTACTTTAGAGAATTTGCTATTGGCATATAATCATGCTATTGATTTTTGTGTCTTGATTTTGTATCCTGCAACTTTGCTGAATACAATTATTATTTTAATATTTTTTTTGGTGGCGTTTTAGGAGTTTTCCATGTGTAAGTAACAATTTGACTTCCAATTTGGATGCCCTTTATTTCTTTATCTTGCCAAAGGGCTAGGACTTCTAGCACTATCTTGAATAAACATGGTGAAAATTGGAATCCATATCTTGTTTTGATAGTTACAGAAAAAGCTTTCAGCTTTCCCTCATTCAGTATGATGTTAGATACTGGCTTTTTATACATGGGCTTTGTTACATTGAAGTGCATTCTTTTAATTTGTTCAGCATTTTATCATGAAGATAATTGACATGACCATATGTTTTTTGTCAATTCTATTGATATTGTGAATCACATTTATCGATTTGTGTGTGTTAGACCATCCTTGCATCCCTGAGTGAATCCCATTTGATCATAGTGAATAATCTTTTTTTATTGGTACATTATAATTATACATAATAGTAGGATTAATTATGCCATATTTGTACTTGCACATAATATAATTTAATAAATCTCATCCCTAGTACCTTGCCTTTTCCTTCTCTTCTTCCTCCTCTTGATCTGTTCATTCTACTCTATGGATCTCCCTTCTATTGTTATTATTAATTTAGTGAGTGCATTAGAATTATATATGGAGGTGGGATTCATTGAGGTCTATTTGTACATGGTCTATAGATTTCATTCCCCAGAACTTCCTTGTGTCCTCCCCTCCTGCCTTTCTTTCCATCTACTTCTACTACTCCATCAGTCTTTCTTCTATTTGGTGAATAGTCTTTTTAATGTGCCATTGGATTTAGATTGCTAATATTTTGTTGAAGATTTTTTTTATCTTTTATTGATTTTATTATTTTTTTAAATACATGACAGCAGTGGAATGCATTACATTTCTTATTACACATATATACCACAATTTTCATATCTCTGTTTGTATATAAAGTATGTTGACACCTAATTCAAGTCTTCATACATGTACTTTGTATAATGATGTCCATCACATTCCACCATCCTTGATAATCCCCAGGATAAGAGTTTCCTATATATGTTGTGTCCTCATCTGGTTTTATAGAATGTGTTTGGAAGAATTTCACTTCTTTCTTTTGGAATAACTTCAGGAACATGGTATTAATTTTTTAAATGTTTGATAGAACTCAGCAGTGAAGTCATCTCTTCTTGGGCTTTTCTTTAACAGGAGTTTTTTTTTTTTTTTACTGGTTCAATCTAATTACTTGTTCTTGTCCTGTTCAGTCCTTCTATTTCTTTATGCTTCAATTTTGGTAAGGTGCATATGTCTAGAAATTTGTCCATTGTGAGATTATGAAATTCACTGCTGTGTAATTGCTTATAATAACCTCTAATGATCCTTTGCATTTCTATGTTGTCATCTGTAATGCCTCCCTTTTCATCTCTGATTTTATTTCAGTCCCCTCTCTTCTTTCCTTAATTAGCTAAGAGCTTGTCTATTTCACTTGTTAAAAAACAAACTATTTTGTTGATCTTTTACATTTTTTTTTGGTCTTCATTTCATTATTTTAACTCAGGCCTTTATTATTTCCTTCCAATTTTAGGTTTAGTTTGTTCCTGTTTTTCTAGTACCTTGAGATGTAGCAATAGGTTGTTTGGATTCTTCCTACTTTTTAAATGTGGGCATTGATTGCTGTGAAATTTCCTCTTAGTATTGCTTTTGGTTGTAGGCTTTGGTATGTCATGTCAACATTTTTATTTGTTCTGAGAAATTTTTAAATTTCTGTCTTGATTTCTTCCTTGATTCATTGGCTGTTCAAATTATTTGTATAATTTTCATGTTTCTTTATAGTTTCCAAATTTTTTCTTATTATTCTTTTCTAGTTTTATCACATTATGTTTGAAAAAGATTAAAGATAATTTCAACTTTTAAAATATTGTTGAGACTTGTTTTGTGGGCTACTACATTAACTATCCAGTTATTATTGTAGTGGAGTCTATCTCTTCCTTTACTTGCTATATATATTTGGGTATTCTGATGTTAGGTGCATATATATTCAGAATTATTATTTCCTTTTAAAATTATAAATTGACTCATTCATTATTTTAGAATGGCCTTCCTTTTCTCTTTTTTCCTGCTTTTGATTTAAAGCCTATTTTATCTGACATAAATATAAGCATGGCTACTCCTGTTTTTCTTCTGGATTCCACTTACATGAAATATTTTATTCTATCCCTTCTATGTGTGTATTTAGAGATGAAGTGAGTTTCTTGTAACCAACACAGAGTTAGGTCTTTTTTTAAAGTCTCTTCAGTAACGCTGTATCTTTTAATTGCTGCATTTAATCCACTTACATTCAAGATAAATGTTGATAGGTAAGGTCTTATTACCAGTCATTTTGTAACTTGTTTTGTAATTTTGTTGTAGTTCCTTCTTTCTTTTTCCCTTTCTTATAATTTTCCTTTCTGGTTTAATGAATTACTCTGGTAGTGTGTTTTGATTCCTTGCTTATTACTTTTGGCTTCTTTATTACAGATGTTTGCTTTGTGGTTACCATAAGCTCCCCAAAATCAACTTTTGATTAAAACAAACAATGTTAAAATGATAGCAACATAACATTCTATTCATAAAAAATAGAAATGAGAGAAACTAAACTAATTAAATAACATTACACTTTCACTCCATTCTTCCCTTCATTTTGAATTTTTAATGTCCTATTTTATGTTTTTCTATATAGTCTCTCTCTGATCATGTGAGTGTAATTATTATTCTTTAAATTCTTTTGTTTTTTAAATCATCATATACTAAAGATATGAATGGCTCATGTACCATGTTTACAGTATCAGAGCATTCTGAATTTGCTTATATAGTTACTTTTACATCTGCTGTTTATTTTCCTAGTGATCAATGTTCTTTTTTTTCAGTTTGAAGAATTTCCTTTGGTATTTCTTATAGGATGGTCTACTGGAAACTTAAATTTTTGTTTGTCCCAGAATGTCTTTATCTCTCTTTAATTTCTAAAGATAGAAATGGTATAATATTCTCATTTGCTAGTTTTTTTTCCTTCAGTACAATGAAAATCTCATGCCAATCTCACTTAGCCAATAATATTTCTGCTGACAAGTCTTTTCTCAGGTAAACTGGGACATCTTATGTGTTAGTTTCTTCTCTTTCCTGACTTCTGAGTATCCTGTAAACACTTAATTATAATAGTCTTGGGGTGGGCTTGGTTGAGTTAAACTTTACTGGTGACTTTTGACCTTCCCTCACTTGTTTCATGTATCCTTCTCTAGGTTTGGGAAATTTTCTGTTATTTCTTTAAATAAGATTCCTGGGTTTTTTTTTTTTTGGCATCCTTAAGTTCCTCTTTAACAGCAATAACCCAAATATTTTCTCTTTTGATACTGTTCCAAATTTCCCATGGGCTTTCTTCAATCTCTTCATTTTTTTTCTTCCCTGACTGTATGTTTTCAAAAAGTCTGTCTTTGAGTTCAATAATTCTTTCTTCTGTTTGACCTGTTCTGCTACTATGGCCTTCTATATTGTTTTAAATTTCTCTTAGTGTATTTTTCAACTCAAGGATTTCTGTTTGATTTTTTAAAATTGCTTTTATTTTCCTGTTAAATTTCTTTGTTAGGTCATTGGATCATTTTTATGTTTTCTCTTTAGACTCCTTGAGTTTCTTTAAAACAACTGTTTTAAATTTTCTGAGTTTTCTCAGACTAGTTACTCAGAGTTGCTCTTTAGTGCTATATTTTGACTGTTAAATGAAGTCATGGTTCCCTGAAAGTTTTTGACGATTTGTGTTTGATATTGTCTAGGTATTGAAGAATTAGGCATTTATTCTAGTCTTTTTTTTTATTTTATTTTTTTTCCAATAGTATTTGATTTTTATTATACCTATTTAATTGAATTAGTCTACAATTTTCCCCTAATATTTAGCAAATTGAAGAATTTAGTATCGTGGTACCCTTAAAAAAAGTCAGAACTTTATTGAATGCATTAATTTTATAATAATATTCTTTGTCAAGTGGCAATTATTTGTTTTTTCTTTTTTTTTAATTTTTTATTGTTGGCTGTTCAAAACATTACATAGTTCTTGATATATCATATTTCACACTTTGATTCAAGTGGTTTATGAGCT